>NC_057939.1:52669583-52992083 GCF_018555375.3 Anguilla rostrata | reverse complement strand
CGAGGCAGAACCGCATGTCAGAACAACAGCCTTGAAGACAGCAAAGGATACTGTTAAACCGGGCCTGAAAACAAGGGGTTTTTAATCAACACTGAAAGCTAACTGACACTTTTGGTCATCATGGACATGCAACTGTGTGTTCACCATCACCTGCTTTAAACACACCTGTTAGGACAATGATTGAAAACATGTCAATGCTACTTAGCTCAATATCCATCGCCAAAATACTCAGCAGGGTGTGTAGATTTTCTAGTACAACTGATCATTCTCACTGACCTCCTTTCACCAGGCCAGAACACCTGGCCAGGTGCTTGTGGTCCTCCGTTTCTATGTTCCAGGCGATGATCTCTGTGGTGGCAGTGTCCCATGATTGGCTGAAGGCCACCACGTGTGTGCCGGCCCTGTTGACGGCCAGCTGGGAAATGTAGTCCTGGCTGCATCCATAGATGGACCGCAAGTACTGGAAGTTCTGCATGCCGAAGAGCTCGATGTGGATTATATTATCGTGTCTCTTGTAGGGGTACCTGAGGGAAACCATTGTACAGAGGAGAATGCTTATCATGTGGGCTATCCTATTTAATCTCTTAACAAATAAAGTAGCAATGATTATAGGCTTATTTTTAAATGATGAGTACTGTATTATGAACATTACTGCCCAATTAGATACCTACACAATAAAATATATTTTCCTTAATGAGGCTACTGGTGGAATGTTTTATTAAATTTTTTGGATGGAATTTTTTAATGTACCTGCAGAACAGAAGGAGGTACTCAGCGGTTAGCTCCACCCCCTGCACAGAGGCGGCACCGTGGTGGGTTGCCATGGTGGACAGCAACTCCCCTTTTGCAGCACTGAGCACTGCCGCTTCCGCCCCACTCCTGGGAAGAGGGGTGGAGAGACAGAAGCTACATTGTAACTATGTTCTATGTCAAACTTCATTAAAATAAATAAAAAATTAACACAAAAAAATTAATACTGTACCATTGCTGACGCCAGTTCTACATCATTTATATTTTATATTATATATTTTTTTATATTATATTATATTTTCACCCAATCCATGAAAATTGACAGTATTAAAACAGCTTTGGGTTGCCATACTAAAGACTAAAGTTCCTCCTGGCCTAGGTACAGTTTCCACCATAATCAAATTGGTAAGTGATCCCATAACTGTAATCTTACCAAGGAATGAAACAAGATCAAAGATACAGAGCTCCTTTTTGCAACGGTGGTTCGCATGCATAACAACACCAGACTGATATTGTATGAGGCTGAGAAAATTGTTCCGTCTCTTGTACAGGATTACAGCCAATGGCATCTGAGAAGTCGTCCGTTTCAATAATTAAACAGTTCTTTTCAACCCCCAGCTCGAAAGCTGTTAGGAACCGTGCTGGACTGATTTGACACCTTGTATACAATTAGAGAAGGGCTATTATTTAAGAGCATGTCCTCTTGAAAAAAAATATACACCCTTAATGCCCAATCCATCAAGTAATACATGCAAACAAAACCACACAAAACAAAATTAGCCACGTGCCAAATTCGGCCACTTGCCATTTCCAGTGACGCTTTAAAGGTGCACTCAGAGAAAATTAATTCCTCTGACCTAATTTATGTCACAGGGAAAAAACCTAAACCATCAAGAGGCTTTTATATGCATTCACATCATTTAAACTCTTTCAATCTATGCTCATTATTCAATTTGTGACAGAATAGTCTAAAATATCCACTCTTCAGTCACCAAACACAATCCTCCTAATGATTCTTCCTTCAAGGCAGCATCAAGCTTCATTAATGTCCCTTTCAAAAACGTACCACGTTGAGGCTTTTGCCCTCATTTGCATTACATTACATTACATTTATTTAGCTACAAAACACAGGTTGGATAAGGTACAACACTCATTTCGTACAGCCATCACTGCTGTCTTTACCACGGCATAAAAAGGTTCCTTCACCAACGTGATAGCCGAAGGTCAAATGACAGCCAATGAGGTCGAATGAGAGCAGTCCAGCCCGGCACGGTTACCTGTAGGCAAACAGGACGTAGTCTTTGAAGGAGCCACGGGACACCAGGATGGTGTGGTCCTTGTGGATGGGGTCACATTCCATCGCTATGGTTACACGACAGAGCTCTCTGCAGGAGTCGGCCAGGTCAAACACCTGACAAAGGTACACACACAGGCTGGTGCATGGATTTAGCACTGAGTCATATTAGGCTCTCTAACCCTGTTCCTAGAGATCTACCATCCAGTAGGTTTTCGCTCCAACCCTCACAGAGCACACACCTCATCTGACAGCTAGAGATTTTGTTGAGTTGCTAATTAGTGGAGTCAGGTGTGCCAAATCAGGGTTGAAATGAAAACCAGCAGGATGGTGGATCTCCAGGAACAGGGTTTGTTACCACTGCTATTGCACATGCTGGTTGGCTTTACCTGTGTTGGAGCTGATAAGGGTGAATGTTAGAATTTTATGAATGTTAGCATGAACGTTAGCATGGTAGAATTACTTTTACTAAGTGGCTCCCATCGTAGAAGGCCACCAGAAGCTGCCCACCAGATGTGGTGGTGACCACCGGGACGTCCAGGGAGTCGCTCTCCGTGTAGAGCACCCTCCCCGAGGCCACCTCCAGCACCAGGAGGGTCTGCTTCATGGTCAGTGCCACCGCGGCGTCGTCCATGCACAGGGTGACGGAGTCCACGTGACCTCCGACCCCGCGCAGGGTCCTCACTGCGCATCCCAGCTCCAGGTCCCACAGCTTCAGCATCCCGTCGCGCGAGCAGGACACCGCTACCGCGCCCTTCTGACCCCCGGCGAGGGCCGTCACGCCGTCCAGGTGACCTGTGGTGGGGGGGGGGGGGGGCAGGCAGTCACAGGTTGTCCTTGGCAATCTCAGTTTCCACAAAAATTCAGATCACAGATTCCCGGTCAATAGAAAGAGCTGTAGAGGTTGTGAATGGGTACCTGCTAGCAGTGAGTGCTAATGATTCAGTAATGATGTTAGCAGTGAGCAGATGTAGTGGTTGCGGAAGGGTACCTGCTAGCAGAGAGTACTGCAGGCCTCCAGGGGGCATCATGCAGCTGAAGGAGGGCACAAGTACAGGGAAGGAGGAAGATCCGCACTGCGCGAGGAGGGTGTGCAGGTGGGAGAACTTTCGAGGGTCACCTGGAGGAATGCAGGTAGACTTACAATATCATCCATCCATCCATCCATTTTCTTAAACCGCTTATTCCTGGTCAGGTTCATGAGGACAGTGGCTGGAGGCTATCCCAGCATTCATTGGGCAAGAGGCAGGAGTACAGAAAGAGCAGGGGTGAGTGGTGGGCTCTGAGATGTAGGGGTACCTGGAGCCACCGGTCGGTCTTCGTCGATAATCCGGTACAGGCGTCCCGACAGCTGGGCCGCCAGCTGACAGGGGTCCCTCAGGAGGATGTTCCTGGACAGCTGCAGGGCCTGCCGCAGGACCGTCACATCCAGAAGCTCCCTGCGACCGACAGAGACACAGAGACATGCAATCCCTCCTTCCTTCATACACCTAAGCAATCAATCTGCTATACTGTGCATTTCAGCCTACCATTAAAATGAGTGCCAATTCATACTACAAAGTGTCTGTCATTATATCTGTCATGGACGGACTTGACAAAACACACAACACTATCATACAGATCTATTAATATTTGTCATTTTCTGGGGTGTCTGTATTTGCATTTTAAAAGATAATGCAGGAAATGAACTGGCAGTGACATAAGCTATCACTGCAATCTCCTTTCCTTTCTAAAATTTGATTGGCTTACTTTTCGACGATTATGCCCGCCTTCAGATCCTCTTCGACGAACAGGACGGACAGGCCCCAGACTTTGTGGAGCAGGAACTCGTAGTTGAACAGGCACTCGGAGAGAAACGGGGCGGCCTGGCCGGACCGAATCAGGTGGAACGGCAGGCCGTGAAGCTTGCGGAGGTTGAAGACGCGGCTCCTCGCGGAGTCCGTCTCCAGAGTCCACGCCAAGGGCTGGAAAACGTGGCCGTCTGTCCCCTCTGTCCCGTCCGGACCGGACGAGCCTCCGGACAGGAAGTAGCTGGCGAAGTCCCTGTGGACGGAGGTCTGGGCCTCAGGTGTCTTCATGTACCTCTGCTTGCACACCTGCGTCAGAACCGAATGACTCCAGCGGTAGACCAGCGTGTCGTCCGTCTCCACCTCCGTCAGGAGCTCCCCAAGGTCCCTCCTCAGGCCCGCCCAGAGGGCGTAGGGCACTTTGGGCGGAGTCGAGGGGCGGTGGGTGAGCTCCACCTCCCTCATCACTTGGCCGTCCTGGGGCAGCAGGCCGAGGAGCTCCTCCTCGGTGATCCCGTTTCGGGACAGCGATACGAGCGAGGCGGCCCTCCTCACCAGCCGGTCGCCGTGCGCCCCCTCCAGGCGGGACAGGACGTGGCGGTACAGCTGGGGCAGGTCGGCGGGGAGGGCCAGGCCGTTGCGGGGGGCGAAGGAGCGCCACAGCCTGGATTCGGCGTAGGCCGTGTCTATGTAGAGAGGGGAGGGGCAGGACACGCACGCCTGGCGAAGGATCTGCCACTGCCAGTCCTGCAGTCTGCGCCCGTCCTGCTCCAACCGCCGCTCCAATGCCTCAGTGATGTCCTCCGGGCTGAGGGGGGGCAGGGGAACCACACAGGGCTTCAGGGACTTCTGTTAGAGGGGTAAAGTACACGTGCCATTAAAAGGGAAAGTTCTGAATTTTTGATATCTCGCCCTATTTCCAACTCACTCATGATGCTGTTAATCAATAGAGATTGTCCAGCCTTGGCATCACACCGGACATGGAGCTCCTGCTAGTCAGGCAAAGTGCTTTTTAAATGAACAAATGCCATAGCGTTCAGATCCCATTATATATGTCCTACAATATGTTCTCTATTTTAAGGCTCATTGGTTCTGTCCAGACACATTTGTGTCAGGTGTGACTTTTCCAAGATCGCGCCTCTGTTACTCTGTAACACAACGATGGCTTTTTATAGGCATTTATCGGCTAAGCACTGGTGCTTCCACAGGCTCGGGAGATTTATGAGCCCTGAGGCCCTGGAAAAAAGAGAGGGAAAGAGTTATGGCTGTCAGCGGTGGCCATTCTGGCTCTGTGTCGCTGGAGCGGGGCTGATGTAGTGAGCACTGCATTATCCACTACATTACAGGCATTGATAAGAGCCGACACATAACTTTAGAGTCGAGAGGAAGGGTCATACACCCGTCACCCTGGCGACGGTCTGTTTGTTTTCCTTCTGAACTGTGTGCCGTGAGCAGAATTATGGCCCACTCTTCCTCATACGTTGGCGTCTTTTCAATACATTTCCTGAGAAGGCCTTTGTTCTGTTGGCCCAAAAACCACCATCTTGCATGCTACTGTACATAACAATCTCTCAGAAGTGTTTGTGTTGTATAGCGATATTTTTCCGAGTAACAGGCGTTTGACTTCCTGTTTCCTGTTTAAGCCGCGGGGGGCCCTCTCGGTGTACCTGAAGCATCTTTGCGCAGGCGGAGTCGGAGGAGGCGGACAGGAGGAGGCGCACGTGCGGGGGGAAGGGCCGGAGGAGCCAGGACAGGTCAGAGCCGTGCTCCTCGGACAGCTCGTCCAAACCGTCCAGGACCATCAGAACCGGACCGTCCTCCGGCACCAGCTCCAGCAGGGAGAAAAACTCGCTCACCAGCTGGGGAAGGTCCTTCAAGCAACACGTGTCACACAGTGAGCTCCATAATGTTTGGGAGAAAGACTTTTAATTTTTTTTTTCTTGATTTGGCACTGTGCTCCAAAATTATTGACTTGTAATCAAACAATCCACATGTGGTTAAGCTGCAGATTCTCAGCTTTTTTAATTTAAATTCTTGGCATGGTCCATGTATCTTGCATCCCTTGGGTGCAGATTCTCATCTTATAAAGAAATTTTGTCATGGTCTATGTATATTGTATCCTTTTTTTGCAAACCTGAAAATATGACTCACTGTTGAGGCACCAACACTATGTTGTTTATCATATATTATGTACTGTTTGATATTTTTTACTTCGACATATTAACATACAATTCATACAAATGTTGGCTGTACCTCGGACAGACGGACGTGATCAGCATACGCCTCTGCCAGCTGAAAACTCAGGCTCTGGAGCAGCAGTCTCACGTTCCGACTGTCACCAGTGTGCCCGACGAAGCGGACCAGGACCTTCACGTCTCTGAGGTTTTTTAAACAAACACATCATAAAACGTACATTTTTACAGAGTTAAAACAGAAACGTACATTATTAAACATCGAGAAATAATATCTCAGCAATTATATAAATACATTATTAAGCTATTTTTTGGAGATCTAATACCAACAATTACATTAATAAACAAACATTTTTTTTTAGAGATCCAAGACCAGTAATTACACTATTTCTACATAAACGTTTATACCAACTTTACAGAAATAAATACAGTAATTAAATAGTGAAATAGTTTTTTGTTTTGTTTTTGAAGAGTTGTAGAGGTTTTTATTTTTTCAGTATTCATCCTCCGTGTTGCTAGGCTTCTGACAGATTTTGGGGAAGGACAGCACACTGACCCTGCTACCCAGCCAGAGGCCAGCAGAGCAACTCGGGCCATGGTGGTGCTCTTCCCCCACCCCGCCTCCCCCAGAAGGAGAACAGGCCTCTGATTGGAGCTCTCCAACTCCCTCCTCAAATCCGATAGGACCGTCTCTCTGTAATCACAGCGCTTCTCCCTGGAGGAAGGAAACATAAAACCGAGCTGTGTTCACCCCAGTAGTGTGTCCAATACAAAAGCATCCATACAACAGTATCCATATTGACTTAGAGCTGACTCAGAAAACTGACTTGACCGGGTTGGTCACTGTAAAACAAAACCCTAAGCTGACCAGAGTCTGGGCTCCTCACAGTGACTCTTCCTGTAGAGACAGAGTTCTTCCTTGGCCCAATCCATCCACATTAGCTTTTGTGGCGGTTTTTGTGGAGTTGAGGTGTGCTGTGAGGCGTACTGTGGCAGACATTTTGATACGTGAGAAATGTGAGTGGATGAAAAATCAGAATTCAACTCACAGCTCCTGCGCGCGGTGAACGTGCTGGAGGATCTCGTCCTGCATTCTGATCCTGGAAGCTTTCCTCCGCTTGACATCCGGCGAACATTTCATACTGCTCACTTTAATGTGCCTGGGAAATTAGTGGGTCATATCGCTTCAGTATTTAACAGAAAAAAAGCATTTATGCAGTTCTGCATGATCTAAACCAGTCTGTTTCATGATCTCTCAGAGCCACTGTAAACATGATTAAACATATTTATCTAGCTTGATTATCAGGTTCTGATAAACGTCTTTTTACTATATATTTCTACAAAATGCATTGAGGGTGTCCATAAGCTAACAGCTAACCCACATAAAACAGTCACATCAGGTACCTGTACTTACCTGTTCAGGTGATTGATCACGATCCTCCTGAAGTCGGAGCAGAGGCGCTCGGTGTAGAACAGGTGGGATCGGTTCGTTTCGGGGTTCAGACCATTTCGGCCCCAGCCCACGCTCAACTCATAAATATTTGTGTGCCGAAGCTGGAGGAGGGAAGAGAAATGAAAAGCAGGAACCAGCGGTACTCTTACAACAGCCACTTCAGGTAAACCCTTTGACACAGATCCAACCTTTTTCATCTTCACAAGACTGAATTAAATGGCTAAATCTACAGACAGGACAACAGGAACAGTACTGCGTGCAAACCCTCACGGACATGGAATATACCACAATATATCGTAAATATATTGGAATATATTTTTGGAAAGGAAGGGTATCTTTCACAGCAACGTAATATAGTGCAATATTTATTGAATGTATTTTCAGTCTAGAAAACATGTAATACTTTGTTTATGGCCTTAAGTGTTGTAATACACTACATCTTTTATCACTACATATATTTTCAAATATATCCCGTTTCCATACAGGTACAGCATATGAAGTATGATGTATTTTATTGTATTTTATCGTCATTGCCCTGACCTTCGTGTGGATGCTTTCCATGAACCTCTGATGGCAGGAATAAAGGTTCTGGTTGACCTCAGGTCGCCCTTTTAAGATGTCTATGTATTTTGAAGCCTTGTCGCTCTTCAGATTGTAGGTGATGTCGGAGATGTTCCTCTTGTACCAGTGGCAGTGTTGCTCAGGCGGGCCTTGTACACTGAGGCCCTGCTCTACCTCCGACGCCAGCACTGGAAGGCACATGCACAAAAACAACATGATAAGCAGCCGAATGCTGGGCTTCACTGGGGTGTGTGGCATATTCAGACGCACTTTCTGAGCACACAGGTGACCCTCAGGTGACACACACACACACACACACACACCCGTCCTCAGAAGTCAGATAGACTTCTCCTCACCCAGTCCAAACGCAAAGGTGACCACCACCCCCCCCACACCCACACACACACAAGTACACACACACACACATGCACACACACATGCACACTCTCACACATACACACACACACACACACACAAGCATATACACACACACACCTGTCCTCAGCAGTCGGGCAGACTGCTCCTCGCCCAGCACCCCCGGGCCATTGCGCTGCAGCACCCCCCACAGGCGGACGCACACTGACTGCCACGCCCTCTTGGCCTCTCGCCGCCGCGCCCCGTCCGTACTGAGCATGTCCGAGAAGTGGGTGCTGAAACAGAAAGCCAAGCCAGGCTGGAACGGCTTCCGCGCGACTCGCTAACGCTACGAACCGAGAAACCCAAACCCCTTCGGCACCAATAACATTAGCACCATTTACATTATTCATTTCCCCCTTCCACCGCCATCTTACATATTTCATATATCGCATTATATTCATTTTATTCATTCATTTATTCAATTCCCAGTTAAATGCCCTCTTCAATGGCTATAAAAAATGGCATGCCTACACTGTGTTGGCTCCTGAACTGTGATTATATATCACAAGTTACAGGGTTGCGATGTCCTTTTTTTTGGTTTGCTGTAAACGGCGGTGTTATCTAGATGTTTATCTAGGTTTTATGTGCACAGTGCCAGCGTGGAAATAAATCCCCGGCAGGTCAGGGGCAGGCAATTGCTCCATTGATTTCTTTCAAAGTGGATTAAGTTTACAAGTTAAACCCTTCCTCCGCGGACTCCAGTTTCATAACAACGCAGGCCCCCGACTCTGGAACCGTGGAAACCAAACAAAGCGGATGGTCTCCAAGTTTAGAGAAAAAATCATTACGGAGTCAAGTGCTGTATGTCAGCGAGCTCCAACCTGTTCGGCCAGTCGATGGGGAACACAATACTTGAATGAGTAGATGCTTTTCAAAATATGCCTAATATTCCTGCTCTTGTTTTTTTACCAGGAAAAATTAGTCTGGTTTCTGCGTATCTGATACGTCAGAGGAGGTCAGAGGTCAGAGTTCGCCCTTCACCACCTCACCTGACAGGAAGGAGGCAGTAGACAGGAGGAAGGCAGTTCTCGTCCAGCCTGTAGCACGTCCGCAGGAGGTTCTGGTCCTTATCCGCGTCGGCCCAGCACCGGATTCCCAAGGGCGTGGCGCCGACCTCCTCGTCGTCGGTGAGGGAATTCTGGGAAACCTCGCTGGCGCTCAGCAGCGTCGAGCTCTCGGCCGAGTCTGTCTGGCTCTGTCCCAGCTCGGAGGCGAAGCTGCTTGTGTCGCTGACGGCGAAGCTGGACTGGGACTCCAGACCCAGCTCACTCAAGCTCATCTGCCTCCTCTTAGACAAGTCCTGCTTCTCTTTCTCCAGCACGTCGAGGACGGCCTCAAACTCCTCTGCGGACATGCTGAGCGGCAGAGTCTGCACTTCGTGCTTCTGGCCTGTGATCAGCTGTGAGACATAATTAAGAGTAATCACCAACAGGACCTTGAAAGGCAGGGTTAAACAAGGAGCTCCTTTGGATTCAGAATGTTATTCCTTTGAACTGCCGGTTTTTTTGGAATGCTTCTTTTTTTCAAAATTCTAAGTCAGTGTTCTAGAACTCCACTGCTTTCAGTTACCAACAGCGATTGTTACATCAGCATTAAAACGTTCAGTTAACATTCTAATTACATATTTGTGATTGTACACCTTAAAGCAGGGGTCCCCAATTTTATACAGAAAGATCAGTGAAAGGTGGGCCAGTGGAAGAGAGCTCACGAAGAAGAGGTGCCCCAGGGCCTCCTGGCACTCCCGGAGGGCCTCCACGTGCAGAGCCGCGGTGTCGTTCCTGTCGGTGATGGCGTCCTCCACACCCCGCCGCAGATCCAGCATCCGCAGGTCGTACCCGCGCTGCTTACAGTACACATACAGAGGGGGGTAGGCCTTCTCCACCAGCGCTGTCCTCTCAGCCACCGTGTCTGTGTGGGGCAAAAAGGGTTTACAGAAACTTACACACATCCTCATGAGCAAACGTGCACATACACGCATACACGCACACACACGCGCACACATGCACACGCACGCACAGATGCACACACACACACACACACACACACATGCACACGCACGCACAGATGAACACACACACACACACACATGCACACACACAAATACACACATATACGCATGCACACACACACCCATGCACACACACAAATCTCCAACAATGCAGAGAGAAGGAGGGTGCACTCTGATACCAGATGTTATTGAGAAAGCTATCAAGTTGACTTAAGCAACCGTCTCTACCCTCTGCAGGCCAACCCCAAACCCCAAATAAAGATCAGACATGAACGTTACCTTTATATCCACCGCAGATATAGATCATGAATCTTCTCTTCCGGGCACAGCAAGGTAAGGTGACGTTCCCTCTGATGATGTCACTGGTGGTGCAGCCAGGTGAACGAGGCCGTCCTTCCTCGCACACACTCTTCCTCTTGCTACAGCTCGCAGAGCCCAGGAGGGCTCTCTTGCGCAGACTGTCTGAAGGGGCCCCCGGCCTGGGACTGACCACCGGGGAGAGGCCAGTCCCGTCCCCGTCAAGGCCGACCCCCCCTGCCGCCTCACCCACCCCCAGCACCGTCAGGCTTCGCAAGAACCCCGGAGGACAACCCGGAAAGCTCTCTGCCCCTCCAGCACCCAGCAGACCTCCGAAAGACTTGTCCTGAAACAGCATACGAGATTTCTGCAAACACAACAGACTGCGAAGCAGCTTCAAATAAGAAGAGCAAGATTTGAAAATAGTGGCATCGTTACATTAAAAAGAAAACAAGTATAACAAAAGCTTTGACATCTCTTGTTTCCTTGCCTCAGTAATGGAAAACAAAAAACTTGTCTGCAGTGTATTAACAAAATTTATGCAGTTTGAATATGCACAGTGAATGCAAGCTGTGCCATATGGGATTATGAGCTGGTACTGAATTGGTCCTAAAATAGACCCTTCCTCCCTCACCTTTAATAAAACGCTTTGTTCCTTCAGTAAGCTCAGCACATCCACCCCCGTCTCTTCGGATTTTAAATTCTGCTCGGTGTGACTGATACGAAGCTGCTGCAGGCGATGCTGAAACAGGAACACAAACTCAGACGGCCTGCATTAGTCATCTGCATCTCCACGATAAAAGTAGACCGATTCTCCTCCGACGGCAGTCGTTACTGCTGTAAAATCTGTGAGCTTAAAAAAAAGTCCCCTGACTTGTAAAAAAAAAAAGCAGGCTGACATATGGTAATGCTGAGCACTTACTCTGAAATGTGCTTTTATCTGCGAGTGGGCCATCATGTTCACTCTTAAAGGAGGAATGCTCCTGTGGCCTTCGGCCTTCTGCTGTTGAAATATACGAAAACACAATAAAAAAAAGACAAACGATAGACGACTGAATAAATCTATAATAAAGGATAACATGACACGACTATTTTTTTTTTTTTGCAATGCTCCCACCTTATTTCTCAGCCCTGAATCGAGCAGATGGTAAGCCTCCTGTTTGAGTCCAGTCGGACCAGAAGCAAAGAACAACTCCTGAAGTCTTTGAAATGTGGGTTTCCTGTCACTCAGCTCCTATAAGGTTAATGCAATTTTAACAGGGGCACGACTGCATGCACTGCTTTCCCAATTAGTTCAGGGAGACAATAAGTGTATGCAGTTAAGAGAAGAACATCACAACATTTACTAAATGTGTGTATCATTGTAGGTAGTACAATAAAGTACAATAAAACTAAGAAAAGAGGGAGTAAATGCATGCATAGGGTAATTAGCAAAGAAAAGCAATGTCACGTGGTACATCCTGTTGAGTTTCTTGCGCTTTTTGGCTGGTCTTTTTGTAGTGATTCACCCTACAGTCCAGATCAAATCCAGCATCAGTGTTGAATGTGGTCAAGAGAGCCACAGGGTGATGCACAACTAGCCTTCTCATCCAGAGAAGCAGAGTTTCATTTGGTAGGGATCTCTTCTGTCATTAATTAATGTATTTAAATATATTTTAAATATATGCATTATATGTAAGTGTACATACATATGAAATATACTGATTTAGCATAGCCTATATATGACATGTATTTACATATATTGAATACATATATACACTTCCACATAATACTTAAATGCATTTAAATACATGCTAATTTATGCATTTCATACATACAGTACATTACAAAATATATTTAAATAGATTTTGAATTCATCTTTAAATATATTACTTTTCTGCACAGGTAGAGAGCGACCTTAAATAGTGAACGAGTAATAAAATCATGTATCAGTGGAAATGTCTGCATAAAGCAGCTGAATATTTTCACCTGACGTGAGTTCGAGCAGCTCTTGGGAATAGGCGGAAATGTTACCACTCCGCTGTTCTCCTGGAAACACAAGATGTGTTAGAAGGTAACATTTCCTCTCATCTCGAAACACCACTCGCGGGTATTTTATTACTGTGTTAACAACTTTAGCCCACCTTTTCTCCGTTTCCCCGGCTACAAACTCATTTTTACTGAATCATATTTACGAACTGTTACCCTCACAGCGTGTATAGAAGATGAATGCGATTATGAATAAAACACTGAATGTTAAAATGCGGATTTAAATGGTTTACTTGGCACTGCATCAGCCTTAAACCGTAAATAGCATATTATGTGGTCTATGATTAATTTAATTCAAGCAACACTTCCACATCAAAATTAATAGTATCAACTTTGAAAATGCAGTTTTTATGGATTGCATTTTAAATGCGCTAAAGGAACAAGGGATATGATATTTGAATTTAATCTATCATTTAGCAGCGTGACACAAGCCAAAATTGTTTAATCTTACTTTCCGTTTTGTGGAAACATTGTTCTTTGCTTTGGAGGTCCACATCATTTCAAGGTCCAAACGCACAAATCACATCAATCAGTTCGTTAGATCAGACACGCCAGTTCCACGCGCGTAAAAATTAGTTTTCTCGAAAGCAGCACAATATTGTCATGTTTGCGCAACGGCGACAAAATCGGGTTACAAGAGCCCTTTTCCTGTTGACATTTGTGTCGAGGTTACGAATACACTTGACGGTATCCGAAGGCTCGCGTCCAGTGATGGTGTGGTGTTCTTTGAGGAGTGAAACTCGACCAACTCTCCCTCCTACTGTACGATAAGTGCGCCTATGTTGCAATGGCGCATTGGTGTAATACTACGCATTACTTTGCAGGTTGTTACTACTATATGATTATGGGTGTGTATCCTTTTACAGGCAACAATGGAAATATGACATCATCATTGATTCATTTTGAAAGCGAGTTTGTTGTGAAGACGAAACTGAGAAAGAAATTATTTAAATTAACTGTCTGACAGCATTGTAAAAACCCAAAAAAATCAAATCACAGCAGTAAAACAGGTGCACTTGCAGTGCTGAATATTTGCGCCATCTACTGTCCAAAATATGTAAATATTTTCAGAATATCTGTACATTATCGGTACAGATATTCTGAAAACTTTTACATAGTTTTATTTACACAGACAACCATTTTATAAAATGTCCACATAGCGTAGCTAAACCCTGTGCCTGAATGCTGGTTTGGTCACCTTCTATTGCCCTTAGACAGGGGCCTCCTTTTCATGAAACACAATCAGGTTTTCTGCTTCTAATCCCATTGAAATATATTACCATGGAAACCAAATTTGTACACTCTGAACTAACAAGAATGGAATTAATTTTTTTTCCCTACAGAGTTCACCAATCTGCTACCGCCACAGTTAAAACTCTTCATGATTAAAAACCAACAAAATAAAACCATTTTTAAGGCACAGTGTTGAACAGAATAAAAAAGGACAATACAGATAATCTTTTATTTTAAAAAATGTGTCAAAGTTTCTTGGGGGAAAACAGCCAGGTCTCAAAATTAAAAGAGTTTTCATTCACTAAACAATATTGACATCGTCAAGAATGCTTTTTAGGTAACACAATGAATTTGATCAGTCACAAACCATGTTGTTTCATTGACCACATTTCTTTTTCTCAGAGTGTAAACTGCACAAATATTGACTCTTTCTACAGAGGCTTGTATCGTTACATGCTGAAATACACACTTGAAATCACGGTGCTACACAACCCACTGCCATCACAACAATTCAACCCAAACACATGTAGAAATAAATATACGGCGAGCTCATGAAGGGAAGTAGCTTCAGTGCCCATCAGAAACCATGTTCTGATACAACAATAATAATAATAACAACAACAATAATAATAATGAAAATAAAAAAAACAATTATCTGGATGTATCTGCAGTCACGACTCGGGTCAACTCAAAGTCATCGATGGAGCAGCATGGAGAGAACAGACTGAGGTGAAAAAATATCATTGCACACTGAACTCCACACTGGTTCTGCAGTCCTCTAGTCATCGTCTTTGCCACCAGTTTTGCTAAGCTAAGGAAAGGCAAGACAAAGATATGCATCAGAGGCACCATTTTTAAAATGGGGAGAAAAAACTACAAGTAGTCAGCTACGCAATAACACAAGTGTCTAAATTAGAACATCAAATACTAGGACTACTGCTACTTACTCCAGTTAACACATTCTTCACTACTGAAACTTTGACTTACTAATACTCACATTGCTATCACATGATATATGCATATATGTATTTTTAAGTGCAGTACTTTTAATAATTTCATACTTAATTCTACTGTTACATCCTTTTTCAATAAAAGCAACAAAATAATCATCAAATGGTAGTTGCATTCCTCATCAGCTGAATCAATATATCCAAGTTTATTTGCAGAGAAAAATAATACAATTAAGGAGATGCACATAAAAACGCAAAAGAGAACTTACATGCTACGTGGAGCAAAGTCACAAACGTTGACGATCAATGGAGGTTGAACAGACACACATCACAGACAGAGACAAACAAACAGTTCATACATTATTACGTGCGGAAAATAATTATGAATGACTTCACATTACACAATCCATTGGCTTAAATGTCATCCCCATGTACTAGAACCCATCTACGTGGACTTTTATCCATTTCATGGGAGAAAGACAGTCGTGCTGTATTTAACTGCATTCAGATTGCATTCAGTGAACAGATTAATATAAACCCCCCTTTAACTGCTTTACCTTGACAACATCAACCCAATTCCAACCTCTGGGAAGTTCACCCCTGTTATCTGTTGGTCAGATTAAAGTGAGAATCAAAATTTATTTCACAGAACAAACCTTCAATAGGATCACATAAAAAAACAATAATCAATTTCTTATCAAATAAAAATACACATCACTTAAACCATGCAAGTCTCTTTAAAAACTAACTGAGTGCATATTTATCAAATTAGAAATATATAAATATTATGTTCTGGCCTGTTCTTCCAGTCATCTTCCTCTTCTGAGATTTGGTCAACTGTTCTTTCTTTTCCTTTTTCTTGCTTGTAGAGGTAAAGTTTGTAATTTCACTGTTGGATGGCTGCATCTGAGTACCCGTCGTTAGACAGTACAAAAACAACAGACATATCCTAACATGAGTATTTATTTAAAATATATACTAATAGACACAATTTCAATATTTTAACATATTTCATGCATCAAAAATCTAAACAGCACAGTGAGCCGTACACACATTAACCTAGAGCAACTAACAAACACGAATCGACTGGAAAGCGGTTTTAAAATACTGACCACTGCAGAGGGCACTGGCTGGTGGTCCTCCATTAAGGACTCCTGGTTCTCTTTTGCCCACTCAAAGAGCGTGTACATCATGGCAGTTCCAAGGTTGGCCTCAGCCTGCTCCTCCAGTTTGGCCATCATGGCTTGCTTTACCTCTGGACATCTGAAAGTACAAAGTGTGTGACGAGAGTGTCTGCACAGGGCAACAGGTAAGCCAGCTAGAAATCGTATTACATTTCAATCATAATAACCCTTGAAACTACTGTGTAATATAATGTCATGCATCATGCTTACATTCTATTGTTGAAGAAGGCATCTAGAGATATTTGAGGTGCAGTTTCAGGATATGTGTCTGGCCATGAAACTTCTAATAAAAATGCTTTTGGGTCTTCATGATCTCCTATCTGGAATAGCAAACAAAGCACAGAGAATCCTACTCACGGGAACAACAAACTGAAAGGTTGCTTCGGTCTAGGTCATCATTATAATGTAACAGTAAATTTATCATTTAATTTCTAGTTTTTATAACTCACCCTATACTGAAAAGACACTGGACTTAGCTCCTTGAAACAGTCATCTCCTTCATAAATTGATCTTAGTGCTTCCAACTCCATCTATGCGACGACACAGAAAGCGTTGTGAAGTAAGGTCAGTCACATTGGCTGGACAGTACAGAACAAAACAGTTGTGGATGCAGCTCGGTGTGATCGATTATAGAAATCAATATTACCAACACATAAAAGTTACGTAAATATTAACCAGGTATCACGCCGACTCTGACATTCAGCAAACGTTAACGTTACTTGACAGACTAACTGTATGTTAGATAACCAATTAAAAACATATAAAAAAAAAACACTGAATCTGCGGGATCAGAGTGGATCTATCGATAGCTTGGACACGTAACGTTAATGATGATGATGATGATCATGATAATGATGAATTAGACTTTAGAGTTAACTTAGAGTAAAGCAGTGATATTGTCACAGGGATATGCCATTAAGTAATTTGAGCTAACTAAGGCTGGCTAGCAATGCCAATTTTCCAAGGTGCTAATGTCTGAATTGGTAAACTAGCTAACGTTAGCTAGCTAGTTCTAGCAATCTTTCCACTAACTCAGCTACTGGGGTTAATACATGAAACCTGTTAGCACTAGCTAGCTTTAGCTTATAGCTAGCTGTAGTTTAAGCAAACAGTTAAGCTTGCCAAATTACCTCTTGATCTTCGTTGGCAGTCATGATTTCCTTAGTCTTAGCATGCAAGCCAACAAACGATATGTTAAAATGTCTGAGATAAAGTCAGTTAAAGTAACATTGCTGTTGAAAAAGTTGCAAGAGCCGTGACTACATCACTTCACACGTTTCGTAAACTTTGACCTCTACACCCTGACCCAAGCTGGGCGGGGCTGGGCTGCCTGGTCATATGACTCCATGCGTCTGGTTAAAAACATTACAATAAAATTACATATCAACAGTTTCAATGATTGAAGTCGACGTTACCGTTCTCATAAATATGAGTTCCCCTTATATTGAAAGAGGTAATAAAATGCTGGCATCTGGCATGATGTTATGTACACAGTTTCTCTACATTTAATTGATTTGCAAACATTTGAAACTACTTCCCTGTCCGATGATGTCCCTGCACCAGCCGGATTCGTTCTCCATACTGCCAATCTCACTGTACTCCTTCAAGGGGTTGGCTCATATCGCTTTTCTTTTTGTGCGTCTGTTCCGATCCAAATAACGTTAGCTGAATTCTACTGCCGCAACCCCATCGATGTGAAGTGTAAACAAATACAAGTGAGTACTACGTTTTTTTTTAGCGTTTATGCTTTTAACACGAACACTTGTGATGCAGTTCGTTTTAGTATTGCAATTGGCATTTGTTGTTAGCTAACGAATTGGCTAGCTAACGCTAGCTAACTATGGATTCGTAGTTTGATAGCTTGCTACTTAGGTGTTGTCAGTGTCTAGT
This sequence comes from Anguilla rostrata, assembly GCF_018555375.3. Lineage (NCBI taxonomy): Eukaryota > Metazoa > Chordata > Actinopteri > Anguilliformes > Anguillidae > Anguilla > Anguilla rostrata. The sequence goes on along the minus strand of NC_057939.1, from coordinate 52,974,039 downwards.
TAGCTGTGCATTTTTGTGTTTTGTGTTTATTTTCATTAAATAGGTGGGTTACTTTGTCTGAAATAAACGCAAAGAAACAAAAAACACTTAATGTATAGTTAGCTAGGTGTTGTCACCGTTTAGCTAGTTATGCATTAAGTGTTTAAGATAACGCAGACCAGCTAAACAGCAGGTCATAAAAGGCCTTGTCACTCAGTTAATTTCTGCATAATCTCATATTAGGACATCGAGACTAGTTTGTGTGACCAGCTATCTGCAGTTTCGGGGTGAACGACGTACGTACAAAACGATGTTGAGATACCCAAGACAGATGTTGCTAGCTGGCCCGTTCAGAGAATACCTTTCGCTTAATATGGTAGTTTTATAGCAAACAATCCTCAAATTTGAACGATGTAATTACCCTTTAACTCGCTGCGCCCGATTGCAACTGCCTTCCTTAAAATGGCAAGCAAGCCCATCTCGTGCATATTTATTTTCACCACCAATTAAGTACCAATGCTGTCACTCACTATCCATTGTATATCCGGTAGTTTAAAAAAAATCTTTGTGACGTATGACATGATACCGATTTAACGATCATTTTCACCTGCAGTACTGAAAGAAAATGGGCCCAACGCAGTGGGACCTGCCCCCGGAGCTGTGCTGCCGGCCGATGGCCTTTGTGGCTCTCACCGGGCTAGACGTGGTGTACAACGCTATCCACAGGGCGATCTGGGACGCTTTCTGCGCCAACAGGAGGGCGGACAGGGTGCCCATTTCGTTCAAGGTGCTCCCTGGAGACCACGAATACCCAAAATGCAGGACTAAGGTATGAAGAAGAAGAGAGAACGCTGCCTACATCCTTAAAATACCCTCGCCTCAATGTGTCATGGACTGTTCTGGTGTTGCTCTTCCAGAGAACGTCCTACGAGTGGTATATCCCCAAAGGGATCCTTAAGACGGGATGGATGAACAAACACCTGAACCTGGTGCCGGCTCTGGTGGTTCTGTTCTACGAGTTGGACTGGGACGAGCCGCAGTGGAAGGAGAAGCAGTCGGAGTGCGCCACCAAGGTGGAAATCGTCAGGTAACTTCCCGAACTGTTATGACAGTGTGATGCACACTTTATCTCACACATTGTAAATACCAATAATATTTTGAATAAGGACCCACTCTCAATAACTTAACTATTTCCCTTTTTTAAATAATGTGAGTATTTTATGCTCTCTTGGATAGGAAACAGTGGCTTGCAGCAACAAGGCCAGAATGGTTTTTATGTTCTTTGTTTTTTAGGAATTTATTAATATCTTTTTAAAATCATAAATGGCATTTACAGATTCCATTTAATTATTGTATTACAGTCATGTTATTTCTTTTACTACCAGGACGAGCTTACAAGGAAGAAACACAAAAGTTGCAGTAGTTTTAATACAGAAAAAGACACCTCTTCCTCCAGGTAATTTGCGTATGTTTTTGTTTGCCTAGGCGTGTTTTTGTGTGCTTATTTTCAGCGGTTGTAAAGTCTCCGAAGTACGCAGGTCAGCTGAACAGATGCAGAGTTGACAGTCACGACCGATTTTGTACCAGGACTATTGTGTGTACAGTGATGCTTAGTTAACGCTAAACCTCAAATGTGCTGTGTTGGACTGTAGGCTATTTACAGTGAATAGAGGGTGTAGTAATTTTGCCACAAGCTAATATCAAAGCCCTCACTTCCAGTTGGTGAGGTATTGTCTCTCTAGCCAGTTTTGTCTGTTCGTGTTTCTCTTGTTCCTGTGTCCTGACTGCTCCCTCCCCGTGTGTCTGTCCCCAGGAGAGGACATCGTTGCCTCTGAGCGGGCTGCTGCCCTGTGCAACGCCTGTGACCTCTCGGGGAAATCCCTCTTCGTCCTCCCCCACACCGACCACCTCGTCGGCTACATCATCAGGTAGGGATTTCTGCCCCCAACAAGGAGGGTTTCTTTTGGGGGGGGGGGGAGTGAACAAAGAAGAGGGGGCAACAGCTTGTACAAATACATCACAGTTACATTAAAATCACGTGGCAGACGCTCTTAATCAGAGTGATTTCAATTTGTATTCCAGAAAAGTAATTACTTCCAGGAATACAAATTCAGTCAGTGTTTGTCCTTAAGTTTGACTTTCTCACTTACTTGTTGAGTTAGTTTTATCAGTTGCTCAGCTTGCCAAGCTGCTTATGTGAATAAAATATCCTGCTTTTAAATTATTAGTCAGACTTGAGGATAAATGTTGATTGAATGTCAGCCTGAGTCTTTGGTAAGAGGCTTTAGGCACAAACTCACCCTGGCTTTTGGCTCAGTCAGGCAGGCCTGACGGTGGAAATGTGGCTCCTGTTGAATACTCGTAGTGACTCTCCTGTATGTCTGTCCTTTATTTAAGGCTGGAGAACGCGTTCTACGAACACGCACAGACCTACTACTACACTGAAATACGGAGGGTGAAATCGCACAAAGAGTTCCTCAACAAAACTACACACCAGGTAGGCAGCACTTCAGTTACCATGGTTTTACTTCTAAAGTAAGCTGACATTTTCAGTCTGTTATTCATCTCTTGTTTTTCCAGGTGATATTTCATATCATTACACATACACCGTATTGCTCATTGTATTTATTTCCTAATTCTAACTGTGGTTTTGTTATTTTTCCAGTTGCTGTTTGTAAGGCACCAGTTCAAGATCGCGTTCTTCAGTGAATTAAAACAGGACACCCAGAATGCCCTAAAGTGAGGGTCTAATCAATGGATTTATTTCTCTATAATTATAACTCAAACAGAAAACATACATCACACTTTTTATATTTTGTAATTAATTAGTTTTAAATGCTGTCCGTGACTTAACAGAATTGTCACCAGGCCTCTAAGAGACCGCTCTGATGCATATGTTATGTTATGTGTGATGCAGATACTACAGGACCGCCTACAACCTTGTGCATGAGCTGAGGGCCCATGAGACCAACATGCTGGAGATCAAGACCATGGCTGGGTTCATCAACTACAAGGTGCAGTGCATGCCCTGTCTTACGCGCAGGGGAAATATTCACCGCATGCACGTTCTTTTACAGGAACTGCACTTTTAATGGTTTGTAATAAAGAAGGATACAGTGCCGTGAAACAATATTTGCCTGCTTCCTGATTTCCTCTATTATTGCATATTTGTCGCACTGGATAGTTTCATATCTGTCCACAAAATGTAATATGAGGGAAACCAAGTTAACAGTGAATTTCTTCCTGTCTCTCAGATTTGCCGGCTGTGTTTCCAACACAACACGCCCCTGGACGCCATCGCTCAGTTCCGGAAGCACATCGACCTGTGCAAGAAGAAGATCGGCAGCGCGGAGCTGGCCTTCGAGCACACGGCCTGGATGTCCAAACAGTAAGAGCGCTCTGCATCGGGCCAGAATGTCCCGGGACCTTTCAGAGGAGACGGCGTGCCTGTCTGTGTTCTCTCCCAAACAAACAGGAGGGATTGCAGTAATGTACCTGGTACACTTAATACATTTGTGCCGTGCTGGCCAGATTAATAAACTAAGGATTAATCTGTTAAGCTTTATTTTTAACCCTTTAAGGTTTAAGATCACAAATATGTGATTGGAATGTTCCTAACTGAACATTCTATTGCTGATAATAACAGTCACTACTGGTAACTGAAAGAGTTCTAGAACACTGACTTAGAATTTAGAAGAAAAAAAATACATTCCAAAAACCTACTCTTTAAAGGGTTAAAGCAGCTCATTACAAATCTAATGTTTTAAGATGTTCTGCCCCCTCAGCCCTTTGTAGACCCTGTGCCAGACCCTTATGGTCTGCTCATGTCTTCCAGGTTTCAGTCCTTTGGAGACCTGTTTGACGAGGCCATCAAGCTGGGCTTAACGGCCATACAGACCCAGAACCCTGGCTTCTACTACCAGCAGGGTGCTTACTACGCCCAGGAGAGGAAGCAGCAGGCTGCCCACCTGTGTGGGCACGAGGTAAGAGTCACCACGGCAACCAGCACACACACCTGATGCTAAAGGACAAAAAAAAGAGCAGTTTCAGTCTGAGTAAACCTGCATGAATTTGCACAGGAACAGTGTTCGTTCACCCTGCGTGATCAACATAGCACTGCATTCCGCCTACTTTGGAAGGGATTTGTATATGCACAGTTTTAACTGTTAAATTGTCTTCGTACATACATTTGAATTGCTCTTTGGTGATCATTTTAATAGCCTGTACGGGCATCACAAGAGGTCTCTTCACAAGTGAATAGGCTCTTCTCAGTCCCTTGACATTTGTCCGGTGATGAACTCTATGGCTGTCATTGGCTGTCATCTTCGCAGACGAGCGTGGGATACCCAAACCCCGACCCCCTGGACACTCCCACTGGAGCTCTGGATTTCTACGGCCAGAGAGCCTGGAGACAGGGACACCAGAGTGAGTATCTGCCTCTTCACAGGAAGGTTTAGCTGTGCGTTTGGACAGGGACAGCACACCATGTGATCTGTGGGAGTGATGCTTAATCTCTGCAGTAAATATCCTTAAAATTTCTCAACGTTTGGCGTTTGACGGTAACCATTTATTGTAGTGTTATTGTCGCGTATTAAGGAAAAAACTGGTTCTATAAGCATACTGAATTTGTTTAATGTTTAATTTGTTAGTTTGCACAACTATCTGAACTCCCTTTTTAATATGGCCAGTAGGTGTCAGTATATTGCAAAATTTGGTTTTGAAGTTAAAAGTAGGCCGGTCATAAAACTCCATTTGAATTATTACCTTTACACCAGGTACTAAAGTGCTGTGGAAGAATGAGCTCTGCCTCTAAATAAGCCGTCTTGTGCTCTCAACACAATAACACTGCATTCTGTAAAAACCAAAATAATCCTGTCTATGTCCATGTCAAGGAAACGTAAAAGGCAATGACCAAAGAAAATGCTAGGTTATAGATTTGAAGTGTTTTAAACTGTGGCAACATGCCACTCAGCATTGTGTAAGGTATGAAAATAAGTAAAAAAAATATTTTTTTTTTATATGGAGGCATAGACCCACCGGACCCAGAGAAGGAGAAGAATGGGATCCTGGCCCTGCAGGCGAAGGAGAGGGAGGTCCCGCACTCGGTCAGTGTTTCCATGCCGACCCAAACGCATCTGCGCCGCACGCTCTTAACCTCTCACAGAAACGTCTGAACCCCTGTCTGGAGAAACTCGGTTAAAGGGCCAAAGAGTCATTTTGATAACACAGTGCTATGCCTTTAAATATTATTTGGTACATCTGTTCGGTTGGCTTAAACATAGGCTGTGGAGGATGGCTCGGTCAAATCCGTGGTCCACGGAATGTTTACGACCGAGAGACACAACCAGGTGCCACGGCCAAATATTCAACATTTTTTTTCTTGTCAGGACTGGTAACGCAATTTTGGCTCCCGTGAGCGCTAATATGTCTGTTGTATGCTGTTAATTTGGCACAAAGAGTTTTCTTATGACCTGAGCTTTGTAGCGCAGTTTCCTCATGGTGCTCAGTTTCCTCATGGTGCTCATTCCTGATGTGCCGTTTCCATGTCAGTTCCGGTGCTCAGTTCTCATGTGCTCAGTTTCTCAGGGGAGTTCTCGGTGCGCTCTGTGATCAGACGATCATCGCCCTGCTCAGTAACGCCGTGGCCCAGTTCAAGAAGTACAAGTGCCCGCGCATGAAGAGCCACCTGAGTGAGTGTGTGCGCCAGGCGGAGTGTGTCTGTAGTCTGTGTCTGTAGCTCCGTGATCGCTGTGTCCCTAGCCCATCGATCGCTGCCTCACGCTCGGGTGTGTGAGTAACACGCACACTCTCCCTTCTCTCTGCAGTGGTTCAGATGGGGGAGGAGTACTACCACGCAAAGGACTACACCAAAGCTTTAAAGTAAGTCTTTCTGAGTGGATAGCACTGTCGCCTCAAAGAAAGATGGTCCCATGTTAGAAATACATGTAGAAGGCCAACTGGACAGTCTAAATTGCCTGTAGGTATGAGTGTGTGAGTGAATGGTGTGTGGGCCCTGTGATGGGTTGGTGACCTGTCCAGTGTGTATTCCTGCTGTACTACATATAACACATAACCAATACCGTGTGTTCTGCAGACTGCTGGACTACGTGATGTGCGACTACCGTACAGAGCGATGGTGGACGCTGCTCACCTCCATCCTAACCACCGCACTCAAGTGCTCCTACCTGATGGCCCAGGTGAAGGACTACATCACCTACGCCATGGAGCTGATCGGCAGAGGTAGTCCCGCCTGATTTAATCAGTTATTTTTTTTAGCAGCGTATGTTCTTGTTTTTGGGTAGTACTGTCAGTAAAAGCTTTACAGACAGCGAATCTGGCTGTAGACCCATGCTGCTGATAGTAATGAAATGACATCATCACGTGTGATGGAAATGTTCCGCGATTTCTGGGAAGGCAGATTGAAGTGCTCTTTCACGCATTGTACCCTGGGATAGTGTCGGTGTGCGTAAGCCCTTTGTTTTAAACTTCTCTCCCTCATTTTTAAATTCAGCTTCCACTCTGCGAGATGACCATAAATCCAGAATCGAGAAAAACCTGATAAAAGTGCTGATGGTAAGTTCTCCTAACCGGGCCGGAAATGAGCCTCAAACGCTTACGAGAGTGGGGCCAGGTGTCATGGGGCGGGATTTTACCCGGAGCACGTTAGCACGTTAGCATGGTTGCGTTTGCAGAACGAGGTTCCGGAGGCGGAGCCGGACTGCGACGCCGCGGCGGTGAAGGCGGCACACAGCCTGTGGGGCGACCGCGTGGCGCTGGCCGGCAGCAACGTCTTCACCATCGAGGTGCAGCACTACGTGCCCTTCAGTGAGTACCAGCGGCAGGGAGGGTAAGGGAGGCAGGGAGGCAGCCGTGTAACGGGCACCAGTACCCCTAAAACGGGCACCATCAGCCCTGAAACGGGTACCAGCAGCCGTGTAACAGGCACCAGTAGCCTGAAACGGGCACAGCTGCCCTGAAACAGGCACAGTTGCCCTGAAACGAGCTGCATCCACTACCGTTTTGGTACGTTGATTGGTGTTCTACTTTCCCCATCAGTTCAGTGCAAAGCCAAGTTCCTGAGCCCCAGTTTCCACCTGGATAACCCTGTGGAGCTGCACGTGTACCTGCGAGCGGACTGCCCCCACCCCGTCCGCTTCTCCAAGCTGTGCGTCAGCCTCAGCAACCAGGTAGGGCTTTTCAGGACAGCAGGACCTGAGCAAGGGGGCGGGGCATCTCTGCGTCCGGCCCACTCTGCTTTTAACCACGCCCCCTTTTAGCAAGCTACCACTTTGGGAAAGCAAGCAGCAGTTAACCCCTAAATGTCCTAGTACTGTATTAAAACGTTAGAAAGTTTAAATCCTTAATTATTTTAAAAATAATAATCCCAATTTGAATCTCCAGCTTTGTTTATAGTTCAGTCAAACAGTGAACCACAGGGATAAGCCACCAATTCAAACCCAGCTCTGTACTGGATTGTCTGACTGACTGTCTGTCTTATCTGTCTGTCTGCAGGAGTATAACCAGTACTGTGTGGTGGAGGGGCCCGGTTTGGAGCCTTCAGCACAGGAGAACATGTGTCTGGTCCCGGGCAAGACTCGGAAATACACCTTCAGATTTGTGGCCCAGACAGAGGACGTGGGCAAGAAGGTCGAGGTAAGAGTGTCGTTTCGGCTTAAATATGACAAAGTGACCCTGGGATGAATAGAGTCAAAGGTCACTGCTTGATTTATGTAGGTCAGCTCACAGTGGGCTGTTGCTAAGAAACAAGTTTTCCTGTAGCCACAGTGTGTGCATAGACGTCAAGCTGTGTTGTGATGTTTAAATATGTCCGTGTCTGTCTGTCTGTGTCTGCCAGATCACCGGGGTGGACCTCATGCTCGGCAACGAAAGCGGGCGCTGCGTCTTCCTCAACTGGCGTGGGGGAGGGGGCGACGCGGCCTCTTCCCATGAGGCCTTGCAGGCCACGCGCTCCTTCAGGAGGCGGGGCCGTTTCCCCGAGCAGCAGGTGGACTGGGACGCGGTGTCCATCCAGGCCAGCACCATGTGAGTCCGTCCTCCCGCCCCCTTTGTCCTCCCGCCCCCTGTCCGTCCTCAGGGTGAGACGGAAGGTCTACAGCCAGAGAGTCGGCAGCCAGAACCTGCAGTTTAACACGTTTGATCAGAAACGGCTTGTGATCCATTGTTTGTCCTCCAGGGTAATCTCTCGTGTCCCGAGGATGTCTGTGCAGCTCCACCACGAACCCCCTGCTCTGAGCAACGAGATTTACTGCATGATGGTCACCATCCAGTCCCAGGAGGACGCCGTGGTCAAAGACGTCAAGCTCACAGCCGGCCTGAAACCAGGTGAGTGGGGCTCAGATACAGTGCAGAAGCTACATTTCTAACCCTGATTATCACTTCAGGAACAGTATGCAGTTTCAGACTGAACCAACCAAGGGTCTCCAAAGCCGTTAATGGCTAATAAGGTAATAGCTGATGAACAATCAGTGCCACAGGATCACAATATCAGGGAAACTATCACCAATCAGCTCCTGCTTTCTTGTAAAACTATGTGATCCTAAGGCTCCACCCACATTGAGAAGAATGGGGCCTGGGGGGGGGGGGGGGGGGTTTACCGCTACATTAACCCCAATATAACTCAGGTTTTACCCAGATATAGCCTGGCCCAAGTCCTAGTCAGCTTGAACTCTTTCACTTTCTCTACCATATGTAGCCTGCGGGTTCACCTGAAGACCTCGATGGCTGTTTACCAAGTTTTTGTCAGAGAAATGTTCACCGGGTCCCCCCTATCTTACAGGTCAGGATGCTAACCTGACGCAGACGACCCACGTGACGCTGAGCAGCTCCGAAATGACGGGCGACTCCCACCCCGCTCTCTTGCCCGACATCTCCGTGGGAGACCTGCAGCCGGGGCAGAAGGTAAAGCCGCAGATACCCCTTACCCACAGCGTCACCACCGGGGGGGGGTGTCAGTCATTACCCACAATGCATCACTGTCACTTAACACCGTTTCTGCGCATCGCAGGTGGAAAAGCCGCTCTACATCCGCTGTGTCTCCACCGGATCCCGAATCTTCCTGTTCCACGTTTCTTACGCTGTGACCACCACCGTGGAGAACAAGGAAATCCTCTGCAAGTGTCACAAAGTAAGCACGGAACTGCCAGTTTGGTTCATCATGTGTTCATCGCTCTGCACTTTTATGAAATTTTGAAATGTTTGCTTTCTTTTTTTTTTTCTTCTTCCCTCCCCGCAGGATGAAACGGTTACCATTGAAACGGTCATCCCTTTTGAAGTTGCTGAGAAGTTTGTGTCCACAAAAGTGAGTTTGAAGAGACAAGAAGATTGTGATTAGCCCATTCAAACCATGAGCAAGAATTAATGCCGCTGTTGAATTAATGCCGGTGTTGGTTTCAGAAATGGTCTGCTTTAACAGTTGTGGCTTCAACTGCTGTCCTCATGAAACTTCCTTTAAATGTCAGGTTGGAGATGTAGTTTGGTCAGACGTGGGGTTGTGCGTGATCCCAAACTGACCGCACTAAGAATGCGTTTTTTTAAGATGAGCTGTTTGGATGTAAAGGGGGCGTCGCCACAGAGTGAAAGGTGAGTTTGCCCTAACTCCTCCGTGTTTTTGCGTGTCGCGCAGTTCGAGCACCTGGACCGGGTGTACGTGGACATCCCCTTCCTGCTGATGACGGACATCCTGAGCGCGTCCCCCTGGCCCGTCCACCTGGTCACCAGCCAGCTGCAGCTGGCCTCCACCATGGCCGCCGTCGACCAGCCCCAGTCCCAGGTGGAGGAGGGTACGTTCCTCGCCCCTCGAACGTCTGGGGTACACCTGCGTCCCAGCACACAGGCAGAGCTGCCATCACTTCGCTTGGTCACGTTACAATGCATATCCCAAAATGGGGGTCACAATATAATGTATCCCAGCAGTCATGATACCATGTGTATATATACCATGCATCTTGTAAATATACCATGTATATGGTGCATTGGTATTTTGAGCACGGCCCTGGTCCTCAGTGTCCCGTGTCCCGCGTTTCGTGTCCCCCCCGCAGTGGTCCTGGAGACGGGCGAGTGCGCCAGCGAGTGCTTCTGTCTCCGCTGCCCCCCCATCCTGAACGGGACGAGCAGCGTGGCGTCGGGACAGTACGTCATCTCCTGGAAGAGGTCAGTGGGACGTTTTTTTAGGCCCTGCACGGGTTGTATTTTGGAGCCGTTCGCAGGTCTTAAATGAGCTGTGGAATCTGTGGAAATACAGTAAACGACCACTGCACACCTACATGCTGTGGATTTGGGTAATGCACATTTGTTTAATGTCTGGGATATTTGTGTTGTTTTGTGTTTCAGGAAGTCTGCTAACGAGGATGTTCCTGTCGTTCACACGGTGGTGAACCTCCCGCACGTTCTTGTCGAGACCATTCCCTTATACGTGCACGCTGGTAAGTGCATGCTGCTGTCATTCGGTGGCTGAGCTGTCCTCCTGTTGAGCTGAGTGGTCATTGTGTCTATGCTGTGCTCCTGTTGAGCTGAGTGGTCATTGTGTCTATGCTGTGTTTCTGTTGAGCTGAGTGGTCATTGTGTCTATGCTGTGTTTCTGTTGAGCTGAGTGGTCATTGTGTCTATGCTGTGTTTCTGCAGAACTGCCGTCATTTGGTCGAGTGCGGGAGTCCCTGCCTGTGAAGTACCACATTCAGAACCGCACTAGCCTGGTCCAGGATGTTGAGATGTCAGTGGAGCCCAGTGATGCCTTCATGTTCTCTGGACTCAAACAGGTAGGTCTCTCTCACTCTCTCTCTCCCCCTCTCTCTTTGTATCTCTCTCTCTCTTGCTCTCTTTCTTACTTCACTCTCCATCGTCCTCAGAACCTTTTACACGTACACATTAACTGCCACATAAAGCATTGTCATTTATTAGCCACATATGATGCCTTGACGTTTCTGTTTAATGCAGAACACCGTATTTTACAACGTTAAGTTATTGATATATTAACACAGGTCATTCTGGTCTAGTCATTCTGGATAAGAGTGACTTGACCACTTGATCTAATATATTCTTTTATATAGCATTTTTTAGGCCAGGCATTTTATTCTGATCAAGTGTCAGGCCTGGCCTGAGAATCTCTCCTCACTCAAGGGCATACGTCACTGGTGGGTAATGTTCTTTTGCCTGTTAGATAAGACCTGACAAAAACAGCTAGTCAAGAGGCAAAATAAAATACAAATTGTGTGCTAACTTACTGACGCCTGAAGACACATCACAACACCTCTTGCGGTTATCGAAAGTACAAATATAATATGTGCTAAGGAATGTGTATTGATTTAAACACCTGATTCCATTTAAATATATTTAGTTATTGATCCAATCATCTGTTTTAATAAGAGATTCTTTGTTATGCAAAGCAAGCGTTGTGGAATGTGGAGTGTCAGCGCACCCCAAGATTGTTGTGCATGTGACAGATTGTTATGTAAACACGGCATGATTATCAGTTGCTGTCTCTTAAACAATGGCCTTATGACGCACTATAGCTGACTCTTAAATTAGGTCAAAAGTAACTAGCCATCTGCGTATGCACTTTCGGCCAGAACGGCAATAGAACACGCCCTTATCCTTGAATGTATAAAACTGTGAAATTCAGGGGGGGGACGGGTTTTACAGCACTTCGGCAGAGAGGGGGGATCCATGTCTAAGATTCCGCTCAGCTTGTTTATTGTGGATCCATAATAAATTATTTTAAAATCTTTGGAACGGCTTCCTCTTAATTTCACAAAGTTGGAATTCACGACTCCTCAGAAAGAAACTGGAACTCAAGGGATCTTATCTCCCACAAGTGTCTGCTGCATGCTGAAGAAATGTGTTGTAATATGTCTTACAGAACTGTCATTAGTCTTTCATATTTTTCATAGATAGATGTAATGTCAGGGTGTCAGAGTGCGCTTCTGATGCCACTAGCTTAAGGTTATGAATGAGCAGAGTGGTTATGAACTATGATAACGATTAGCACTTATAGCCACATCTCCCTGTGCGCCGTGTTAATGTTCCTCAGGCGTGTGCGGCTCACCGGTCTGTTAGCATGTCTGTTAGCATGTGCTCCTGCGGCTCACCGGTCTATTAGCATGTCTGTTAGCATGTGCTACTGCGGCTAAACGGTCTGTTAGCGTGTCTGTTGACGTGTTAGCGTGTGCTCCCGCGGCTCACCGGTCTGTTGCCATGTGTGTTGTCGTGTCCGCTCCCGCAGGTGCGCTTGCGGATCCTGCCGGGCGGCGAGCAGGAGATGCTGTACAACTTCTACCCGCTGATGGCGGGATACCAGAGCCTGCCGTCGCTCAACATCAGCCTGCTGCGCTTCCCCGGGGTTAGCAGCCAGCTGCTGCGCCGCTGCCTGCCCTCCCGCATCTTCGTCAAGGTGCGTCTGCGAAAAGAAAGCGCCACGAGAGACCGGCTGTTAGCGCTGTGAGCGCCGGATGCTAGCGCTATTAGCGTCTTTGCTATTAGCATCTTTTTGATGAGGATGAGGATGAAGAGAACTGCGGTTGCATGTGTGGTGTATGGTAGTTTTATAGACTGATCGATTTTTCTTCTTCTCTTGTTTTTCAGCCACAAGGTCGACAAGTTGATGAGGCGTTCATCGCTGCTGCTTAGACATTTTAGAAAAATAAAGGCCTGAAGTATCCAAATTAACAACTTTTGCCGCAACATCGTACAGAAACACACATTAACTGTTCATTTTTCAAAAAATCTTGAAATTAAATGATTCAGATGTGATGTATTGTGAATTAAATTCCTTTTCAATCATATTTTGTGATTGTGTTTTATTAAAAGACTACATAATTGCTCTATATTGCCAAAGTCCAACATCGTTGACACAAATTAAGAAAATTTCTGGCCATGTTTATGATTTCATTCTTATGCATAAATTATTTGCATTAGTGCAAAGCATATTTATGAGGGAAGCATTATGCACTTTTTTATAGCACTTCTGCCTTTGTGGAAAAAATCCACCCAAGCTGGGGTAGCAGAAAAACTAAGGTTGTTAGAGACAGTTTAGAGGCAGTTGTAGAGCGCAGATAACCAAGAGAGCACAGAGTTGTTGTAGAGCACAGATAAGCAAGAGATGCTTCACTTATCATAAAAAAACACACGCATCCTAAGCAGCACGTTAGCTCATCTGAAAGAGAGCGCCTTTCCTCCTTCTCTTTGTGCTACGTTATACAGTCAACAAAAGCATATACTCGTATTAAACTTCCGCGAGTAAGATCGCTGCTACTGGCAGTGTGTCGTAGGCCTGCGTTTTATCTTTATGTAAACCAGAATGAGGTTTGTTCTCAAGGATTAGTATTTTTCAGCACATTTCAGCACATTCACGTATGAGCACATGCTCATACGTGAATACAGGAATATTCTGGTACAGGAAGCCACGCCAGTACAGAGAAGCCTGGATTGAGAGGTAATGGCGGGTCAAGGCGATGCAGGTAAACAGTGACAGGGTTAATAGAGTCATTATTATGGCCTTGTGTGCACAAGGTCACTGGGCGCGCACGCCGAATGAAATAAATGTTGAGTCATAGTCGGGGTTGGACCGTCCGTTCTGCACTTGCGAAATTCGCATGCTTGCTGATGGCCGTCCCTCGCATGTGAAGCAGGTACTGTACAGACTGAATACACTTTGTTGTACGTCGCTCTGGATAAGAGAGTCTGCCAAATGCCTGTAATGTAATGTAACTAAGTCATGGTAAGAACTTTTATGATTCAAAGCTTGAAGTTCTGCATGCTATGAGCCTTTTATATTATGTCTTGTTTTAAGAGATCTTTAGACATTGTGAGGTCTCTAACTCTCCAACGCAAATTATGAGGACATTTTGAGTAATTTATACATAACGTACTTATACGTGGCTGTTATTCTGACTTCTAAGAGTAGGAGTAAATTTCCTTTTAGAGTGTTTTTACTGAGCAGTGTCATATGTATGGCCCCTGCACTTTTAATTCCCACATGGCTGTAGAAGGATCTCTCGATATTTGGTAGCTGTGTGGTATAGGAGGAGACCGGAATTCTCAGTCCAGTGAACAAGTGTATAATAAACTATGGTTTTCAGACTCTTCAGTTCTTAGCAGGCAGGAATTTATGTTGGTTTAAACCTCACCTGAGTCATTTGCTCAGACTGGACTCTGCAGAATTATGTAGCCACCATCGCAAATAATTTTAATCTTGCTCACAAATCTGCAGAATGGCAGATCCTGACAACAAACATGGCATATTTTAGGTACAGGGTATTATTTTAATGGCTTGTCAGCTATGGCTGTCTAATTCAGCCTCTCTAATCTGTGGCTGTGCTCTCCTTCTAGACATTCCACCACTAACTGAGGAGGGGTGAAGTGTTGACCTCTTTGGTGTGTGAGTGCCTCCTGCTTTTCGGGTGGGAAAAATTTGGTGTCAGTGGCTCGGCCACGGGAAATCCCCCAGTCCTAGCTTGTCCTGCCTGAAGGGACGGGCCCAAGAGGTCACCCAGGTGTTCAGCATGGGGAACGAGGCGCAAGCTTTCAGTCTTGCCCAGTTGTCAGTCTTGTACGCTATTTAGACCCAGGGCTGCCCAACTCTGTTCCTGGAGATCTACCTTCCTGTAGGATTTCACTCCAGCCTTAACAAAGCACACCTCATTCAACAGCTAGAGCAGCTACAGATTTCATTGAGCTGCTAATTAGTAGAACCAGGTGTGCCAAATTAGGGTGTAAATGAAAACCTACAGGATGGTAGATCTTCTGGAACAGGGCTGAGCAGCCCTTCTCTAGCTGTTGAATGAGGTGTGGCTTTGTTAGGGTTGGAGTGAAAACCTACAGGATGGTAGATCTTCGGGAACAGGGTTGAGCAGCCCTGCTCTAGCTGTTGAATGAGGTGTGCTTTGTTAGGTTTGAAGTGAAAACCTACAGGAAGACAGATATCCAGGAACAGGGTTGGGCAGCCCTGATTTAGACTTTGAACTCCCTGTAAAATGTAAACAGGGCAAGCTACCTGCTGCCATAGAACAGTTAGCAAGACAAGGCTAATGGTTAGCATAGCTTTCAGACACTTTTTTTGCATGAGGGAATAATGAGTCACATTTTCATTTTCATTTTCATTTTCAAAATATGCATCACCATAGTGTTATTTTGTGCAGTAAGACCAGAAACATGGGTAGCATGAAGAACACACACTATCCCTGTGCATCAGAAAATACACTTTTGTGACAGCTACATCATTATAGTTGCAGTAAAACTGCTGTTGATCCTAATGAATAGCCCCTAAACCTTGTCTCTTGTAAAATAAAGTAAAATAAATAGTGCTAAAATCAACATATTTTACCAGAAATACGTGTGCACCTCCTCTCCCTCTCTCTCTCTCCCTCTCTCTATTTACTCACCCCTGAACTAATGTATATACCAAGGGAGGGAACGAGAACCTGTTCCTATTTTACTATATTTTACTATATTTTAGCCGTTTACCGTTTTTGCTTAACCGAAGCGCTCACCGCACTCTTTACAGGAGCCTCTTGCTTTCCTTTCCTTTCCTTGCCTGTCCTTTCCTTTCCTTTCCTTTCCTCCCCTTTCCACGTAACGACCAGTGCGCTCGTGATGAGGGACTACGACGAGAACACCTCCTTCCTGGGGGAGTGGGGCCCCTTTCAGCGGACCGTCTTCGTCCTGCTCAGCCTCAGCAGCATTCCCAACGGCTACGGCGGGCTGTGCATGGTGTTCCTGTCGGACACGCCGCGTCACCGCTGCAGCTTGCCGCACGTGAACCTGACCGGCTTCAATCTGAGCCGGGCTCTGCCCGCGGAGCATGTCGGCGGCCGGATGGACTACAGTCGGTGCGCGCGCTACAAGAGGCTAAACGGCACAGAGGCGTTGTTCGCCAACGAAACTGAGGGATGCGCGGACGGTTGGGACTACGACACGGAGCAGTACATTTCCACGATAACAACAGAGGTGAGAGCTTTGGTTCTGAACTGCACGTACCTGATTTTTCAGTTATCTAGAGCACAGACGCACAACTCCGGTCCTGGAGGGTGTGTCTGCGTGCGGGTTTTTGTTCCAACCAATTACTTCAGTTGTACTTTTCTGATGGCTCTATGAACAACACTGCTTTCACTTTTGCACTTGAGCACAGTAACATCTTTAGGAGACACTTCCAGTTTGCAAATGTAGCTGGTGCTTATGCGCACGTCAGATCAAGATAATTAAATAATTTAAGAGCTTAAGTGGTGGGTGACCACATTGACTCCAGTGCCATTATTAAACATGGAATAGGGACATGACTAAATGACACTTGGGGAGTCTTTCCATGCCACAGTTGCTCTTGCCTTGCTTTTATTGAGGTTTTAGGCCTGGGACTGCTGTGAAGCATATTGTGATAAATGTTTTGTACGATGCATTGCACAAATAGCGTACATTTTGATTGGCTGTTTGATTCATTTATTCATTGATTAATTGTTCATCCTACCTGTGTTGACTTCTTATGCTAGTCTATGAACTCCCGGTAGGTGTGCTTCATCCTCCTGCAGCCCTGTGATCTGACAGTGTGTGTCCTTCCTTCACAGTGGAACCTCGTCTGTTCAGACGCCTGGAAAGTTCCGTTCAGCCTGTCCGTGTTTTTCATGGGGGTCCTGACAGGCTCCATCATCTGTGGGCAGGTTGCAGACAGGTAGGCTATTTAAGATGGGGGCAGTTGGGGGCCTAGGGGTTTAAGATTTTTACTGACATTCCTTCCTGGTTGACAGGAATTTGCTAAATATTAGAGAATTCAGGTCCTTGGCCTGCTGTCAGCATGCACAACAAGTATTAGGTTGATCAGCCCAGTTGTATGTGAGATAAGCTGCGGACAGCTACACAAATACACACACGCACAAACACACACACACACACACACAACCAAATGCACGATCCCCTCCAGGCTCCGCCTGGTGAAGATAATAAGATGGTAGTAAGATAAGATGACATTATCAGTCCTGCACTTGCAACGGCACCATCGCAGCGACTGAGTGTGATTAAAGGTGAACTTCCTCTCCCCCAGATTCGGCAGGAAGTCCGTACTCTTCGTCAGCATCGCGGCGCAGACCGTCTTCACTCTCCTGCAGGTGGCCTCTGTCACCTGGGAGATGTTTGCCACCCTCTACTTCATCACTGGAGTGGGACAGATTTCCAATTACATCGCTGCTTTCATTTTAGGTACGTTACATTTAAATCACAAGCCAGGCTTGTGAACCAAAGTATTAATTCAGCTCTCCACTGGAGTTCCGTGCAGTGTTTTTCTTTGCAATACATAAAAACACACTATCATAGCATAGATAGGTAACCACATTTTGATTCTCCATAGTGGTGTGCTGAATTGTGTCTTCGCTCAGGCTAAAGTGTTAAAGGTATGCTCTCACACAAACTCTAATAAAGTAAATTTACAACAACAAAAAAAGGTGAAAACTACATATCATGTGCAAGAGCATAGTCGTCGCTTTTGGTCATAGGTGAGTAACTTAAAAATTACTTTATCAAACAGACTGTAAGCATGATGAACCATGTTGGCATTTGGTCCAGTCGCTGTGGGTCTCCTCCCGCAGGTAACGAGGTGTTGGGGGAGTCCTACCGCTTGGCCTTCTCCACCGTGGGCATGTGTGCGTTTTACGCGGTGGGCTACGCTGTTCTTCCTCTGTGCGCATACTTCATCCGCTCCTGGAGGACTCTCCTGCTCGTCCTCGCCCTGCCCGGATTCCTCTACTTACCCCTCTGGTGGTGAGATACCCTTCCCAGCATGCAAACCGCCATGTTGCGCTTGTAAAGGACTTGTATGGCCCTTGCGAAGGATCTTTCAAAGAAAGCGTAATGCGCTAATGAGCTCATTGTCTTCCGTAGTCCCTGGGCAGATTACTACAAATGTCATCAATAAAATATTTCAGCAAACACTACAATTTGACAAAAAAAGAAAAAACATTAATACATCACAGTAAAAAATGCAAAGATTACAGCAACACAAAAAAACTAAAAATGTATGAAGGCGGTGCCAGAGGTAAGCTGGTATGGTTGCTGGTGACTGCAAGACTGGTTTGCTTTTAAGCCACATTTTAAGTTTGTGTTTAAAGGTAACTGATAAAATAAACCCAGCACTCTGTACCATCAGGTTTATTCCGGAGTCCCCACGGTGGCTGCTGTCCCAAGGTCGTCTGAAGGAGGCAGAGGACATCGTCCGGGCTGCAGCCGAGAAAAATGGCGTCAGACCTCCCGGGGTTATATTTCGGGAAGAGGATTCCACTAAACTTTTGGTATCACCTCCATCATTTTAAGAATGGGCTTTTCCTTCCAGTGAGAGGCAACCCAGTAATTCTTTATTTTTATACCTAGCTATTTTCTTAAATAGCAAAAAAGAAAGTCAGTGTGCACACATGCAAAAAGAAACTGGCTTGTATCTTATCCTCTTAATCTGATTGCAGGAAAATGGCTCTGATCACCCTAAAACCTCATACACATACGTGGACCTGGTCAGGACCAGAAAGATAAGGAATATAACCATCCTCAACGTCATCCTCTGGTAACTTAACACTGTATTCTAGCTATGCCCAGCAATAGAGAAATGTTACTATTAATCCCTGGTCTATGCAAGTATTATTCTTATTAGTAACAATAATAAAACAACATAAATTCTAAAGGTTTTGGTAGTTTTTCTTGTTTTGTTCGGTCTTGCACATACGAAATGGCATATGTGTTCAGCGATGCCCCATGGGAAAATGAGACCAATCGCGGTCTTTGTTCTCTGTCTGCAGGTTCAGTGTTACCGTTAGTTACTTTGGCCTGTCGCTGAGCACCCCCAACATGAACGGCGACCCCTACCTAAACTGCCTTCTCTCGGCCGTCATGGAGCTGGTCGCCTACACGGGGGCGTGGCTCCTGCTGAAGGTGGTCTCTCGCCGCCTCATCATCTCCGCCACGCTTCTGATTGGAGGAGCCGCCCTGCTGCTCATTCAGATGGTTCCGGAAAGTAATGGAAGCTCGTTTTTGTCTTTCGCTGCCCTGTAGTAGTCATCTGTCCGTCCTGTTAGTCCTTACACTGTCACTGTTACTGTAACATGATTTATGCTGTAGTCCTTATGCTGACATTCGGAGACTCTCATTGCATTCACTGTTATCTGTCTGCCTTGTAGTTGCTAGTAATAATGGGTTAGGAGCTGGTCTTGTAAGCTAGAGGTCACAGGTTCAATAACCGGGTTGGACACTGCTGTTCTACCCTTGAGCAAAGTGCTTAACCTGCATTGCTTCAGTATATACCCAGCTGTAAAAATGGATGCAGTGTAAGTGCTGTGTAAAAAGTTGTAAGTCGCTCTGCTAAATGCCTGTAATGTTTACAGTAGCTCAAATGCAGCTTCTTTTGCATTTCCACACGGCATTGGTGCCTCTCTCTCCACAGTCTCTCCTGTAACCCCGTAGAGTTCAGCAGCTTCACCATCGGCATGGCGATGGTGGGGAAGCTCGGGGTGACCGCAGCGTTTTCGGTGTTGTACATCTCGGCCATGGAGCTGTACCCCACGGTAGTGCGAGGGATGGGGGTGGGCGTCTGTTCCATGACCTCAAAGATCGGAAGCGTTCTCTCGCCCTTCCTGGCATTCGTGGGTGAGTCGACCCCCCATCCCACAATGCTAGGAACCCTTAGTGCACTGTGTATGTGCCCCCTCCCTGGGGGAGAAGGCGGGACCCTGGGAGAGAAGGCGGGGCCTTGGGAGAGAAGGCGGGACCCTGGGAGAGAAGGCGGGGCCTTGGGAGCACTGCCTGATCTGCCTAACGAGGTGGAAAGCTCTGACCACAGCCATCCCTGCGCCACAGAATTTAACTTTAAAGTTTAGTTTTTTAAGACATTTTAATTGTGCAGTAATACAGTGTTATTGTGTGTCTGTGGCGACCGGTTCTCAGATCAATGGGAAACTAGACAGCATGTCAACAAAGAAATCTAAAATGTTTGCATTATGTCCCTGTGGTTCAGACCCTCTCTCTTCTGGTGGTGTGCTGCAGGTACATATAACAAGGCCCTCCCCTACATAGTGATGGGGCTCCTGACACTGGCGATGGGACTGCTGAGTCTACTTCTGCCCGAAACACGGGGCATTGCCCTGCCAGAGGACCTCTGCCATGTACAGGCCATTACCTGGTCAGTTCCATTCATTCATTCATTCATTCATTCAATCAATCAATCAATCAATCATTTGAGTGATGTTCCAGCAAATTTCTGTACCGTACAGCGCAGTACAACGTTGACTCTGTTTACAGGGTTGGCTTAGCAGAACTGCTGTAGGGAACGTGTGGTTTGTGTTGGGCGTTGGGGAGCCCTATTTTCACACATAATGTCATGCCTTAACGGGCTGGTCCTCAGGCACCAGGGAAAAGACCTGAAATTGAACACCTTAGCGGGGACCTCACTGCTAGGCGAGAACAAAGAGGGCTTTGGAGAGACGTGATCAGTGAACTCAAACAGCTCCCACAAAGGAAACTAGACTCAGGATCTCAGACAAACCCAAACATCATGTCCCACAGAGCAGAGACACAAGACAATCTGCTCTGTGTGTTACAACAAAAAAAAACTAATTCATAAAACAAAAGAGTTCATTCATCGCTAAGGGTATCCTGAATGTGTGTGGTTCAGAGGCACATTCCAGCATCGTTAAAAAAAAGTTTTATTAAAGATTGTGCATCATGGGGTAAAATCTGTAATTCTGGCGAAACAAAGTAAAAATTCAATTTTAACACTGTCCATTAAATCCTTCTGTTAGCTGCTGCTACAGCGGAAAGCCTTCTACAGAACTGGAGGGCTGCAAGAAAGACCAGCTCCATGCAGAAGAAAAGAGCGTGTGAATATAAGAGTACAATTATTGCACTGCGTCTGAGGAAGGCTCAGTTTGTGTATGGAGTGGTGGGGGATGCTGGGTACATTTTTTTGCTGTTATATCTTGTGTCCGTGTGATGTTCTATCCCAATGAGGTCATTGCCTTTCCTGTCTGCTACAGATCTTGTAAGAGCACACGGAGGCGGTCTTGTGGGATTTAAAGTTCAATAAAGAACTTCCATGAAATCATAAATGTGGTGTTTGAACTCAACTCACTCTAGATGAAGTGTATTTGTCACAATGCAAAAGCAAACAATATGGTCTAGGTCTGAGTAGAGAGAGACAGAGAGAGAGACTTGGTGTTCCTTTATTGAATATTGAAACGCAAGAACTTTCCACTACTACCTCAAAACCTACCCCAACCCCCTATTTACAAACCCAAAACCCACCCCTCAACAAAAAATAAATAAAAGGAAGGAGAAAAAAGAAAAACAATGAGAGAGAGAAGATGGGGAGGGCAATACTGAAGGATAGCCCTATGCTTCAGAGAGCACCAACCATTGAGCACCAAAGAAAGACATTTTACAGTGCTCAATGACAGAAGGACTGGATAAGATTGTTTTTAAGTTAAACAAACATTTTACATCTGTGTTTGTTTTGGACATAGACAAGAACTGTAAATGGCAAAAATTATCCTGTTTGCCTACATAATGTAACTTCTTTGCAAATTTTCTTTCTCTTAGAAAATATTTATCTACATCACTGTGAAAAGAGAAAGCTTAACGATAAAGGGCAACAAGATCTCCTGAACCTGTTCAGTCTAGCGTCACTGTTGTACACACAGCATGATCAAACATTGCATTATTGACAATATGCATTCAGTGCTCCAGGCCAACATGAGCCAGGTAGAGTGAACAGATAGTTTTTTCAGCCTTTATTGAAAAAAAGGACGAAAGGCCTTGTTTTTGAAGTATGTAATATGCATATGTATATCGCTCTTCGATTGAATATTGTATATTTTTGTGCAGCCGTTAGTTTGGATGTAGATTTATTCTGATCAGAGCGCGCACCTCAACCGTTTTCTCAACAGTAGCCTATTCTATGCTAACCAAATGGTTAATAGTATGCGGATGAGGACTGCTCGTGCTCATCTTGGATCAGCTGCTGCTGCGCTACGTAGTCCCCGTGCCCAATTTTGAAGCCAGTCTGTAGGTGGAGCTACAGCAAACATCTGGCCGAACCTGCGGGAGAGGAGTGCGGTTTTCTCATTTACGACTTGTACAGCTGGTTGCTGCGTGAAGATGAATCGGGACTAAGGCACGGGGGCATCAGGATGGAACTGCCGTGCTAAAATACTCGATTCTGCGCTCGTGAAGCCCAATGTGAGCAATACATGAATTAGATAATCACAATGGTGCGAACATAACATGGACTGTCTTTGCTCCTAGGCTGGAAACGAGGTAGGCATTCTGGAGTATGTCATGTGCAGGGGAGAGCGACGAAGCCTGGAGGACGATGCGCTTTTTACTGGGGGAGGCTCGTCTGCGAAAGATGCCTGCGAAATAGGTCACCGCTACGTGATATGCTTTATTAAAAAGGTGAGGAAAGTGGCTTTATATCGTTGCTCCGACGGGAGACAGGTTTATTGGGCCAGGGGATTTTAGGCCTGTGGTGATGATTATTAATTATAGCCTGTGTTATTAAATAATTTGGGAATGTGTTGAAAACGCATGCAATGATATTTTTCGTTTTATTCCGAACCGCAACTGGCTATGTCTGAAATAAACGCTCGTTGAATCGATGGAAGGATGTGTTCGTTTTGGAAATTTAATAAAGTACGCAATAAAGCGCCACAGCAGACGGACCGCAGCTGGATGTTGGACGGTGGTATCATTCGCGACACGCAGACTGTAATGCGCTAGCGAGACAATGGATAAGTTTTTGCAGATAGCACCTCACTCCCTGGCCATAGTGCTGTCTCGGGCGGGCGATGAGGAGGATTCGCCCGAGGAACCGGGAGGGGAGAAGCCGCCGCCGCCGCAGCCGCAGCAGCAGCACCACCACACTGGGTACGAGATATTCGCGGACTTCAAAGCCGAGAACATGCAACATTTTTGGAATAAAAAAGTTACTGACGCCATATCGGAGACCTTTTTCCTGGGGTGGATTGACGAGCACGTGCTGCTGATCCAAGGGAAAGAGGATCACCTGGAGGTGCTGAGGGAAGGATGGATGAGGAGGGCTCTCAAACCGCCGCGAGGATTCGAGATCAAATACCTGGGTAAGCAAACGGGTCCTCATATTCCCCCTAAATCGCGGGCAGACGCGGAAAACACGTGACGTTTGGTTCGAGAATTGCGTTTTTCATGCTAGCTGAATTGGTTGGGCTTTGAACTTGCTCAGTAGGTCCGTTTTTGTGTGCAGCGCAAATGCTCTCATCAAGCTGTATTAACCAGACCACAGCAAATCTATCTTGTGTTGGAAAATAGGAAAAGCAAATATCCACACTCTTGGCTTTATGTTTGTTTGTTGTTGTTGTTGTTGTTGTTGTTGTTGTTGTTGTTATTATTATTATTATTATAGTTTTTCTTTTTTACTCCAGTCAGAAGGGTATTCTTTTATTCCTAGGCCCCCTGCCTTTTTTTTTTTTTTAAAGGAAATGAAGAAAGGTGGCGTTGTGTCCTAATAGCCAGGCCCAAAATGTTTCAAACTGGTTGTTTGTTTAACACGTCTCGTGAAAAGCGCTGCCTTGATTTGCGTGTTGTAAGAGAACGCTGCAGTGTGAGGCACCGGTGTTGTTTCCCGTTTTCACGTGTCAGGTTGCAGTCTCACTCCACGGTGTTCGGTCATCGTCACGTTTCCTCTTTATGGAGGTCTTCTTCCTGTCATGTCTGTGATTTAAACTGGATAAGCGGCGCAGTCCTGGCGTGCTTTCAGTGTCTGAACGGAGCGAAGCCATCAACGAAACCTGAGCTATAAAAACTGAGCGAGTTTTATTGCGGCTGCATCTCCGCCATGCAAGGGCTGGTGCCTACAGCGTCTGCATGGTAGAAAATGCAGTGTAGCAGTATCCCTAAAAGTATTCGGTTACATTGCTGCTGTCAAATTATATGCTTAGCAGACGATGTGCAAGCCAGACAGGATTTCACGTGTGCTGTGAAGCTGTAGCTTCGGGGTGCGTTTGATGATTAATGTGCTTTTTTTACGGCTACAAAGCACCTCCTGAAATATCTGCTTTTTTTTTTTAAACTGAGGACATTCCATCTATCATACTGACTATGTGAAGTCTTTGTTTTGAATCTGTAGTACAAAACCAGTGAGATCTGGCATGTAGCCTAAGCTGTGAAACAGCAGTAATGAAGGACATTGGTGACATGAGTTTATAGAAACTGACAATGACGAGAGCTCTGAACGTTTGATTTTAACCTGTAAGTCTGTAGAAACTCGCCGGAATTTGAAAACATTGTCATCAGATCACATTTGAATCCCGTAGGTCAGGTGTGCGCAACAAGGTCCGATTCGTTTCAGGATTGTGTGCCAACTTCTGTTCTTAATTATTTAATTAGCTCAATCACATCTTGATCTAACATTTGTGTCAGCGCCATCTACAGCAGCAGACTGGAAGTGTCTCCTAAAGATTTAAGTGTTCCCTCTGGTTCCAGTACAGGAGCGAACCAGTGTAATCTATGAAGCATTCGGAAAACTAAAACTAAGGTCATTTTTTGGCACGCAGACCAGCCACTCCTCCCAGTTGTAGACCTAAACCAGCTCTTAATTTTTGGTGAAATGTCTTAATGCATATTAAACTACTATCCACGGGTAGTGATGTCATTTGCATACCTAGCCAATGATAGTCCTACTTTATGTTCAAACGCTGCAACTCTTGGAATCCCAGTCTTTGAACAGTTCTGCAGTATTCCATGCAGTTCCTTACAGATTGCAAGCTTTGCAATTATGTCAACTGTAATATGGGCAAATGAGGCTCCCAAACATGAATAAATAATATGTAGCTTTTGTGCAAAGCTTCTTGTGAAGTGTTTTTTTTTTTTTTTTTTTTCCCCCCACATGATTGTCAAGGTAGTGGGAGGTGGGACGCAATTGCAGACCAAGGGAATCTATAAGTTAACCCCGAGGGGTAACCACAAAAATCACTAAGTGATTGAAAGGGACAGGGGACACACCAAATAAAGAGCTCTAAATAATCGCTGCCTCTACTCACTGAATCTTCTGTCAGTGGACTCAGAAGACTAAAAACTAAACACCGCCGCAGCGTAGCTACCTAGAAAGTAAAAACCAAATAGGAAAACAGAGGGGAGCAACCTACTAAATAAAATGACACTTGCAGCCAGATGGGTCGGAAAAGGTAAACTGAAGAGACGAGGGCAAAATGTCCTCCACAGCAAAAAGAGAAAATCAGCTCAGAGAAGAAACTAAATGGTGGTCAAATCTCGCAGATAGGATCGATGCGGTAACTTCTGCGGATTCTTACACCCCTACACGCCTAGAGCATGACACAGGCTGCCATTCTCCCTACATCTAACAATGAGTCTGCACTGAACCCCTGGAAACCAGGGGCTAGATATAGGACTCCCACACCTGACCCTCATCAGGGACAATTAACTCAAGGAGCCAATGTGTGTGAGGTGCCACCACCTCACAATAGAACTCACTCACCTGCTCCTCATCAGGGACAATTAACTCACAGAAACCAATGAGTGAGAGGTGCTACCATCTCACAATGATGGCACTGCTTCCCAAGGTGTATCTGTTCAGGAGTCTGTATGTGAGAAGCTCAGGCCTTCCTTTCCTTGATTAATCAGAGCACAAGTACATATTAGCACATATTAGTACAAGTACATATTAGTTTTTTTTGTAGAATAACTTGCAGGCATCTGCTGAAAATATATGGCAATATTATCAGATGCATTTATTAATGGATTTTTTTATTTTATTTTATTTTATTTTACCCCCAGGCCTTGCCATTGTTTGGTGCCAAACTGCCACCTGTCTTCTACCGCAGTCACGTTATTAAGTGTAGCCTGACGGGGGGTTGTAAAAGCCTGAATGAATAAATGAGTGGGTGAATGAAGATGTCTCTTTCGTCTCTTGCTTTTTTTCCTCATATGGTTTTAGCTGTGGGCTGTAGCGCTGGAGAAAGGATAAAGCGGAGTTTTTACGGGCGCTGGCTAGTTCAGTCCCGGCGTTCGTGGCGGTAAATAGCGCTGTTGCGTATCACCCATTGTGTTTGGCTTGCCGAGCGCGATGGCGCTGCGCTCGGCTCCGGGGCTAGCTCATCGCTGATGGAGTCCGTCGTTCACCGTGCGTTTGTCCTCAGGAGAGCGCCCCCATCCTTCCGGGAAATTATCTGTTTGTTTTGTTTGTGTCTGAATGGGCCTCTCCTTGCGGGGCTTCGTTCATAAATATATGGCTGCTTTTAAAAGTTCCTCTGGGTGTTTATACACTCTTGAATAACCGGTGATCATCCACCCGGATGTAAAGGTATCTCTCTCCCTCCCCTGACTTCTGGGGGAAGAGTACGGATTGCCTTTCAGGGTCAAAGAACTCCCAAGAAGACTTTGCTACACTCCTTTGTGCGTTTTTTCCGCTCCACATCTCCATGGCAACATGGAGGTCTTTGCAAACATTTTACCTCCTGCTTCTAGGAAGGTATCTAAATGTCCTGTCCATGAACTGCCAGAGAAGACATCTTTCTCTCTTGTTTTTGCTGCTGAAATGCACAAAGAGAAAACCCGTATGACTGTATCCTTCGGGGGACTAGACAACTAACTTTAAGTATGAGGTTAGACTTGCTTTAGAAACTAAAAACCCCATAGAAACGATGTCATAAGACTGGACTTAAAAGCTTTGTATGGCAGTAAAGAAATCTTTTCTTTTAATCCTGTCCTTCTGTTATTCAGATTTCGTCTCACTGAAAGCGTTGAATGCAACATCTTCCCCTAATTTGCACTTCTGATGAATACCTGGCTTGAATCTTGCAGTGTGCACCAGTTCATTCCAAGACTGTCTGCCTGCAAAATAACCCTTTAATAAGAACATTGTGATTTGGCTGGGATTAAAATCAGAGCTTTTTCTTCTAACCATTAATTACATATGAAATATTGCTCCGGTTTGAGGCTTTCTTCACAGTTGGGAGTCTTGGTGGTTTAGTGCCAAGCTGAACCCCCCATGCAGTCGATGCAGAGTTGAGAGTTGTCATTAGCAGCATGGTCCAAAGTTCAAAGTTAAGCTAGGTCCTTGTTATTTCCCGTAAGTACCGGGGTGGGAAAATGGTGTATAAATGTACCTGTAATCAAGAGCATAGGATTTTGGGTTATCAAAGAGCATTGTGGGAAGGTTCTGGCGCTCACTATTCATGGATGTTGTAGCTCTGTGTAGTGAAGAGCAGATGTGTGTTGGCTCTGTAAGATTATTACTCCTGAACTGTTGGCCTGCCTGTGACAGAAAGCGGAATACGTGGTAGTCTACGACCAGGATGTGGAGTGGTTTGATGTGGTTTGCCGAAGCAAAACCTCCCATCAGCATCTCAGTCAAACCAGCTGGCAATTGCTATGCATACGTATTGACCTGGCGCTGACAAAGCATTTGGTTATTTTCTTAAGCATGTGAACATCCACGGTCAAAGGCATTGCAGCCACAGCCATTGGTTCAACACGGACCTGAGCGCACACACGTTTACTGTTGCTTTGTACGCAACTGTGTTATCGCTGCAAACTTAAATCTGCCGCGTGCCTCGTCTGATTCCCTCACGTCCGTTACGTCACAGTGCAATCTTATTTCCCTCACTGTGGAACTCCTGGGAGATGCAGAGATCCATTTCTGAGTCAGAGGGCTTTGAACATCTTCATTTACTAAGTGAAACTTGACTGATTTGTACATTTTGTGTCTCAGCGATATAAAACAGCTGGCGTGCATCGTTACAGGTATACACAGTACACTATTACTGATTATTTCAAATTTAAGTAAGCATTTCTTCTTATCTTTCCATCGTGGTCTGTATGCGAACATGGTAGTGTGCTGCCCTCTAGCGGCTGAGGGAGAAAATTCAAGAGACATTTTGTGTGAACTGTGCAAGTTTTCACCTGAGCTTGTTCAGTCAGGTTTCCAGAGGTTGCACATATGAACAGATTGATTTTATAGCATTTATTAACAGTTATAAACGCAAGTACCTTTTTTATATTATGCCAGTACAGATTGCTGAGAACAAACCTTCATTGCACCCATACCAGCCACTGTAAATCCGGCTGGTCATCAGAACTGTAAATATCTTAAATATCATGCCACGCACTACAGCTATTGAAAATATGCAGTAAAACTGATATATCAATAACATTTAAATAAAAAAAACCTGAGAAAGTGAACTGTCAAATTTAAAATAGCAGTGCTCTGTGTGTACAATCCTCCCCACTGGTAGTGCTGCCCTGGCTTGTTAGGAGACGTAACATGATGCCCTCTTGTGGAGTGGGCTGCTGTGGGGGAGCCGCGGCTCATAGCCTGTCTCTGATGAGGAATGCAGCGCGTCTGTCCCCCGGGCTTTCTACGGCCGATAAACCGGGCAGACGCGATGACTGTCGCTCTCACGCCCCAGCTCTGATTCCGCCCTACAGACAAACCGTCTTAACCGCCAGTACGTCGCGCGCCTCCGACATCCGCTATCCGCGCGGCGGAGCTGAAAGGACCGCTGTTCTCACATCAGTTCGTTTTTGTCTCTCTTGGCCGGATTTCAAAATGTCTGGATGTGATAAACGTCCCAATAACATCTGGTAGCCTTCGGGGGTGCTGCGCTACGTCTGACAGTTTGCTTTGCAGGTTCACAGGCCGGACTGCGCGTCAAGTAAATCAATCAGAATGTTTGCGTTACGCGATTTTTTAAAGGCTTAAAAAAAATGTCACTAAATGTGTGTTTTAAAAAGAGAATAAAATAACAGCAACAAGTGCAGTGTTTTGGATTTACAGAAAGCAGCCATTTATCTCTCCTGATGCAAGTATACATGAAGGGTAAAAGCCGTTCATTTACCACTAGAGGGCATACGAGGGCAAAAAAAGGTAGGATGTGTACGAGCTCTATTGTCATATACTTTTTGTTACAGACACTAAAATCTTCAGCAAGTGATCTTTTTCTTGATCCTTGCAGTTTTGTGCAGATAGTCTGCTCCATGTTAACTCTGAGCAAATCCAGTGTGGTTTTGCCCCTGTCATTCTGGGTTCACAGAGAAGTAATTGTCATCTACTTGTACTGTCTTGTAAAATTCTTGTCGTGATACC
Source organism: Anguilla rostrata (assembly GCF_018555375.3). Taxonomy (NCBI): domain Eukaryota; kingdom Metazoa; phylum Chordata; class Actinopteri; order Anguilliformes; family Anguillidae; genus Anguilla; species Anguilla rostrata. The sequence continues at coordinate 52,944,947 of NC_057939.1, read as the reverse complement.
AGCTCTTATCCCTTAATGGCAGAAGAGTTGTCAGAGGGTTTTTGTGCCTAACAAACACCACTGAACACTTCAGCAGGCTTAAAGTAGCCTGTCTCCTATAATGGGTCTACTTACGTTGCTTAATGCGACAAAGCCGACTATTAAATGTAAATGCAATGTACTCTACACTATTGAAATAAATATCAAATAAATAATAAACAAAAACATCAAATAATAACTAACAAAATAATGCCAGGCATATGAATGTTACTACTGTTGTGCGCACACTGTATGAACCTAGTTGCACTGAAGCCAGTTTAATGGACTGCACTTACTTTCTCGTATGCAGTTATACACACGGACTGCTTTGCTGCCACACAAGTGCTATGCTTCCTTTGTTCCAAACTACTGTATATAAGATTTTCCATAGGTCTCATATCCCACCTTTGAAAGTAAGTACAGTGCACGTGCAGACTTATCTAGGTTCAGATTCTGTCAGTCAAGAGCAGACTGTGGAAGCTGAGGCATAGAGGTTGTACACAGAGTTCTGAATTCTTGTGGTGTGCTGAAGTGATGGGCCAGTTTTGACAGCTACTGAAAGTATCCATTACACTTTTTTATTAACACACTGTAGTAGGCTTTTTGGAATGTTTTTTTTTTTTTTTTTTTAATTCTAAGCCAGTGTTATAGAACTCTGTTGCTTTCAGTTACCAGCAGTGATTGTTACATCAGCATTAGAATGTTCACTTAAGAACATTCTAATCACACGTCTGTGACCTCACACTTTAAAGGGTTAAAAGGGAAACTGTCTGGGACAGGCTCACATGTGGGGGCAACAGCTGTGCCCTCGAGGTGTCAAAATTTCCACGTGGGTTTGGAGCATGCTGGGAAGGGGGTGCTTTTTTTTTTCATTTTGAATTGTCAAAACATATTTTCTGTTAGTCTGTTTGCTTTACTGAAGACATTAGCTATGAGAGGTTGAGAGACCTGTTATTGATATTGTTATGGATATTCTCTAGGTGTGCCAGACAGAGTATGGGGGAGATTAAGTGCAGAATGCGGTGCTGGTGTCAAGGTTTAAAGGTGACTTTAACACACTGCTGTGTAAAAGAAAACATTCTGGGATAATAAAGAACAGGGGTAAAAAATAAAATAAAAAATTAGTTCACTGTGTTCACAACATCAGTGCTTGTGCAGTAGCCTACATCTTTCAGCTTGTTAATAGTTTGTAAAATTATTCATTTGTAAGATTTTGTGGAGATGTTGTTCTATGCAGGATTTCTTCCCCATTATCCATTACAACATGCAGAAGTCATTGCTTGCAGAGTATATATTGTCTTCCCAGAGAGTTTTCTTTTTGTCTAAAATTCCCAGGAATATTAAATATATAAAAATCACTGAGAGACCAGACCAGGTGTACAAACAGCATACTTTAACTGTGTATTGAGGGGAAAAGCCACAGAGTATCCTGGCACGAACCGTTTGCACTAATTCCATGTGACCCGCATCACGAATGGCTCCAAACCTTCAAGCTCAGGAGCACAATGAGGTATCGGATAGTGTGAAATGGCGTGGAGTCGACCGCAGAAAGACCTTTCTCTTTTCTTTCAAACGCCTCGGACCCGGGGTGGTCCCGAATTAGCGTGCATGTGCGCAGATCAGACGGCCACCCGCCTCGAACCGGAGCCCGGCGGAAGCTTCCAGATTCAGGGGAATTAATCCCTGAATGGAGAACACTCCCCTCAGCATCAGAGAGTCCGGTTTCAGGCCCTGTGTGAAGAACCTATAAAGAAATGCAACCTCATTTGGACAAGCGCTTTCCGCATCTTGCTTTCTAGGCTGAGAAATATCCTTGCACATAGAATGATGGGGTTTTAGTGCTCTTAATGAGCTCTTGTGTGATACTTGCTATACCCTGCAAACAGTGTGAAGTGCAGGTGATGATTTAAAGTCAAACGAAGGGTGAAATATACGTAGAGGTAGACTTGGCTTTCTGTTTACTGAAAACAAGACTCCGTTGTTCCGTTTATATTCATTTGTAATGAATATTGATATATGAATAATAAATGTGTGTGATCCTCTGAGTTCTGTTTTTGAAAGGATTATCAGCGTTATTAGCACCCGGATGAATTGCTACCACAGTAATGGTGGCAGATTCACAGCTGCTGGGTTTAGGTGCAGCACTAAGGTCTGCAGCTAAAAAAACAGACTCTGTTTATTTGCTGTTGGTCATGTGACATATACCTGCCCGGCCCCAAGGAGCTGACAGCCAGCTCGGAATCGAAATTTACGAATGTTGTTTTAGCTGATTAGGGAGTGATTGCACTGGGGACCGGACACTTCTCCAACCAAACATATGTCAGGGCTCGACCACTTTACTGTAGAATGCGTCTTTCCCACATCTGTGGGTGCCTTGTTCTGCAGAGGTTGGCTCAGAACACTTAAAAGTGTCAAGTGGCTAATTGAGAGATTTATTGCAGGTATTTTCTTCATTGCTGGAAGCAGAGCTTTAAAAAAAACATATATAAATATATATTTATATATAAATATGTAAAGAGACAAAAAAAACCTCACTTGTGTCAGTTGCAAACTGCATACTGTGTGTATTAGAATATTTCAAATCGCCTCAAAATATAAAGCCAGTTTGGATTAATGAGTCCCCTCTTTAACGTGTTCAGTGAGTATTCATAAAAATGGATTTGCCAAAGTTTTTCTTTTTTTTTGGGGGGGGGGTGATTTGTTCTCTCTGTGCCCTGGGCTGTCATTACATCACCCCCACCACAGATATAGTACTATTGATTGCGCAGGCATTATAAAGCAACCCAGTTTAAGGGGACATGGTTTACATTGCCACAGAAGGCCTTCTAAAACTTGTTTATTTTTTAGCAGGGATAGCATAGCTTGGTTTTATAGCACTGCTTTAAGACTATTGAATTAACCCTTTAAGGTGTGAGATCACCAATTTGTGCTGATTAGAATGTTCTTAACTGAACATTCTAATGCTGATGTCATAATCACAAATGTGCTGCTCTCTGAAGTTCTCTGTGAAACCTGGTTATTTAACCGAATATCCTCTAAAATAACACAAAGCCATGTGTTTGCATCTTTCTTCCGGAATAGGAAGTGTTTGCAACACTCCATGTGCAAGAGAATCCAGGTTGCATTTGTAAGGATGCTGTTTGTAATTCAGCATGAAGTTTAAGCTGTTTCACACATTTTGTTTCCTCAGTGTGCCTGGATATTTCAGGCGTTGCCATTATTACTGCCATATTTCAAGTACCTGCACGTTGCCATTTCAAATGCTCTGACACACCCTACAAATTGTGACTTTTTAGAAAGAGTTTTACACTCTCTTACAGGACAAACACCTGCATGCCCCATGGTTACAGCTTCGGGGAATCACAGTTAATTGGTCAGGGCACAATGAAACATAGCTGACACGCGAGAAAGAAAAAAAAAAGTAATCGGGTTAAAGTAAAGCCCTCTCACGAAACTTCCATGGTAACAGAAAAATCCCTTTCTTTCTTTACAGATGAAGTGTATTTTTTCCAAAGTAGAATTTATCAGAGGGTTGAATTCAGGTACCATATTTTTTATAGTTATCACATTTATTACTTATTTTCACAAGTGCAAATACGCCTGCTATGCTTTGCTAACCCATTGTGCAAATGTGGCACAAGTACTAAGCAAGCTGAAAGTTGTCAACAGTGGTCCCAGTCCCTGGAATTTGTATGGGAAGCTCTACTGCATCCACACCATATGTATTAGTGCAGAATGGCATTCATTCAGTTCAAACTATTCGGAACCGAGCAGTTTGTATATCCTTTTTTTTGTCTGATTCAGTTTTGGATACAGGTAATATGCTTGTCCCGAGTCAAAACAAACTTCTTCCCTTGCTAGTCTGCTATGTCCCCTGTGCTTGGAAATGCTGCCTGTTAATAAAGCTATCTCGTTAGTTCAGCTGCAGTACAGTTTTAAAAAAGTGTTGCGGAGAGGGGAATGGGAGAGGGAGTGGGAGGGGTGGGGGGGGGGGGGGGCAGGTTGAGGGGGGGCACATTTCTGATTACTTGACTATAACCAGGCCAGGATTTCAATCAATTCCAAATGAAGGATTCTCTTTGAAATGACTACATGCAGCAGTGGGCTAATGAAGGGCTAGCCGAACAAGGACTTCTCTGAACAGCGGGCAGCTGTGCTTCGGCTGTTCATCGCGGCGCACTGCGAGCGCCTTAATATTTATACGGTGCTGAGCACAGTCACATTTTATGTGGTAAGACTAGATAATGAGGCGTAGTAGAGTGTATGTGCCTGGAGAACAATAAGCTCTCATCGAGCCTCATTCGTCTGTACTGTGGGCCAAAGTGTTTAGCAGACCAACAATGATCATGAAATTAGCCGGACCCTTTCCAATTCTTACTTGAAGGAATAAAAATATTAATAAATCGTCTTTCGTGATGACACCCCTCATATCCTTCTCAAAATGGGTCATATTTCAAAAAAGGATCAAGTAGCTTGTGAAGACACAAAGGTGTGAATATTCCTCTTTAAGCACAAATAGTCCAATGGCTATTTTCCATACAGTATATAAATCATACTGTAATGTCTACATACAGTAATGTGAAACTCTTGCCAAAGGTCCTATATAGGCTTTTAAGAGATTGAGTTTCAGGGCGGTGGCTGGTATCTGTTTCGTATATATCATATTGCTGTGTGGGTCATATGGCTTGTTCTTGTCCAATGGTTCCATTTCACAATTTATGCGTTCTTTCAGCCTCATATGGAGGAAATTAGGTGCTGTGAGTTACCACCAAGCCACCAGCATCCAGTGCATTCCAGCTATCCAAGGCTCGTTAATAACAAAAAAATTATTTTATTACTCGTGTTTAAAAATCCATTTTCCGAATCCCTCCGTGCGTTGGAGTGCTGTGCTGACGTTTGAATTCCTCCTTAAATCACTGCAGAGGGGTCGGTGTTCGGAAAAAAAAAAAAAAACCCGCTAAGTCGAGGCTTGGCAGCCGACGCCACCGGCCGTATATTTACTCCACTAAAGCCCATAATTACATCATGTTTACAGAAACTGAAGTGCGGTGGGGGTGGGGGGGTGGGGGGGGGGGGCGCTCGGTCGTGGGGCCGGGGAGCGGGGCGGGTGTGGGACGGGAGCGGTTAGCCGCAGAAGCTTCCGGAGCTCCTGAATACCGGGGAGCTCACAGAGCCGTCTCTCGGCACGTCGGTTACGACAGTTGGCCGTCCCACCGTTGGCCTGGCAACGGCGGGTATGGATCCGCGACACTGTGGCCGGTTCAGAGCTTTTGGAAATGGACATGGCTGGACAGACTCGTGTAGGGGAAGGTACAAGGTCACGTACAAGTCAGGCAAGTGGGATCTCTCCATGAGAACGCGGTCTGGTCTCTGTGTGCGGACTGATCTCTGGCTTTAGAAAATGGAAATTTGAGCAAATTTGCCAGTTGGAACCGCGACGTGACAGGGGCATATTTTTTTTTATAGCACATTTCATCCAGACCCCCAAGGAGGTCTGCCACAACTCCTCAAGGAACATGTCTATTTGAGATTTCAAGTCCTGATGTGATGAAGTTTATATGTGAACTAGTTCTGGGGCTTGGGGGGGAGGGCGGCACATATGCACTGGGCTCTAGCCTGACCTCCCAGTGAGGCCCGGGTTGGGGGTGGTGGGGGGGGAAGGGTGGGTGAATGACCAAGGGAGTGAATGGGAGGTGGCTCCCAGGGAGGGGCCCCCACAACCTGCTGAGCCCGCATGGGATTGGATCACATGACCCCCCTTCACCCGCGAGGCAGAAAGCATGCGCGCTGCGGCCCCGCATTCCAGCCATCGCTGGCCGCTCTGGCTTAGCGCGGGCTGAAACACGAGCCGAAACTAACTCAGGAGGCGCTGGGGGGGGGGTCCTGCCCGGAGATTACCGCCATCAGCCTCCCCCCCCCCCCACCCCCCACCCCGGTACGAGCCGAGGAAAAGAAACAGAGCAGCGAGGTCTTAAGCGCTGCACCAGGACTGTTAACCGTTTGGACGCCGCAGGGCACGGAATTGTAGGAGAAACTGGTCAGGCTGGAAGCCTAGCAAAGCGGGCTAGTGCCGGGCGCTAGGCTACCGCTCATTCGGTAGAATGAACGTTCACAGGAGTACTCTACTGCTCTGCAGTTTCCATGCACTGTAGCTGAGCTGAAATGGTCAAACTTGGTCAGCCCTGTTGGAGATTCCAGCTAAAACCAAGTGGAATTATAAACTGCATTACGATGGTTTAAACTGTGTTTCTGACACTTAAAGCTGGTCATAGCTGGTCTGTGGCTGGTCAAAGCTGGTCTCTAGCTGGTCAAAGCTGGGCGAATCTGGTTAAGCTGCTAGAGTAAGTTAGTGGTCAAACTGGTGGACTAGCTGACTATGTAGGCTTGCTGGCTGGTGAGTGGCTGGTTGACCAGCTAAAAGTATCAAAAATACTTAAACCAGCTTAATCAGGCTGATTTAGGCTGGCATTTTCAGCAGAGAGTACGCATCACGTTCGTATGTGCAGTCCCCTACTTAGTAAAATAAATTTCACAAGAGTTAACGCTGAATACACTCGAGAGTTAAAGCTGAATGCGCTCATAGTCTGTGTGTATGTAGACTTGGCTGGTAGCCCTTGCCAGCTGACCATGCCATGTTTGTATATGTTTTTGCTGCAGACACATTAGCAGCCTATGCGAGATTTAATGAGGTGTTTGTTAGTTATTTTTACGCTGGGTGAATAAACACATTTATGGCTGGTGAGTGGATGGGGGGGTGCCTGGTGTGAGATCTTTGGCAAACCTGTTTTAATGCGTGGAATGAATCTCAAGACTCGGTAAAATCATGCTGCTTCTGTAATTGCGTATTGAATCCATGCCAGCATAATGAAAGTTTTTCATACACTAAATGGCTTTTTACCGCTGACAGTGTATGTTGAGTATTGTGCCTTATGGAACCTGTGTTTTGTAGTTGTCCAAATGACCATGATGTGCACTTTTGTACGTCGCTTCGGATAAAAGCGTCTGCTAAATAAAACGTAATCTGTAAATGTAATCTGTTTATGATGTAACGTCTGCTTCCCGAGGGTCCAGCCGGCGTTTTTTCGCAAACGCGTTTCGTCCGTTCCCGCTCTCTGGATTTCTGCTCCTCGCGATGCGGTACGACTGGTTTTTACGAACTGGTTTCCGACAGCCTCCGCGTTTCCGCGTAGCTCCCGAGCGCTAATCGCGATCAAACGAAGCAGGGCTGCGGTAGCTTCGCGCGGACGACACTAGCGGTAAAGTTGACGTTTAACAGCAGGTTCGCGTTTCGCGTCGTGTCTCGACGCATTTGGAGCTGCTCCGCGTAGCCGCGCGTCTGTTTAGCCTCACCTGCGAGTGGGGGGGGGGGGGTCTGCTTACCCGGAGAACTCAAAGAATACTGAGAAAAAACGAAGGTGTGTCGGAGCCCAGGGGTTAAACTGCACGATGTTTTGGTGGTTTCACTTGACGTCCCTCATTCTTCTGCCCGTGCTATTGTGTTACGACCCAAAACAGCACCGTTGCCAACAGTGACGGTAGCGGTGTAATGTACTGGTGTACTGCCTCAAAAAATGATAACAAAGATAAATCCCTCCTTAAATCTGAAATAAATAAGCAATATCACTAAAAAGCTCTGAAGAGGAAGTAGTACTGGAGGCTTTTATATTGTTTTGTTCTTTAAACATCCCCCTCTTTCCTTGTTCCGTCCGAGGCTGTCCACCCAACTCTGTCGTCCTGTTGAGCCTTTAATTAGTGCAGCATGGAGGCCCCCCCCCCCCCCCTCCCACGCCCCCTTTAAAAAAAGGCACATTTTTTGTTAAACTGCTAAACCATTGTCAGGGGAGAATGGGTGGGAAAGTATGGCCGAGGAGGCCTGCATTATCACGGACCGCTGAGCTCTGACCTCTACCTCGTTGGAAAAACATTACGCCCCCCATGTTCTCCTTTAGTGAATCCAGCTGGGGCAAAAAAAACCAGAAACGGTGAATATGACTTTGGTTAATGGAATCCACCTTGGATATGCAATACATATCCGAATGTTAGTCTCCCCTCCCATTATTACCTTTCTGCATTCTCTATATGAGAACAGACTGAACTGAACTAGGGACTGAGACTCAACTAAATGAGTGGGCAGTTCGTTTAGGAGGAAGAATATGCACTGATTCTGTAGCTGTGTGCGTTTTGTTTAGCTTTACTTTGGCCTGGATCACTGCTGAAGCCTGAAGCTGTACTCTGTCCACCAGTCCCAGTTCCCTGTGTAGTGCTCAGTAAATAATACAGCGTTTGACCACCCCTGTTGACCACCATCTCTGTGGGCAGGGGAGAAGCCCCTTGCAGGCAGCCGGCTAGCTCTTCTCCTTCTCCTGCTAGCCCTCCTCCTTCTCCGGCTAGCTCTTCTCCCTCTCCTGCTAGCCCTCCTCCTTCTCCTGCTAGCCCTTCTCCTCTCCTGCTAGCCATTCTTCCTGCTCCCGCTAGCCCTCCTCCTTCTCCTGCTAGCCTTTCTTCCTGCTCCCACCCTCTCGCTCTCCCACTCCTGCTGCTGCTGTGGAAGGATCCCTTTAATTACCTTCCGGAGGATTCCGGCCACAGCTGTTCCCTGGGCTGACCCCACCGGGGTGGGGGGGGGCGGGTTTTCATATAGTGTGTCAGACCCTGTGAGGAGGAGGAGTAGGAGGAGGAAGAGAGGGAAAATTGAGCTTGCAAAAAAAAAGAGAGCAAGCAACAACACTGTGGCTTTTACAAGAGCTGATAAGGCTTTTCTTTTTTTTTTCTCTCTTTTTTTTAACCTCCACCCCCCTCCCCCCCCCCCTTGTATGGGAGGCACACGGCGGTTTGTGAAATTGCGTGGCGTTGTATGTAAATACGGCGGGGTCCTCTCATTGGCTGGGCTGGCAGCCAGGGACTGAACGAGCCTACGGGGGTGTTTTACATTAGAATGCACAGCCTGGCTGGATCAGGCTGTCTAACGTAAGACAACCCCCCCCCCATTAACATGGGACAGGGAGCCCGACTCGCTTCCTGCCCTCTCCTCCTCTCTCAGCGAGCGCTGCATCTGCGAGGGGGGGGGAGGGGGGGTTCAGGCAAACACAGCCTGCGCAGCCAGTGAGAGAGAGAGAGAGAGAGAGAGAGAGAAAACGCTCCCACGACCGAGCCTGTGTGAGAGAGAGGCCAGCCATCGTGAAGGAGAGACAGGAGAGGGGAGGAGGAACGTTCCGTGGCTGGAGGAAGAGGACGACGAAGCAGCTCCCAGGAAACGCGTGCTGCCGCCACCGCCTTTTGTTTTCACGTTTCTCTCTCTTTCACACACACGCACACACACACACACACACACACACATGCGCGCGCGGCTGCTCTCGCGCTCCCGGTCTGTGTCTCGCTCGCTCTCTCTCTCTCTCTCTCTCTCTCTGTTCCGCGCTCACACACACACACGCGCGCGCACGTCTGCGTACAGCCTCGCGCAGCCGACACACACGCGCGGGCGCGCTCTCACACACACACGCTCACACACACACGCTCGCTCGCGCACATGCGTGTGTGCAGTCTTTATGAAGGTGTACAGAGCAGCGGCCGCGTAGCACAGCGCTGGAGGATGGCTTCTGACGGACGAGTCGCTGCGCCGCGGCGGGCTTCCTTGATTTCTTGACTGGATTGCGATCGCGCGAAGAAGCGGATCTTTGCTGGTGGTTTTTTTTTTTCCCTCTCTCTCTTTGTTTTTTTTTTTTAACCCCGTTTTCGCCGTGCCCTGCCGCGTCCGGCCCGACGGAGCTTCGTCCCTGAACGCAGGGACGCGGCGACTGACGCTGGCTTTCCCCTGACAGCCCGTGGGGCGCGGGTTTTAGGTCAAAACCGGAGGCCGTGGGTCCTCTAATTTGTTTGGGTCTTTTGTGTCCCCGGCTCACAGTTGGCTAAGCACCGCCGTGCTGAATCGGGCTATTGTTTGAATCCCGGGGTCTTTTACACTGCAAATCTCCGGCTCCCCCCAACACCTCCTCCTGCTCCATCCAACCGAACCATCCCCCCCATTCCTATCCTTACCTCCCCTCTCCCTCTTCCCTCACGACCCCCCCCCCCACCCCCATCCCTCCTCCTCCTCCCTCCCCATCCCCACATCCCCACATCCCCCAGACGGCTGAGGAGCCACATTTTATGCGCCTCTCTCCCCGCACGTGAATCCGGGAGCTACTGGCCGGGGACCGGCCGCGGTGTGATGCATCGTGGGACGCGAGCGAAATCGGATCCGTCGAGGGAAAGGAAGGCGACCCGTCGAACCCGCAGCGGCCCGGACCGGAGGCGGCGGGGGCTACCCGCGGCCGGCGCGCGTCTGTTGTGTCTGTGAGAGCGTGTGCGTGTGTGTGTGTGTGCGTATGTGAGTGAGAGAGAGAGGGAGAGGGAGAGAGAGAGCGATCGGGAGCCAGAGCAGAGGGAGGGGGGGGGAGTTCCGCCATGTCTCCCCTCTGATCTCCACCGCCACCCCCGGCACACGGACCGCTCAGCCGCAGGAGGCCCGCCCGATGCGGGGAAGGGATTGAGCCGCAGGTAGCGCTCCCCCACCCCCCAAACCCCCCGCCCCCCCCCCTCCCATCACCGCCGCCGAGCCGCCATGAAGAAGACGCGCAGCACCAACCTGCGCCGGGCCTGGCCCAGCTCGGACTTCTCGGACCGGGCCTCGGAGCGCGCCCGGTCCCGCAGCGAGAAGGACTACCGCCTGCGGAAACACTACGCCCCCCCGCCGTTCATCTCCCCGGCGCCGCGAGGATACATGACGCCAGGTTCGTCTGTTCGTGTGTTTACGCTCTACGCGGGGGGCTGTGGGGGGGGGGGGCTGGGGGGGTACAGCGCGGTGAGACGCGTGTGTGTGTGTGCGTCGGGGGGTGTGGGGGGTGGGGGGGGTCTGTTTATGGGCTGCTAACAAAAGCACGCGTGTCTGCTGTTTTGTAGGGCACGGTATCGGGCTGATGCTAGCATCGGCCTGCGCTAAATCAGGCGCTGTGAGCCAGGCAGCGAGATGCAGGCATCCTCCATTTTGCTCTCCGGCAAGTTTCCCCGCACGGTGTTTCAATACGGGTGTTTTGTTGCGCGTTGTCAATAAACAGCAAACACCTTGTGCTTTTTTTTTTTTTGTTGTCATTTCTGCGCACGAGATGTAAACAGATCTCGGTGTGCTGATGGCAGCTCTGTGGCACGTCCGAGTCTCCCTCTCGTCTCGGGAATAATCCGCGTTTCGTCGTTAGCCTGGGCGGCGCGGCTGAAGCGGTCCGAGTTAACGGGAATCAGCCGGTTAATGACGAGGTGTCGGGTTGTGCCGTACCCCCGGCAGAGAAGCCTTTCCTTTCTCCTTTTTGTTTTGGCGGGAGAGGAGGGGAGGAGAGATCGCCGGGACTGTGGGAGGTTGCCCGGGGAGGGGGACGCTCTTAAAAAACCGAGCGTACGCTTTCCATCAGGGGCTGAAGTGCGTCTGGGCCTCTTTTATAGGCCACGATTCTGTTCGGAGGAGAAGTGAGCTGTATTTATTTGCACACTGCTGGGACTTTTACATCAGTTCTGCCAGATCCCCCCCCCCCATTTTGTTCTATACTAGGCTTTCCAGAGATCTGTTTTCTATAAATTTGAAAGCTCCCAGCTTGTCGGTGCCTTCGGGTATTGCTATGCAAAACCGGACATGTAAATTCAATCGCTGAATGACTCGTCCGACTGGAGATTTTAGTGCACTGAGGTAGTATTTTTTTAGCTACTGAGGAGGAAAATAACTATTGTTGTCAAGGAATATGAATGAACAGATCATTTAACTATTTGTGTTTAAAAAAAAAAAAAAACATTGGACACATGCTTGTTTGTTGGGTTCCATCCCAAAATCAGTAGGGTGCTTGTGTGTGTGTAATGAAATGCATGTGTGTATGAGAATATATATAGGTATTTTTTTATGTCTCAAGTAGCTTAAGAATACAAAATTTGAGTCATTCTGAATATGATATGCAATGATAGGCAATGAGTGGATGAAACATGCATCTTTAAAAAAAAAAAAAAAAATCCCATGCCTACCCCAGTGAATAATGTCCGGTAAATAGGATGTAATTGTCCCTGCACCATCCGGTGGCCTTGTTAAAACACAGGGGCCTCTGTCAGCATTATTAACGAAGGGGCCACGAGTTCTGTGTGCCAGTGTGATTAGTGTTCAGCGCCAGGCGTTTGCCAGGGTTGCCCGTGAAAGGGCCGGCCCTCCCGTCCAGAAGCTTTTCTTGTTCTGAATTCTGTCCCTGTGCCCTCTGCCTGTGCCAGAGCCCGTCTCCACCCCGGGCACAAGCTCCGCTCGTTTCACAGGTCTTTTTTTTTTTTTTTTTAAGTGTGCCGTGGCGTGAATGGAGACTGTTTGCGGACGAGGGCGCCCCCAAAACAGCTTCCCGCGTCCCGATTGGTCGAAACGTATGCGGGAGTGGCTGAGAACGGGGGACAATCCGTTTACTTTAGGCGAAAGAAAAGGAAATGCGGAATATTTTAAGGGTGAAGGAGCCCAAAGATCGGGCCTGAATGGTGGAGCGCAGTCAGGGCCTGCCAGAGTCCACATTGGTTCGGGGCCTCTTCACGTTTCCTAGCAACGGCTTAGGTCAGGGTTAAACGATGTGGCCATTGTGGGAGGTGAATATAGATTGATGCACAATGACTACGCTGAAAATAAATGACTGGTCACAAAAAAAAGGCGCCCATTTGTGTTCGTTTTGCAGGTTTAAGTTCTTCCCTCCCCAGAAGAGAAATATCGATGGAAAGGCAATGCAAATTAACTCACAATGAAACCCAACCACGCACTCAGAATGACTCACAACATACTTGCAATAATGCCATTCATAACTTACAACTTCTTTCTGAAAGAATCTTCTCTGCAAAAACGTTGACTCATAATTGTAGTAAAATTCTTTCAAATACAGTTTTAGAAATCAAATATTAGTCAAGTATTATTAAGCCCGAATAACACAAAGTACAACGTTTATTTTTCAACGTACAGATATATGCAGTTTTTATCTGAGGGTTAAGCTTGTAAGATACTGCTAATGCAGATATGTTTTGAGAATATGTTGCAGTTACATTTTGATCCTCTCACTCTCTCTCCCAATCAAATTCAAATGCAAATAGGTTGTATTTGCATGAGAAAAGTATCAAAAAGCACATCTCTCTTTTTCTCCCTCTCCCTCTCTCTCTCTCTTTTAATGCTCATACTTTTAGAGCATTATTTATTATTTTGTAGTGAGGGAAAACCCTGTAGATGTTATTAGGAGAGAGTGACATGAATTATGCAATTAAAGGTTGAGTATTCCGAATTTTATTTTGAAAAGAAATCATTGGAAGGTCATGTGATTCATATTCTGGCAATAGAAAGCAAAAGCGGGTGCTTCTGTTTTAACATGATGAAAAGTAGCTGCCAGCGTATCATGTAAATTATCAGACAAACTAGAAAACCGAGACAAACTTTTGCATTTCATTTAGAGTTGATTGTCATCAGTCTCAGTAGATCACAGCGTCACGGACTAAAAGACTGGCATATTTTTGCTTTTAGATGCACTAATAATATTATCAAAACAAGCCATAGACTAATCATCGTTTCAATATAATGGGTGAGTGTGGTCACTTATTTTTACCCATGAATTTTATCTGCATTTCTGTGGAAAATGTAAAGGGTATGTTTGTCAGCATCCAGTGAAAGCAGGAGGAAAATTCAATGGAGAGAGTTTCATTGCTTTTATGATGAAGTCCAATAAACTGTTATAGCTACAGTAGCTAATGAAATCCTTGTTGTTCAGATTAGTGCTGCTATATCGACTATATCTGTTTTTCTTCATGTAATTTTTCCACTTATAAATTTGAGCCACTAATTAACTTGAATAAGCTTATATTACAGCTTGTTGTGAAGATGTGCTTGCAAGATGGCGACTGAGAAATCAGTGTACCTTGATCATCTTTAAAGCAAACGAGAGTGATGATCTTCGATCTCTGTTGTGGGTTATCAAAATTGTCAACGCATGAATCGTTTAGTTTTTCACAAACGTGTAGCTGACTGTGACCGGTTGCTGGTTTCAGAAGCTTATCTGAGCGTGTTACTGAACAATCCGTGATGTCACAGTCAGCTCCCCACATTCCGAATCCTGGCCGTCTCCCCTGAGTGGGCTCGGTTTCCCTGCGCGGTGGCGCGGTGCGATGCTGGATGAACGCCGCTCGGTATCTAGGTCACTACGCTCCGGCTTTGCAGCGCAGTCTGGCGCTGTGAACCGGGCTAACAGCGGGAGGAACCGCTTCCTGTTTGTCGGTGCGAAAAGGCCCCCCTACGACAGCGTGTGTAAAATGGATGACGGCGTCGTTCTGCGGGTGCGGCAGGCGGTTTGTTATGGGCAGAGTGAGGCAGCTGGGTGTGGATGAGGGCTCGCGCCGCTGCAGTGCTGTTTGGAAGGGGGGGGGGGGGCCTCATCGGCGAGGAGGTGCGCGCACAATCAGCAGCATTGTTTGGAGAGGAACACTGGGGGGCTTTGGAGACCCGGAGCCCGGAGCCGCAGCTTAGCGCGATCCCCTCGCAAAATCTTATCAAAGCAATTATGCCCCTCTTTCATGGGCCGTTACGCAAGGGGCCTTGGCGCGCAGACCCAGATAGCGAGCGGCTGCTGGTCAGATCTGCGCCGATCCCTGCGCCTGGAGGCGCTTGTCGTCTGGGGAAGGACACAACAGCAGTTAGACGCTTTTGGACGTCTCGTCCCGCCCCTGTTTACCACTTCACTGCGCGACTTGTCCGTACTGCAAAAGCATGGCCTTTCGGTTTGGGAAGAAAAAAAAAAAAAAAAAAAGGAAACAACTTGGGTTGTGTCAGGTAACTGTGTTTGTTTGAGTTGACATAAGCAAAGGCCTCGGCGTTTGGAAACGCTTTTCTTACTCTGGCTTGTTTACATGGAAGGTCCGTTTTGGAATGATTTGTCTGACCCCGGTCCATGTCAGATTCTCAGCTGGCTCTCGGTCAGTGCCCACGGCGTCTGTAATTAGACATGTTTATGCGTTGGGCTCATCGGTCAAAATGGCTTCCATTAACACCTGACGGGACGAGGGGGCTGACTGAAGCCAGACCACAAGCTTTTCGGCAGTCTCAGGAAGGCGAGCGATCGCTGACGTTTGTTATCGTGATTCCACGTGATTGATTGAGGTACTGCATGGGTTTTGTTACTCTTTTTGTGACGACTATCTTGTACAATGTCTCATTTTGCAGTTTGAAAGTCACTTGAAAGAACTTGAAAGTCAGGAAGACAAGACTGGTCGCTCTTATTCGTCCACGTGCGTTATTAGATCATACTACAGAGGTTTTCCATCTGATGCCATCACTGACACCTTAAATTAACCTGTGAAGGCTTCACACCCCTTTTCTCTCTCATAGCCCAGAGGTCTTTGGGATAACATTGTCACCATTTTAGACAGAATTACCTATTTAAGGTAAATTTACACCAAGAGTTGGAACTTTGCAAAAGTAAACTGTCACAGCAAAACTGTAAGTAATAATTAATAATTGTTAATTGTGTAGTAAGTTTTCCTCTATGGGAAATCCCATTGGTTCAAACCATTTCCTAGGTCCAGAAATTTTTTTGCAGTGTTATCCTGAAGCTGTTGCCCACTGTTATAAAAAGAATTCTCCAGGAAATCGGAGAAATGGCTTTTGATATGCACATGAACGTTAAAAATGATTTGCTTTTAGTTGTGTAATTTCTGTGCATGCAAAACACAGGTGTGATGTCTGACATCCATTTCTCATTGATTACCGATTAGTACAACAAGCGCTGGCAACTTGTGATGCACAGTTTTGCATGAAATCTGTTGCCATATAGCTTTTCTGGCTATGCTCTTCTGTCAGAAACGGTGGCTGTCTGTAGAGGCTCAAACGTAAAGGCGAACACTACCACTACACATAGGCCGTTACAGGATGCTCTTGTTGTAGGCCTTGGTCTGTTGAAATTACCGTCCGGCACGTGTATGCTATTTTCCTTTTGACATGCGATGTGCATTAGCTCATGTGACCTATGAAGCTTTATAAACGGGGGGGGGGAATCTAAGCCTGCGAGCTTTTTCTCTGTCGGAGTCGAAGACTCGCTGTCGTTAGACGAGCACCCCAATCGTTTTTAATAAATCGGCGCCTACGTGTCTACTTATTTTTTTTGTTCTGTTCGGCTGCCGGTGCAAATCTGTTGAGACGAATCAGGCTTCTTTTTTTTTTTTTTGCTGAATTCCTTTTGGAAAAGAGAGATGATTTTTTGGAGCAAAAAACTTTATCAGGAATCTGGATTACTGGTTTTTCCCCGGTATGTTACTGGTTATCTTCCCTTGGCTATCTTTCAGGGCAGTCCTGCCGGCCCAATGAAGGGGCTTTTGTGGCGTACGTCCCAGAGCGGACCCCCATTAACCGAACCAAGCCAGGTTTTTACAAAAGAGAACATTTCAGCCCCTTTGTACCTGTAATGACGCTAACTTTAGTGTATGCTTTCTCCACAATAAAGGACGGCTCACATCTCTGTACCTCGTGCACAACCAACGTATCTGGGGAGATGGATCTCTCTGATATCCTGCCAGAGAAGAAGGGGTGTTTGGGTATTTTTTTAACAATCTACGTGTGTGGGGGCTTAACCTTTTTCTTTTTTACGATAAATGAGGAACATGCAGGATTTTGGGATTTGTTTTGTGAGGAGCTAGGACAAGTTGGCCTTTTTTTTTTTTAGACCTTTCCCTGACTGATACATTCTCGTGTATTGCCATGCTGAGGCTTGTCAACAGAAAATACATTTGCGAAGTGGTCTGTGTAAACAGAAAGGCGAATTGTTGTGTATCGGTGGTGTAGAAGGACTTGTAGAGTTTGTATCACTGGAAATATGGTGTGTAGCTGTAGTTTATAGCAGTGGTAATGACACAGAAGGAGCAGCCCTGGTGGTCCATTAGAAGCCATGATACAGTGTGTGTGTACGTGTGTGTGCCTGTGTGCATGTGTGTGCTCTTCTCTGTGGATCTACTGGCGTTGTAGGGTCAACCAACCACTATGAAGGACCCAGTAAACTGCTCTGGATCTTTGAATCACACAGACACTCTCTCTCTCTTTCTCCACACACACACTCAATCCCTTTCTCTCTCTCCATACACACGCTCAGTCCCTCTCTCTCTCTCTCCACACACGCTCAATCCCTCTCTCTTTCTCCACACACACACTCAATCCCTTTCTCTCTCTTTCTCCACATAAACACTCAATCCCTCTCTCTTTCTCCACACACACACACACACACTCAATCGCTTTCTCTCTCTTTCTCCACATAAACACTCAATCCCTCTCTCTTTCTCCACACAACACACACTCAATCCCTCTCTCCCTCTCTCTCTCTCCCTCTCCCTCTCTTTTC
The DNA here is from genome assembly GCF_018555375.3 of Anguilla rostrata. Lineage (NCBI taxonomy): Eukaryota > Metazoa > Chordata > Actinopteri > Anguilliformes > Anguillidae > Anguilla > Anguilla rostrata. The sequence goes on along the minus strand of NC_057939.1, from coordinate 52,927,530 downwards.
CTCCACACACACACACACACTGAACCGGCTAAAAATAATCGCCCACGTTCTGGATATCCCAGATGCTGACATCACTAATGCCGCCCTGCAGGATTTTAGAAGCAGACGAGCAGAAAGAAAAATTAATAAATATATATATATATGTGTGTGTGTGGCCACGTTCTGCTCTGTGCTGTGCAGCTGAGGTCACAAAGGCAGAGGGCGGCCATCTTTAAATTGTTCCTGATGCCGGGAATCCCTCCCTTTTCGTATATCTGGTGAAAAAATGAGTGTAATCATAGGGTCTGCATTCTGCTGGTTTTCTGAGCTGAAAAGGAATTTAAATTGCGGCGTAAAGCCTAACTTGGACCTAATCCTTTATGTAAATATGGGAAAAATTGATGTTATTTATCATCCAAAATATAGGGTTTTTACGCAATTTAGCCAGATGTTTATGCTGACTGTTCATAAATGAAACCATAATAACCACAATATGTTTATAGCATACAGATTAAATAAAAGGAACAATTGTGTGTTTCATTTATGGTCAGTTGAGCCGATCGTACTTGGATTTTTAGCATCAATAGCTGTGATTTTATGGCAGAAATAAAGATAAATGAAACAAATACAAGTATTTGACCATATTTTTTACATTATGTGTAGCTGTATCATAAGTATATGCTATATGCTTGGCAATTAACGGAAACGCACTGCCCATATGTTGCTGTATTGAATGAGTTATCACGGCAGCTTTCAAGACTGAATTCCTTCAGTAATATTTGACTTATGTGGTTCTTAATCTCTAAACATCCATGAAATAAAAAATGTTTCATGGGAATATATTTAAGTAATACCACATGATGACAATAAACTGTATAAAGTTGCTTTTCAAAAAACATATGCATTACATTACATTACATTTACATTGCTTGTATATGCTTGTCTCAACAAGACAAACCTATGGTTATTTGCTGACAAAATAATATTTACGTAAATTCCTTTTTCCAATTTTTGTGTAAAATTGTTGTTACGGTTCCTCCATGGACGCATGGCCAAGGAGGCGCTGGAAAGGTTATGAGAGAGAACCTCCTGACTGCACCACAAGGTGTTTTCAACAGAGGTGGAAAATCCAGGTTACAGAAAGTAAAAGTTCATCCCAGGATTTTGTTCCAGTCGCCTGGATTTGCTAATGAGCACCATTCTTCATGGTATACATGGCAGGACTTCTACTTTCTGACCCCTGGACTTTCCAACCCCTGGGTTTCAATCCACAGCCTATAGGTTTTATCCAAAACACCCTTTCTGTTGAAATGTTTCTTTACGGTTCAGGGGGCATACACCTGTGCTTGCCAGCCATAAATATTCCCTTTTTTTCCTCCCTTGTCAACCTTGGGAGTTTTCCAGATGTCTCAAGCCAGTTTTATTGGCCATTTCCTTTTAATTTCCACAGCCTTCATATGGAGCACATGGAGTGCTGCGTTTTAAACAGGATCTTTAAAAAAAAAGAGACCAAATACTGCAATGGATTAATGTTCCTGCCCGTGTCATTGGGTGTATGCGTTCACTTTGTACTTTATTGGACATTGGGGTCGGCCATTTTGCTTTGTCCTGCTGTGACTGCCATAGCACATCACAACTCCTAAATTAAACACTGGAGGTCCGGAGATTGACTTTCAGTGCTGCGTACAGTCGAAAGCCATGGCTTTTCAAAGGCTGTCCCTTAAGGTTTTTTTGCCATAATAATTATTCACACTGAAAGTCAGTTGTCCATGTAGATAACGTGTTCTTTGCCACCTGTGGACATACTGTTACCCTGTGCTGCATGGGAGTCCATTTAGGCTCAGTGTGATAACGAGGCCCTTAACACTGGCTGCTGAATTGAGAGGTGTTCTGTACACTGTGCCGCTTTTCTTCAAATCACTGGTGTATTCTGGGAATCCTTGCATGTCTGCATCTTTATACCCGTCGTGAAAGTCGGCTACATTATTATTTTGTTTTTGTGTTATGTATGGGGTAATACGATTCACGTCGCAAAAAAAAAGCAAAGAAAAACAAAGGAAAAGGCAACAGAAACCATGTTTTATTAATTATGCTTTTCTGTACAGACCATGCTGAGCCTTATTTTTATAGTTTTTTTTTTTTTTTGAGCTGCCTTTGTGCAGAATGTTCTGGCTGTGGAGAGGGGGGGAGGGGGGTGAAATCATCCCTGGGTATTGATTTGATGTCGTCCTGATGAAGACGTCGAGGCTGTTGATGATCTGGGTCACCAGGGAGAGTTTAGAGAAGGCCCGAGCCGCCCGTGGTCTACATTTGCAAAAAAAAAAAAAAAAAAAAAACTGTGCGCAGATATAAATAATTCACTGCTTTCAGGCTAGCCATGCCTCATTGTTGAGAGAGAAAGAGAGAAAGGGAGAGGGAGAGAGAGAGATAGATAGAGAGAGAGATACGGAGAGGAGAGAGAGAATGTATGTGTGTGTACACATTGCTCACCATTGCTTGTCTACTGTGTGCTCATAAAAATGAGCATTTTTAAAGGCAAGCAGTGAACATGTGTGTGTACACGGTGTTCTCATGGAACACGTTACATGCAGATGGGGGTGGGGGGGGAGGCTGTGACATGGCCATTTCGGTGCGTCATGAAAGCTCGCCTCGTCTGTTAATTCGAAACAAATTACGCTCATCGCGGGCGAGCCGCTCGGAGACCGAGCGAGAGAGCGAGAGAGCGAGAGAGAAATCAAAGCCCCGGTATCTGCCTGAAGAGCGATTCAAAGAAATGATGACAAACAATGAAATTAATTGCGTTTATAAATAATGCATGCGTTGATGCGAGCTTTAAATATTAAAAATGTCAGTTATTGTAGCGGCTCCCTCCACCCACATCTCTCCCTCTCTCTCCCTCCCTCTTCTCCCTCTCTCCCTCTCCCTGCTCGTCTGGTACACATCATCTGTTCCTGACGTGGGTTCATGTGTGCGCTGCGCGCTCGCGGTGAGAGAATTAGGAAAGCAGTGCATGCTGGGATGCCATGAACTCGTTAACCCCGTGCGGCTAACAGCGCGGGCTAGCCTTCGCCTTGCCTGGCTCAGGGCACTTTCTCCTCTCAGAAATGGCTCCTCTTAATGCAGATTCCTTCCCCTTTGATAGCTGCTCTCCTTCCTGAGCTTGGCGCGGCCGCAGATCAGCACCTGATTTACACTAATCAGCTTCGCGCAGTCGGCCAGCGCGTGTGTTAGCGATGGCTAGCGATGCAAATGGAGGGAAAGCTTTTTATTATTGCCTACCTGGTCTGCTTTTTTTTGGAATTCTTATTCCTAGAACAGGTATTGGGGAAAATACCCATGTGTGTTTCATGCCTTTGACCTTTTAGGCTATATAGCTTCACGGTTCCAATTCTATGACTTCACCTGATTAATTAGGCCATACTGATTAGTGAATATTGAACAGAATGCTGATGATAGTTGATTTTTGTTGACAAATCTCAAATTAGGGCTTAGTTATTATGCAATTACAATATATATATATTTTTTAAGTATTATTACATGTTGGATTGTTAGAATGTCAGACCATGCAAATAAATTTCCCCAAGAACTTTAAGATATTATTCTTGTTCGTTCACAGACTATGTCGCTCAGGTTGAATAAAATGTGTGCGTGTGTGTGTGTGTGTGTGTGTGTGCATATGCACTACTCACACTGTTCGTAGCAATATACTTGCTACTCGGAAGTAAAAACAAAACAAATCTGAATGAGACAAGGACGAAGCCAGGCTATATCCGGGTAAAACCTGAGCTATATCGGCGTTAACCTAGTCCGTTTCTGTCAAAGCGTCTCTCGACCAAGATTTCCACCCCTCTGGACGTGCAGATGCGGGCTATTGGTCGCTGGGAATAAAGTTTTGGTGGGTTTCCCAGAGTTCCTTGCTGCGCTGATGATTGCATGCATGCAAAACTGGAACTGCACGGTCTGACAGTACCTCTCATCACCAGTTCAAAGTCATGCGCTGACAAGAGGACTTTGATTCTCTGCTTCCATAGCACATGAAAGAATAACGACCTCCAGCCAGAGTTCATCAAAACCAGGAAGCATCAGTCAGGAGGATTAGCGAGTGTATTTGCTAATCCAAAGTCCGAAAAAGAGAATAATGGCAACGTGTAGCATGAAAAGCAGATCCTTATTAAAAATGGATAAAAGGAAGTCCAATTGAGCTTAGCATGCATGCCACTGATCAGTCTGCAGAAGCATCACTCACTGACAGTCTCGCTCAGTTCAGTTGGATTTGGTTAAGCCAATTACCCACAAATGTTTTTTTTTTGTTTTTTTCCAGAGCTGAACAAAATGTGCAAATGATCAACATTAAAGACAAGTCTGATTTAAAAAGAAAAGAAAAGAAAGAGAGAGAAAGAAGAATGGAAGAGAGAGGCTACGCGTCGGGGCCTAGCTTGTTTAATAAGAGAGATTTGGGCAAATGGAAAAAACATTGCCTGGAGTTCCGTACATGTCCTGTGGTGGAGTACAAAGAGAGGGGCCGTGCTCTCATAATTTTGGGGGGGGGGGGAGGGGTGGGGGGGCTGGAACTCCTCTGTGCTTCACTGCAGCCTCTTCACCCCATAAAACTCAGCCCAGTGTTCTCGGTCCATAAACCCAGAGTCTAATTTGTCAGTGGCTCTGGGGGTGAAACCCCCCCACCCCACGCTGGCATCCAGCCCCTCCGTCCGTCCTCGTCCGGGACGAACGTGAGCAGCGCCTGTGCAGTCCTTGTCGGTTTCAGCTCCCCCGCTGGAGGATGTTCCGGAAAGATCTCTCCCCTCATAAATGCATGGATGCCTTATCTCTCAGCTTGTATCTGAAGAACCTTGCTTTTTATCTCCGCGACCTCAGCGGGGGGAAAAAAAACAGTGCCAGATGCTGGCTTTGCTTTTTTTTTTTTTGAACCGTGTAAGATTAGAACTCGCGATTAAACAAATTTCATTTTGACGGACGCGTGTAGAAAGGAACGTGGTACCCAGAGGTCTCCAGCGGCCTGCTCTGGGAAAAGTTTTACGCAGCCCCCGGCTCCAGATGTGCTGTCGAGAGTTGTAGAAATCAGTCCGAGTGCAGTACGATTGGTTGATCTGGTTGCGGAAGTGGCTTTCCGTGGCGCAGGATTTAGTGGACCGACCTGCTGTAGTGCTGCCAGACAATAGCGGGTCTAAAATGCGCCTCTGCGCTTTTGAAACTGCTTGCGATGCGGCACGTCTCATTGTGTCAAGGCGAGCAACGAAGGGAATGTGTTGCATTCGCGATGGCAATTCCAAATTTTACCGGGTTCTTTTCACCATAGCTCAGCAAGGCTCAGATCGGCTTGCTGCTCTGAGTGACTGCTTCCCCCCCCCCAGTACCCAGCTGACTCTGGCAGCACAGGGTGACCTGTGTGATGTGAAAAGCACCACTGGTGTGGTATTATGGTGGAGAGAGACCCTAGTTTCCCGAAAATATCCAGATCAGCGGCGTCACCGCCCCGTAGTTAGATGCTGCTGGGAAACCTATTGGCTCCATACAGCCCACTTACCGGCAGAGGGGGAAAGTTCAGAGGTCAAGAAGTAAAAGTCCTGCCATGTGTTTCTACCACCCATGAACTCCAGCCATCTGATTTCACTCATTAGTTTCTGCCTCCCGGCTGAAGAACTGTGCTGATGACCAAATCCAGGTGGATTGGAACAAGATACTGGGGCGGGACTTTTACTTTCTGAACCTGGGTTTTGCATCTCGACTGACCAGAACCTCTTGCTGGGAAGTGGCGCTTCAACTTTCAAACGACTACTGCCTGTGAATGCCAACTCTGACATGATTCATAAAATTTCGGTATTATTATACTTTCAACTGTAATGTGTGAATATTTTGATAATAAATCATCCACAGGAATATTTTCCCTCCTTACACATTTTTCCTCTGTGGTTTCCAAGGGCAACAAGGGTGATACGATTAGGATCTACACGTGGCTAGCGGTGAGGGAGTGATGACGTAATGCCAGAACTAAGCACCGTACTCAGTCAGGGCATCTAAAATAGATCGAATGTATGTTGTGAAAACATGTACTAATGTGAAGTCTAATCACAGGGAATAAAAACCATTTCCTCGAGAGTGATTTTCCCCTTTCGATCAAACGTTTTAACGGTGTGGCCTGAAACTAAACAGGCCTCAGTGATGAATGAGGCGGTAAGACAATCCGTTTGTTGTATTCTTATCACCCAGCACTCCCTTTGCGAACCCTCCTCTGTGGGCTTTGCCTGGTGGCATTACATGAAGGCAGCTCTGGGTTATGTCATGTGAGATAATACCGTCAGTCGGAATTTAATCAGGAGTCAGGAAATGACCTCAATCTTTGGTAGCTTTGTATCATTTTTGAGCAAGGATTAAAATTATTATTTTTTTTTTTAGGTGTCACTTTTTTGCCGGCTTTTTATCTGTAAATGTTTTTTTGAAAAGCAGAACTTTTGACTATGTGGTAATGTGTGTTTTTTTGTTCGTGTATATGAAACATAATCTTACATGATGTAAGTCTTGTGTTCGCATTGGGCACCTTTGAAAGATTGCGTTGGGACATTGGGGCGCGGTGTCTTGAGGTTGGGGGGATTGGGTGGACAGTTACCTTTGGAATCAGAGTTAATGTACACAACCTACTGCAGGTGAGGTTCATTACAATCCTCAAATCATCCACCTGATCAGTGCCTGGTAGTCAGTCGAAATGGCACACTTCTCAACGTGGTCTGTGTGGTTAGATTCCAGCTTGGTACTTTACACAAGCCAATGAACAGGACTCTGTAACTATGCTACTAACACCATAGAGCTACTCTCAACTTAGAACAATACTATTAAATGAGCTGCCAGTCCTACCCAAGTCCTTGACTCTTTTTTTCTTTCAACTGACGTACTTTTGCGCAAGTTAATGATCTCTGCTCTGTGTAATTGCTAGTTAAACATGGACTGAAAAGATGGCTGCAAACAGGCTTAAGATTTCCGAGATGAGGAATGTTATGGTTTTTTCTGAAATATGACAGGTCTAAATGAAACAATATGTTTCCCTCCACGAAAGTATTTTATAAACCCCTTGGAGTAGCTCGTCGAACGTCTACACTGGACCACAGCCCTACGTCTACATCTCAATGTGTTTCTGATTATTTGACAAATAGCTGCTGCAAATAAAACAGAAAATTGTTTCAGAGTCTGAGATTTATGTGCCCCTCAGCTGTTGTGCATTTTTCCACTAAGACCGAATGTTTGCGGACCATGTCTAAACCCCAAATATGTCCTCTGTAGGGGTGCTGTATTTACATTAATATCAATGTTAACACAACTTCTTGATATATTGCTATCAGGAGGGGGATCTAGAATGTTGTATATCAGCAAGTTTGTAGCCACTGACAGATCATGGTTCAATGCATAGGCATGTACTGCGTGAAATTTTGAGATGGAAATAAGGTGCCATGTGCTTTAAGTACACACTAACGTATTCACTGAGCATGTTATTGCCTGAGCTGCAGATACCAAACCAAAAAAATGCATCTCCAAGAGTTCTGCAAAAGCTTTTAAAATGGCGTGTCGAAATTCAAACTACATTTTTTATTTTCCAGTGGAAGTTTGAGGTCAGGAGGCTGATTGTCAGGTTTAATCTGTGTGTAGTCCCAAAAACCTTGAGTTCATTTCCCTGCTAGATTTATCTTGCGCTTAATAGACCTGTTGCCAAGCCCCATATGGCTTGTATCCCCTGACACCTTGCTGCTAACACTCAAAATCATTACTCTTTCATGTAAATAGCTGAACAGGGACTATGGCTTCCTCTCCTGTGAATCTGTAATATCTCCTTTTGCTTGTGTAATGGGTAGACTCCTACTGTCCCCTTACTGTCAGCAGTTAAGGCTGTGCTGGAGAGCTGTTCTGTAGATTTGGTGCTCACTTCCTTGTGGGCAGGGGGTCCTGTTTTCAGAGACAACATGGTCAGCATTGACCGTGGACCATGGATCCAGCCAGATTCTGAATGTGTGACAATCCCCTGCCACCATCGTCCCTTGTTGCCAGTGTAATTTTCTTGTCATAAATGTTGAATTACGTGTTTCTGTAACACATGTCTTCTTCCTGTCACAGTCAGATCTGGGTAAAATACATATTTGTTTTCGATTCAAATACTTTTCTACGCTTTACTGATCTTGTCTGGTGTATTGGAACCAATGAAATACTCTGAAAAAATCCAAACCCCGCCTTCTGGTCATGTTGGCAGGCTCAGTTACAACAGGCAAGATCAATAGAGCACAGAAATGTATTTGAATCCAAAAACAATTACGTATTTGACCCAGGTCTGGTCACAATACACATGCGCCATATTTGTCCATAAGTGCAGAGCATCTGCTGGAATAGGTGGTCCCACGCAGTTCTGACCAATCGGGGCTGGGATAGCTTAACGCTGAGGGATTTTTAATGCGTTTGAGGCTAAGCTGAGTTTGTCTCTGTGATCCTGCCGTTGAGAAATGATGTCACCCAGCTTATTGTTTGCCTGCTTGGTGGAAAACAAGGATTTGTGGCAAGAGGCACATATTCTCGCATTAGCCACATGTATGTTATTGTAGCGTGGTGGTTTGAATTTAAGTGTCGTCTACCCCATATCAGCTGTTACTGACCGTTACCCGCAGCAACGGACCTTTTACCCAAGCCACCAATCTGAGAGCAGATTAAATATTCATGCTTTAGAGTTTTCAAATTCCATTACGTTTATTCAATATCAATGTTAACTCAAACACATTTTAAAAAGCAAGTTCAGATGGTCTGTCTCTTGCACACTTAAACTACATGACAAAGAGCATTCGTAGGGTCTCTCATTTTTGACAGAACCCTATAATTGTAGGCTCACAAATGGATGTATTTTTTTTTTACATCCATGGCTGGAAGTGAACTATTAGCTGTTGAAGCAGTTAAGCAAGTATGCGCATAAAGTATAAATCAGCCTGGAGGTGGTTAAATGACAATGTGGTTGCACCAGGTCCCCTTGTAGCCTGTTTTATAGCCATTTATAGCTTGTCAGCTTCTGTTCAAACTCTCCCCCTCCCCCACCCTCTTACAACCTCTCTTTCTGCACCCTCACGCCCAGGCACACACTGACCGCATTGTCAGAGCAAGCTTGCTGTCTCATTCCCTGCTGCACATTTGTGTCCACTTGCACAACGTTGTTCTGGGCCAGATGGCCAAACTGGCTAAACCCGTAAACAGGTGTAATGATGAAGATGTTATTTCGCTGCTGTTACAATTCGTTAGGCCCCCTTTGCACATTCCAGGTGATTTAGAAGCACTGTCGTTTCCCGGCCCTCCTGAACTACCCCAGCAGGATGTTCCTGCTCTGCCCTTCTCTAAATAAATAACAAAAGAAAACCGAAACCCCTTTTTCTCCGGTCCAGCCCAAATGCGAGTTCTTCAATGGCCGCCACCACGAGAACCGCTTGTCATGGCGTTTTCCATCTCAAACACGTGACAGGACGCGTTTTAAGGTGAACCCATAATGCAACGCTCCGCCGTTCATTTTTAATTAGCAAAAGGGAGAGATTAGAGAAGGGGGGGAAGATTGTGTGTGTGTGTGTGTGTGTGTGGGGGTGGGGGGTACATACAGCGGACACAGAGTGCAACTGGGATGCGTTGCCATGACAACGGGTTCAGCAGGCCGTCCACAAGCCTGCGTTGTCAGTGGGCATCGGCTGGGGAGGGAGCTTTTTCGAAAGCCACAATTGTGATTGGTCACGCCTCCCTCGTCTTTGTGCGGACTGGGGCATGCTGGGTAAGACCCCGGAGTGAATGCTCATTTGTCTGAAGGCTCCCGGCTAAAGACCTGCTATTGAGTCTCGCAGGGATTAGACGGAGGAGTGTGAGAAAGGGCCGAGGTACTGAATATCTCATTTCTTTCTCTTTCTTTCTTTCTTTCTTTCTTTCCCTCTCTTTTTTGTGTGTGCGTCGGGTACACCGTGTCACAGGGCAGCTGAGGGGGAGGGGTGAAACGAGGGGGGAAGCAGTAGGGCTCAGAAAAAGATGCGTGGACTGGCCGTATGGAATCGTCTTCTATCACGGAATCACGCCAAGACGTTGTTGTTGTTGTTTGGGTTCTTTTTTGTCCTGGCAGTTTCCCAACACTTTGTGGGGGGGGGGGGGGGATAAGACACCAATGACCCCAAACGTGTTGCTATTTTTGCAGAGGTAACCAGTCCCGACTCTCACTGGCAGATCTGGTTTTCTGAGATTTCTCCAGCCTTGCTCGGTAGTTCGGTATAACGCTCCATGTTTTTTTTAGAGGTTCCATGTTGTCCTGAGCGCTCAGTTTAAGGTTCATTCAGGGGTCGAGCTGAACAGTTGTCTGAGGGATGAGCCAAGTGTCACCATAGCCCATGTTTTAGATATTCTAGCTGTACTGCTCATCGGATTGCAACACTGCAAAAGTTACGTTAATTTAAATGGTTTGAGGGAAGGGATTTCCGTGAACCATTCGAGTAGGGTAAATTAACCTGCTCAGATATTCACTGGTCTTTTTGCGGAAAGTTAAACACTATTTCTTTTTTAAATCTAGTTATGATGACATTTTAAGTTGACTTTGAGTTGGAAATTAGGTTTTTTAGCCTACTCATTATTGTCAAACTGCGGTAGGATGTGTTAGTTTCTGTAAGGACTGTGAAAGACATCTTTTCCGTGTTTGTCAGCGGAACTGTGTGTTGAATTTTACAGACAGTATGGCACCTTCTGCGGATAATGTTAATCATTTCTGTGAATTTGCGGTCCTTAATACTTTTATTTCAGGACTTGTTTTTTTAATTCCGATGAACAAATAGGGTATGCCTGCAATATCTCTCCACACAATGATTTATTTGTTTAAATTGGGCAGTTGAGCAAAAAGCAAATTGCCTCAGTATGGGAGAGGGGCCACCAAGGTCTGCTGTGTACTGTTGCGCTGGCATGGCAACATGGTTATTTAATCCAAAACGTCTGCAGTCCACACTGATGTATTGCAGTGTATGTAATGGGGGGGAGGCACGTTTCATCAGCTTCAAGACTGAGTTCAGTTTTACATTCTCTGAACCGAAACTTGGGTGCTGCAACATGCTGCTTTCTCTGAGTGGGGGGGGGGGGGGGGGGGTGGGATTGGGGGGATTGGGAGCGGAAGGTATACTTATCAGCTAGGCCTGAGGGAAGCAGTCAGCAACAAATTATGAACAGGAGCCTGCATGTACTTCCTATCCCAAAAGTCTGTTTAAAAAGAGGACCGAACATCCAGGTGAATCTGCCGTGCACTTATGTCAATTTAGTTTGCGCTCCTTACATGTGTAAAGGTGATTTTCGGAGAGTGTGCACGAGACGGTCTTTTGAAACGGATTATGAAACCTGGAGCACACACTGACACGCTAGCGTTCTCGGTAAACCAGAATTTCTCGTTATATTAATGATTTAAATTGCCTCTGTTCCTCACCTCCCCCTTGCTTTTCTCCTTTGGATATGTCCTCTACCCGGTTAGATTGTATTGCTCCTCGTTTACCTCATTAAAGCTAAAACCAACACTCTCAAATCAAAGTCAATAAAGTCTCCCGGTCTTTACCTTGCCTATTCAAAACCATTTATAGACCTAAACCTTTTTTGTAAAGAGTTTTTTGTAATGTGAAAATGCACCTGGTTTGTCTTTGTTCTTTAGCTTCCCTGTCAAACAGAATTCACCCCTTTCTGGAGGAGAAGAAACGAACAGAAAGCATGTCATGCACTGACATGAGGACGGGGAAGTGTTTTTTTGGGCGGCATGCACATCTGTGCTTTTTAGCCAAGACCGCAAGCTCTTGAGCTCCATTGACATTAAAAGAAAACATAATTTTTTTTTAAAAAGCTAGTTACCTTTGAGAACGCTAACCCCCAAAACAAAACGAAAAGAATACAACAAATTTGTCAGCGTTTACACAAAGGAGGTCGTTGAATGAGTGTCAGAGAGGATGTGGAGCAGACGGAAGATCTGGGGAGGAACGGACCGAGCTCGGCTGTGTCCCCTCAGCGTCTCCGCCCGGGTAGCAAGCGACTCCGGACCGGATCGGCGCTGACTCCAGGCCCAGAATCGGCCCAGATCCGGCCCGAAGTCGCTCGCTCGCTCTCTGGGCGGCTCCGCAGGCCCGCGCCTGGGCCCTCACTCGTCGCCATGACGTCCGATCTCCGTTCCAGTCCCGATCCGTGAAAGACGAGCGCCGAGAGGCCGGACAGAAGCGTCTGTCAGCGGCTGCGCAGGGGCCGTGTTCTCACTTCTAGATCATTCTAAACCGCACCGTTGACACACCTGGGGGGAGCCTGTTCCGCGGGGCCGTCCGTTAAAACAACGGGCCGAGCACAGGTGCTGCTTTAGCACCTCGCAGACAGGTTTGAGGTGCGGCCTGCTTAGTTTAACGATCCTTTGCTTATTTTAATTCGGTTGTGAGCTCTACCTGGGGGAAATATATAAGGTACAGTACATATGCATTAATCTAAACGGCTGAATTAAAATTGCTGATATATGGGGTTATGGCTGAGTCAGCCAGCAAATATTCAGAGTCCGCGCTGTAAATTGAACTTACCTTCAGGGGATTGGATATTGAGGTAACTGCGGTGGTTTTTTTTTTTTCTCAGGGATATAGAATGTATTGAGAGGTTTATTCTGGCATATTCCCCTGCTTCTGGTCTTGCATTTATTACACGTCGCAGAGGTTAGTGTCGGGCATACGGCTACTATATACTCATTTAAGCCAAATTCCCACTCAGGGGATTCTGGGAGCTCTTAAGTGTATTTATGGCCTCTCTTTGGAAAATGATCTGTTGTTTAACTTACGGCTATCGTTTAACACGAGTGGTGCCTGAAACGCATGTTTACGTTTCGCTTGCGATGCCAGCGAATTAAGTCGGGTGGACCCAAGCACACATCAAGCAAAATGGCCGCTTTGTAAATGTTTTCCACATCCGGCAAACTTCTCCAGACCTGCAGTTTTCCACGGAACAACCCACGCCGCTTTGTCCCACTAATCCATTACTTTAATCAAGTGATGGGATGGAAATTTGCAAACGAAGCATCTGGAGATGCCTCATCTTGAACTGGCATGTTTATGTTTGTCTCTGAACTCTTAGTACACTGTATATTTTGCTGACATAATGATGCTGAGAAAGTTAAACGGTGTTTTTCCTAAAATTGAGGCTCCACAAAGCATCTGAAATGATTTCCTACCAGATTCTACGTTGATTTGTTTGACCGTTCTCGATTCTCCTTCTACGCACTGTCCCAGTCATTTCAGCCACAGGACGGTGCTTTGGAAAGATGGCGCTGAACACTGCCACACCCTAACCGTGCCAAACATCCAAAAAACTCTGTGTACCAACTTACAGGCCAAACCCTGTTTGCTGTGTTTGTTTCTCATAGGTCACATATAAGAGTTATACAGTACACACTTACTGTATGTGTGTTTTTCTTCCTGTGTGTTCTTGGTCTTACCCTTCTTGCCCTGGCTGACCCCTGTCTGACCCCCGTACACACACAGGTGACATGACTGCCATCATCCACTTCCTGTTCCAACCACAATAAGATTGACCCCCCCACCCACCACCACCATGTTCCATATTTGTATTCTCCCAATAGCGTTGGTTGATATTTAGTGTTCGAGTCTCCGGGCTGTGTTCACAATGCATGGCAGTGATCCTGGCTTTGGAAGCGCGTACCAGTAGCCCAGGGATTTTCCCCACGTCCATCAAGGGTGTTATGGGATAGCCTGTCCAGCTTGTGGGAGTTGCGTGAGATGGACAGGTTGTTGGCTGATGTTTAAAATGCTCAGTGGTTAATGTGATTAAGGGAGGCTGTTGTTAGGAGCATTTGGCTTGACCGTCGAGTCCTATGTTTGGTCCTATATAGAAGGCTGTTTTTGTTTTTCCTAGCAACAGGGCATTTGTTGCTAAGAATACTGAGTGTGTGGTTACACTCAGCGGCGCAAGTTGAGGCTAAATATTTATGCCAAATTTTTAAAAGAACAGAAGCACATAAACAAAACTAATCCAATTACTGTCAGTCACCCGTTCATAGTACTTGAAAAGAAACTTCAATTGTATTGGTGATAATATTTGTGCAATATTTAGCAAATATTTATGTGTAGACACATGAAATCAAACACACACACCACATTATGTATTACATCTTTTTGTGTATGGTGTCAGTGTTGGAAGGTGGTTTTTGATGTACAAAATGGGAAATAAAAGACAGCGGGCTGCTATTTGCAAACACAATGGAGCAATGCACTGTGGGATTGCTGGCTCTCTCTCGCTCCGTAGTCTCTGTGTCTGACTTCCTGGCATCCAGGGGTGTGGGTTTGTCACGGCTGTTGATTTTCATTGATGTGTTTCCATTCGGCCGAATGCTTTTGTGTCAAATCGGTGACTGTTAAAAACCGCCCCCCCCCCCCCCACCCCCCACAAAGAGGGAAATCTGTCACTCATTTTCGTTAATGTCATGATTGAGCGGTTATTCAGAGGCTACAGGAACGCCCAAGACACCGCGTGTGTGATTTAAGCCAGGGATTATGACAACTTCTTGGCACGTCCTCCGAAACGACAGCCCTAATGCTTTACCCTGAGGCCTCACAATGCTTTTGTGTTGATATATTAGCCATTTTATGTGTTTGTACAGCAACTATGGTTCAGCCGATGCCAGAACTGTTCGCTCCGCTTTGTTTTCTTTTGCTCCGTTGTGGTCCTCCAAAACAAAACTTGTGGTTCTCGGTGGAAAGTCTGACTTGTGAAAACTGGAGAAGGCATTTGTAGACGGGAGCCAAGGCTTGTTTGAGTAAAATAAGCGATTTTGCACATTTATGGTTCAAAAAGCGTCAAAACCTCTGAATAATGGCAATGTCTGCTTGCTTCTTGGGCTGATGCATTTTGTCAGTGCAGCTTGGAGACTTGCAAAGTGAAGGCAGACTTCATTTTAAATACTGCAGCTTCTGCTAATTTTCGGTTTGTGCAGCCAACTTGCTTTACGAAGGTTAGTTTTGACTGACCCAATAATAATCGGAGCCTAACTGGCTAGCTTTTTATAATGCACAGCAGAGGCGAAGGATCACCCAGCCCTCTGGTCTCTGCAGAGCATTTCAGTAGTAATAATAATAATGACTTTTATTAATATAGCTTTTTACAGTGATGAGGTGGAAACTCTCCTCAACCACCACCAATGTGTAGCACCCAACTGGGATATGTACGGCAGCCATTTTGTGCCAGAACGCTCACCAAACATCAGCTGAGGTGGAGAGGGGGCGGAAGATTTCTCAGCCAATCAAACTAGGGGGAGATGATCAGGCGGCGGGTTGAGAGTTGAGCCAGGACACCGGGGAACCCCCCTGCCCTTTGTGATGCGGTTAACCAGGACACCGGGGAACCCCCCTGCCCTTTGCGATGCATGCCGTGGGATTTCGGCCTGTGACCGTGGCACCCTCCTGTCTCCTCACAGGTGATGTGTCCCCCATCAGCATGTCCCCCATCAGCCAGTCCCAGTTCATCCCACTGGGGGAGATCCTGTGTCTCGCCATCTCCGCCATGAACTCCGCACGCAAGCCTGTGTCCCAGGAAGGGCTGATGGAGCACTTAGCCACCTGTTTCCCAGGTACAGTGCTAACACGCGCGCTCACACTCACACTCTCTCTCTCTCTCTCTCTCTCTCTCTCTCACACACACGCGCACGCACGCACGCACGCACGCACGCACAACACATACGACACATACACACACGGATTAACACACATACGTATGTACATACAGACATATATACACACACATGAATACGATCATGCAGAATCGCAAATGTACACACCCTTGTCTCCACTGACATACACTGTGTACAGAAATGTAATTATCGATGAGGTGCTGTGTGGTGCTGCAGAATGGCCTTCCCTGCATGTGTTCCTCAGTATGTAACAAATGGTATGTGGCTCATTACATACAAGCTCATAATTGGTTTTCTTACAACTACTGTACAGAGAATACATTAATACATAAACTGGGGAACAATTATCTTGGATTGTATTGAACAAAACCGGTCCGATCTCAAACTGTGTTCAAGATAACTGAAATTATAACCGTACAACTTTCCATAAATTTTCCATATTGCCATCACCTGACTGGTAACAGTAGTAAAAATGATCCTGGCTAGTTGAAGGGGTGTTAGCGTGTTGAACGTCACACAGTCACACCTATTTCTGTTCTCTATTTCACATTGTGAAAATGCACAAGACTGAGGTGAGGGACAGATCTGCAGATATACAACATGTCCGTCTTTTTAAAAAATCTGACGTTTATACTGTGACAGTGAAGACACGTGATCAACCGCAGTGCCACAGCAATCCTGTTCTTACGCCGAGCATAAGTCAGTTTTCTGAACTGCATTGTATTTGACGCCTTCCTTTATTTTTTTCCAGTGAACTTGGCTGTTAGGCCAGCATTCATTACCAGACAAATTTAACATGACAGCGGATAGAAAATCATTACTGTCGCACTAACTCAGAGCGATACTCTGGGAATAATAGTCGCATCTTTGTGCCCCTAACCCCATTTAAATAAGAATAAATATGGGGAGCGTTAGCAGAAGACCAGGCCAGCACCCTTAGAAGAGAGCGTCAGGACAGACAACGTGCGCTACGTTCATCCATTATTGGAATCTGCTGGCAATTATCGTAATTGTTGGAAGCAACCGCACAGTGAATTATGTCACGACCACGATACACTACAAAGACTGCAGCCAGAAGCAGCTTTTAAGGGTCCCCTGACAGTGAGGCAAGGGTTCGCGTTCTCGGTTTGAAAGGCTTTTAAAGCATGTGAATGAAGTCCTATTGCAAAACTCCTGTGATGCAGATAACTTGAAGTCACAGAAGTTTATCGGGTGACATGGGGGCGTGATTTCATTCATACATGCTGTCTGAAGGTGTGTGCTCCAGTTCATACGCGATGCTGAACGCACACGCGTGCGCTCTCGTCCGCTCCTGAAGCTTTTTGTGCCCCCACACACCTCTGAGGGGTACCATAGTCCTGCTCTCCGTCCACATCAGCACCCCAACCTTGTCTGAGGGTCACACTGAACCAACCTGGAGGAGCTGAGTGCAGTTATGGATTATTCAGTCACTGAATAAATGGAGACCGCAGCCCGTTTTGCAGCGCTCCAGTTTGGCTCCGGCGCCTGCTTCAGTAGGACGGCGAGCGTAACTCCGCCGGGGAAAGCCGTAGCCGAGCAGCTCTGCTCAGAATCTCCTCCGGCTCGTCCTCTGGATGCCTCTCGCTTCACTTCCTTTTTCTCATTCCTCAAATGTCTGGGGCGTTTTTTTTTTTTTGGTTTTTTTAAGTCACCGGTTTTTTGGCGCGAGCTCTCGAGCGCTCATCGGATTACGTGGACGCATGTGTCTGGCGTGACGGTAATTCAGCGGAGCAGTTCTGACTGGGACGGGACGTCTGGAGTTTTCGCGAAATTCAGACGAAGGTGCGGAGGTCCAGTTTCGGGGGCCGCGGCTGTTTTTGGAGGGCCTTCCTGCTGATCTGTTTTCTGTTTGCCTGAGCTGATACGATCACATTTTACAGCTGTTTCCTTGAACGGGGAGTAAAAGCAGCAGAAGTGAACTGAAAACATCAAATATAATTTTTTGGACGTCCACTTTCACGTTCCTTTTGGGTGTCGTTAGCACTATATCTAACACTTTAAAATATTGAAAATATTACCAATATTATATTATATGTAAAATTATATCCAGGTGTGACGACGAGTACATTTATTTTAAAGCATAAAACAGTAAAATTACAGAATTTGGTCTAAGGGGGATCGCAGGTGGGAATTTTGCAAAATCAGATTTTAAATAAGGCCTCCGTGACCTACGTGCATGCATGTTTCATGTGTGTATGTGTGTGTGTGTGTGTGTGTGCGTGTGAATGTGTATGTGTGAGAGTGTGTGTATGTGTGTGAATGTGTATGTGTGTGCGTGTGTATGTGTGTGTGTGCATGCGTGTGAATGTGTATGTGTGAGAGTGTGTGAATGTGTGTGTGTGTGTGTGTGCGTGTGCGTGTGTGTGTGTGCATGCGTGTGAATATGTATCTGTGAGAGTGTGTGTATGTGTGTGAATGTGTATGTGTGCGTGTGCGTGTGTGTGTGTGCATGCGTGTGAATGTGTATGTGTGTGCGTGTGTGTGTATGTGTGTATGTGTGTGTGTGTGTGTGTGTGTGCATGCGTGTGAATGTGTATGTGTGTGCGTGTGTGTGTATGTGTGTAGGTGTGTGTGTGTGTGTGTAGGGGGCTTGGGAGGACTGAAGGGCAGTGAGGACAGTTCAGCGGTGAAACATTGATCAGAAGGTTTCCCAGCCAACACTGATTTCTCCTCTACACAGATTGGAAGATGGATTCTGTTGGTCCTCAATGGTACACAGTACCGTAGGTCACATCCAATAATAAAGAGGACACACATTGGGTTTATCGGAGTAAAGTTAAACCCAGAATTATGTCGATATCTCATTACAGCCAGTGGCTTTGTGACGCGCGCGTACCGTAGCCTTGTGGCCGTCCGTCTCAAACCTGGAAGCTGCTTCTCGACGGCTCCGCTGTTTGAACGTGTCTTTTAATGCCACTTCTCTATCACTGTGGAATATACTACTGACTGGCGTCAAAGAACTCTGCTGCTTACCAGAGAGAGAGAGAGAGAGAGGGAGAGAGAAAGAGGGAGAGGAAGAAGGAGATAGGGAGAAAGAGACAGAGAGAGAGGGAGAGATGAGAGAGAAAGAGACAGAGACAGAAAGAGAGAGAGAGAGAGAGTTGCATCATGTTGGTATGGCAACTAAACCAGCATGATGTAATTGCAGGCAACACTAAACCCTGACTAGTTAAGGCTTATCTGTTATCCTGGCTTGTCTGTGTTCTGTGTGTGTGTGTGTGTGTGTGTGTGTTTGGGAGTGGAGGGGCACATGAGCAGGGAAGATCCTGAGATAAACGGGTGTAAGTAGGGCACAGTGTGTCCCTTAACCCCCCCCGACCCCCCCACCTGCTCGGCCTGTCCCAGGATGTCGGGCGGGGTGAGATCAGGCTGTGTTCACAGGTCCTGTTCGGGGAAACACCAGGTAATGGCAGGCGTGTCCGCCAAGACGAAAGGACACACACACACACACGCGCGCGCGCGTACAGTACACACACGCGCACACTTCGGCGCTGAACCGTTTAAGACGGCTGATGTAATGACCCTCGGTGGAAAGCGGCCGTTAAATCCCGAGGTAGTCTGCCCGGTGACACGGCGACTTCACCCACGGTGCCTTTGTCTGCCTTTGTCTTGCCGCGCAGCGTGACGCGAGTACCATGTGACTCGGGGGGGTCCTTGTCTGGGTCTTGCTACAGTATGTGCTCTGCAGCATTCAGTCACATACAAGCACGTCAATGCATGGAATATCAGAAGAAAAATATATTCCGCTCTTTCCTAATGGAAGTCATCTGGAAGTCCCTCGCCAGGCTTGGTCCCACGGAAAGAAAATATTTAAAGACTTTCTGTGGCTTTCTTGTTCATGTATTTCATCAGTTAAACCTGTCGTCTCAGCTGTCACCGTTGAAGTTGCAGTGGTTCTGGTAGACTATATGACTATATGACAGATCAGGAGCAGAGAAGTGAACGTGACCAACGTTTCTCTTTTGTGGGAAACCGAAATCTGCTCTCAGGTAGAATTTCTGCTGTTAAGGAAGAGTCTCTGCGCGCTGTGATTCCTCTGCGCTCTTCCCTGCTGCGGTTGACCTTGCTGACGTCTGCAGGGAAGGCAATGGGCAGCTGTGGCTATGGAGATGCACTCCAGCCGTTTCCTCCCCTGGTCTGAAGGGAAGCCTCTGTTAGAGTCCACCCGAAGTCCTGGCAGTTGTATTCAGTAGACAGATGGGTGCTGAAGGCCTTTTAAACGCTCCCTGCGTCCATGTGTCTGCATCTATGCGACTACATCATGTGTCTGCATCCATGCGTCTGCTGCGTCCACACATCTGCTGCGTCCACACGTCTGAATTCCATGCGTCCGCCTCCATGCGTCCATGCAGCGACATGCGATTCCCGACATAATGTAAAAGCATGCGTTTGTGTTCAGCGCTTACAGAAACTTGCTCTTTTTTCGGTTTTCATCGCTGAGGAGAACCGACGGCGGCGGCAGCCATTCCCGGCCTCTGGGCTCCGCGGATTGGTCTGTAAATTCACGGCGGACGTGAATTCACCGCGGGCCAGTTAGCCGGCCGCACCGCGGCGGGTTTCCGAAAAGGGCACGTCGCCGCGAGAGAGCTCTGACCGAAAGGGGGGGTCGGGGGGTGGGGGGGGCCCTCTCCCATAGCCTGCACGTTCAGTTCGGGGACGTTGCATCACGCCTGATTGGCTGAAAGGGCACGATGATGTAACCTGTGGTAATACCTAGAGAAGGATAAAGCAGAACCGCAGCACGAGAGCGGAGAGCAGGGCGTGTCTCTCTCGCTCAGTTCCTGCCAGTCTACCACGCTTATATCTGAGCCTGGGGCGAAGGTGGATGTCAACAGTAAATTCTACGCTTCTGCGATTAGAGAGCGAGGAATAGAATCCTGAATCCTGCATTCTAAAAAATAAAAAATAAAATAAAATTTAAAAAAGTACATTTTTACGCTAAAATATTAGCAACAGGCTTGCCAGAGCTTTGCCGTATAAATAATGGTAGGAATATGTTCAGCATATGGTAGCAGGCTGTATATTTAACGAATGTTAAATGCATTACGGTGTTTCAACATAAATAAAACTGCTATTTACGTTTCGGCTGTTTACGATTTCATACCTTTACTGACGTTCGCCGTAAAATTCCCTGACGTCTTTTACTGTGTGGGGATTTGTTGGAAAGCCCACCTATATATAACACCCAGTGAAGTCCAACATATCAACATTATGGTTTTGTTTTACAGAATCATTTTAAGGGGCTACCTTTTTTTCTTTGCATTCATTACCTTTCCTTTGCACCCCAAACACTAAACAGAAAAGGTTTCCCCTAGCAGTGTGTTTTTTCTTGTTCATATTATGGATTAATTTGTTATATTAATCCCTAAAAATACTATGAGATTACTATTATCTTTTAGCTAATCTGCATTGGATTTGAAGTTCAAAGTGTATCGGCCATTCGTAATTAGTATGTTGGAAGTCAAACTGATTGAAATGTAATCAATAAAAGCAGTAGCCTATATGCAGCCACTACAGTACATATCATGTGTTTCTATACTTGCATATATATTTTCTAAAGGTAGCAACACGCATGCAAACACAGAGGATCCCACCAAACAGTGCCATTTTGTGTAAGAACAGATTTTTGACTGCGTGCTCTCTCCTGCCTTCCCCTCAGGTGTCCCGACGCCCAGTCCGGAGATTCTCCGGCACACCCTCAGCATGCTGGTGCGGGAGAGGAAGATTTACCCCTCCCCCGAGGGGTACTTCATCGTCACCCCTCAGACGTACTTTATTACCCCCTCGCTCATTAGGACTAATAGCAAGTGGTATCACCTGGACGAGCGGATACCCGACCGACCGCAGCAGCAATGTACCTCCCCGCAGTCCGGGACGATCACCCCGTCCGCCTCGGGCTGCGTTCGGGAGAGGCCCCACCACAAGAACCACTGCGACTCCTACAACAGCTACCGGGACGACCTGCACAGCATCCACGCCTCCACCCTGCAGAGGAAGTCACCAAAGGACCTCAAGGACCCCCACCCGCCGCCGCCGCCGCACCCCCAGCACCAGGCCTCGGCAACGGAAAAGAGCAAGGGCACCATCAACTTCTCCTTCAAGTCCGACACCCTGACCAAACACAAGGAAGGGAGCGGGGGCGGGGGCGGCGGCGGGGAGAAGCAGTCGAAGAAGTTCGGGCTGAAGCTCTTCAGGCTGAGCTTCAAGAAGGACAAGACGAAGCACCTGGCCACGTTCTCCGCCCAGTTCCCGCCGGAGGAGTGGCCGCTGCGGGACGAGGAGACACCGGCCGCCATCCCGCGGGACGTGGAGGTGGAGATCATCCGGCGGATCAACCCGGACCTGACGGTGGAGAACGTGATGCGGCACACGGCGGTGATGAAGCGGCTGGAGGAGGAGAAGGCCCAGCGGGGCAAGGCGGGGTCGTCGGCGCAGCACAGCGGGCGCAGCCGGCGAAGCCGGGGCCACCGCAAGGCGCAGGGGAAGTCCCGCTCGCACAGCAAGACGCGGGCGTCCCGGGGCGACCCCTCGGAGGGCTCCAACCTGGACCTGGCCGGGGTGGCGCGGGACTACCGGTTCTACAGCTCCTCCCTGGTGAGGTCGCCGCGCGACGCCATGTTCTCCATGGAGCGCAACCGGGGCAAGTACCTGGTGCACAGCAACCCCAACATCGTGGAGTCCCACCTGCCCATCGCGCCCGAGTGGGACGTGTCCGGGGAGCTGGCCAAGAGGAGGACGGAGATGCCCTTCCCCGAGCCCTCGAGGGGGACGTCGCACTTCAAGGTGCACCGCAGCCACAGCCACACGCAGGACAGGAAGTCGCGCAACGAGAGGTCCGACAAGGCCAAAGAGCGGTCCCGGTCCATGGACAACTCCAAAGGCCCGCTGGGGGCGGCCTCCATGGGCCTGCTGGACGACTTTGAGTGCGGCCCGGACGACAGGAGCCGCTACTACACGGACGACGGGACGCTGCGGGCCTCCCAGGTGCCCCGCTACTCGCGAATCATGCTCTCCGCCGCCAGGTTCAACTCCGAGGTCTGCGTGCCCGACATCGGGAAGGGCAACCCGGAGGACTCCAAGGTCTGCAGTCCGCTGGAGAAGAACAAGAGCAGGGACAGTTTGCCGGCCTACGGCGACCTGAAGGCCTGCTCGCCCAAACCCGCCGCCGAGGACTACTTTCAGTGCGGCGCCTCGAACGAAACGTCCCTCACCGCCCCGTCCCCTCTGGGAAAGCCCGATTCCGACACTCTAAAACATTCGGACGGGGTAAAGAAGGGGTCTCCCTCCGACCGGCAAACGCCCCATCTCGCCTCGCCCCATCCCGCGGAGTACAAAGAGGACGCGGCGAAGGGGCAGGGCGGCACGGGTCCGGCGGCGGCCGGCCAGGCGGCCGAGCCGATGCCGAACGGACGCTCGATACACCAGCACAACGCCGACCCCGGCGGGGGCGCGGACAAGCGGAAGGAGATCTTCAGCAAGGACACGCTGTTCAAGCCCCCCCACAACGCGCTTTCGGGGGGCTACGCGGAGAGCGCCTACCCCAAGTCCGGCACGCTGCGGAAGAGCCCGCACGCGAAGTCGGCCGAGGTCCCGGGGGGCGCGGAGCACTTCGACAAGCCGGCCCAGATCTCGCCGTCGCCGGGGGCGTCGGCCCCCCAGGCCCCCGAGCCGGCCCCCTCCTCGGCCGCCGCCGCCGCCGCCTTCGACTACTACAACGTGTCGGACGACGACGACTCGGAGGAGGCGGCGCACAAGAGCGCGGCGGCGGAGGAGAAGGGCCGCGAGGGGGGCGGGACCATGCAGTGGCTGCTGGAGCGCGAGAAGGAGCGGGAGCTGCAGCGCAAGTTCGAGAAGAACCTCACCCTCCTCAGCCCCAAGGAGGGCGACAACAGCAGCAGCCAAAAATCGCCCCACTCGGCCCGCCTGGACAGCATGGACAGCAGCAGCGTCACGGTGGACAGCGGGTTTAACTCCCCACGGTAAGGCCTACGCACCTGCCCCTTTTGCCCCCATTTGCCCCAAGTGCCCCTTTGATTTGATTAAAGAAATTAACGTTTGTATTATTGTTGCTGCCCTCAGGAGGGTCTTGTATTAAATTAAAACTTCATATGTTCTAGTGCGTCTACCCACACATACCTCCATCCCTAAAAAAGACTGATATCTCTGCAAGCTTTGTTTATACTGATTTATTTCCAATGGGTTTACGACTGAGACCACACAGAGAGTTGCCTTACTAGCTTTCAACTCTTTGCCGTATTTTGTTGAAATCATACTAATCATATTGGCACACGTTTAACTCTTTGCTAGCTGTGTTGCAATCACGCTGCTCCACATAAATCCGTTGTGGCTTATTTGGACTTAACAAGCACTTAACTTCTGGCGTCTACACCTGTCTGCCTGTGGGCAGTGCTTAACGGAAGAATCGCGTACAGTTAGAGCACTTTAACAGTGTCTCAGTATAGGCTGTGAGCACATTAGACGGTGCATACACTTTCACAAAGGACGTATTAATATCCAACACGCATTTTGTATTACTGCTTTTGTGTTACTTTTAACACATCTTGTGTCAAAGTTAATACATTTGTGCGACAAATATACAATTGTTTGTTACAGAGGAAGACTTTTTAACACACTGTGTTGAAACAACACAAAATGTGTTGTCTTTATCTAGACACAGAGGTGCGTTTAAAAAACGTTACAGTATGTGTTGTTTTTAACACATCTGTTTTACAGAGTGAACCGAATCTTTCTCTGATACATGTCTGATAAATTTGGCTATGCCATAAAGAACTTGATATTCTGGGGGCAACTTGAAATGTCTATTCCATTTTGTGGGGGTTTTTTTTGTATTTTGGTACGGATCCAACGCAAGTTCTGAAATGAATAGGTGGACACTCTGTCAAAGCTGCTGGTTTAGTAAGTGTGTCTGGGTGACACGTGTAGATTAATACACTGGCATAGGCAGGCTGTGGCAGGCCTAATTTTAGCCTCACATAAAATCATCCATTATTTCCTGGGTGAGTCATCTCTTTAACGGTGTCAGTGCGCAGTTTTTTTTTTTTTTTAGGGCTGCACGAATATAGCTCCTGCCTTTTGAGAGGTTTGTACTTACTGACGTATGGCTGAAGTACTGCAGCACAATTAAGGGGAGTGGTGTGAATGCACCAGTCTGTCAAAGGTCTAAAAACCCACCCTTTCAGACGACACTTTAATGTTTGCTTTAAAAAATGATTCTCCCATTCTCTCCCTTTAACTCATAAGTCTTCAGGTATGCACCTTGATGGTGGTGCTTGTACTGCGTGATTGTCTCTAGCGCTAGCGTGGTGTTATGTTAAAATGGTGCCAGAATTTTTCGGCTAAAAGCAACTGCCAGATGACTAAAGTGTAATCTGTGTGTACATACATGTATGTGTGTGTGTGTTTGTTCATTTGTCTGTGCTTGTGTATGTGTGTGTGTGTGTGTGTGTATGTGTGTGTGCACTATAGGTGTTAATGAAGGGGAGCTTCATTTACAGCTTTTAGACAAATGAGACATGGTTGCGTGATTGAGGAAAATGAGGATGAAGTAAACTGCATAATTTGAATTGAAACTAACTTAAGGTGTTCAATTGGAAAGAAAAAAAATGTTCAAAAACAACCTTTTTACTCTAGTCCCTTTCAGCATTCAAAACTGTATAACCCAATAGTCTTGCTTCAGTCTTAAAATGCTTTTAAGTCTTGAAAATTTGTCTGCACTACCATCCAGTATTAACGGTGCAGGTTATCTGAACGCAAGCTAGACTCTGGTTCTGAGAGTAGATTCCCATCTCCCTTGTTTTCTCAGCACGGTAATTACTACAAGATTGTGTTGAAAAGGAAAAGAGATCAATTTCTCCCCTGCATGGGCAGTGGGGGGATTTGAGTAACAAGCTCCGATGTCTGGAAAGCATTTCGGGAAACCATATGTGACCGATCAAACCGAGTCATTTTACTGTTATGACATGACACACAAATACAGGAAGCCTGTTATAAAACATGTTTTTCCCCTCTCTCTCTCTGTTTTTCTCACTCTTTTCCCTCTCTCCTGTATGTTCTTTCTGTCTCCTCTCCCCTGTTTGTTCTCTCTCTCTCACTGTCTCTCTCTCTCCTCTCTGCTGTATGTTCTTTCTATCTCTTTGTCTCTCTCTCTTCTTTATCTCTCTGTCTCTCTCTGTCCTGTGTGCCCTCTCTCTCTCTTTGTCTCTCTCTTCTCTCTCTCTCTCTCTCTCTCTCTCCTGTATGTTCTCTCTCTCTCTTTGTCTCTCTCTCTTCTTTATCTCTCTGTCTCTCTCTGTCCTGTGTGCCCTCTCTCTCTCTTTGTCTCTCTCTTCTCTCTCTCTCTCTCTCTCTCTCCTGTATGCTCTCCGTCTCTCTCCCCCCCCCCCCCCCCCCCCCAGTACGCGGGAGAGCCTGGCCTCCAACACCTCCAGCATCGTGGAGAGCAACAGACGCCAGAACCCGGGCCACAGCCCTGGACACATCGGCTCCAGTGCCGGGCCCCTCTTCAGCTTCCGAACCGGGCCGGAGCCTCCCCCAACACAGCCCGAGAAGCTGCAAAAACCCTCAAACTGCTTGGCTTCCATCACCAGTGTCTGACAGTGAAGAGAACCCCCCCTCTCCCCCACCCCCAAAATCGCCACCACCGCCTCCACCGCCTCCACCACCTCCACCACCTCCACCAACTCCACCAACTCCACCGCCTCCACCACCTCCACCAACTCCACCAACTCCACCAACTCCACCAACTCCACCAACTCCACCAACTCCACCAACTCCACCAACTCCACCAACTCCACCAACTCGCCTGTAGGACTCCGTACGCTAAACTCCGGACTGTTAAACTTACCGGCATGACTTTTAAAACCCAACACAAAGACTGTTCCACTTGATTAAGATGTTGTCAAAAAAATTGTTTTTAGGTTATTGTCACTTTCCTGGATTTTGTTTTTGTTTTTTTTTGTTTTTTTCCAAACATAAAACAAGTTAGTGAAAGCTGTTTGTTTCTTGTTTTTGTTTTAGGAAGGTTAGAAAAATAGTACTGAATGCATACTGCAGTCTAGCTTAAAAAAAAAAAACACTGCTCTTACTTTTGGGAAATTAGTGTAAGCAAGAGGTACTTTTTTAGTTTCTTTCATGCGACAAGTTTATCAGCGGATGAAGTGGAAGGGAAGTGTGTCAGAGACAAAAAATGTTACACGTGCTAATACTTATTACTCAGAGTTGAGACCAAAACTCACTACAGACATATTAAAAGCAGGCCTTTGTCCAGACAGTGAATGGCTTGAGCAGACTTGAAGTGCACCTAGAATGGTTCTCTGGGGGAAAAAAACCCCCAGGGAAAGTTTTTGTATGCACCAAGCCCTAAGCAAACACTATTCCAAGCGCCACACTGGGTCAGAATTCAACTTTTTTTTCAGTGAACAAATCTAGGTACCCTTTAAAAACACATTCTTAAAAAAACTGAACAAGTAAATTTTGTTTATACAACATGATTATAGTTAGCGGCTAGCTGATTGTGACCTGGCAGTTATAATTCAAATTTAAATGTGGTAACTGTCGAATCCGTAATCTCGGGTCATTCACAGTCACTCTCTCAACCCTGCCATTTCATTGGCTGCGTATAACTCAACCCAGATTCATACACCGCATGTCTCTCGTCACTGCGAGGGACGCTTCTGTCCGAAATCGAGCCTCGCGTGCTCTGTGTTGTTCCCGCTGTTTGACAAGGTGCCAGTTAGGAATAGCAGGCTCTGTATGCACCATTCAAAGTTAAAACAATCTCCCCAGGGCGAATGCATTTGATCACTGGGGGTCTGATGCTGCTGTGGGGTTTTTTCTTCTGCATTACAGTACTTGATATAAATCCAACGTAATGAACTGGGTTCTAAGAACTTACGTTTACATAGGAATCAGGTCTTTTTTGGGGACATCACATCCTGTCTGATGTAAATAAGCATTTGGTAAACTCCAAGTGCTTATTTTAACAACGGCTAATCGGCTAATCATTTCAAAGCACTGTCTGTCTCTTGCCTTTCCCCCGCCCACACTGTCAATCAGGCAAACGCAGCCAGTCAGCAGCTTGCAGTGCCACACACCACTGTGTAGTCACCTCCCTGTGTTGTCAGCCAGGGGATGTCTCTACACGTCTGTTCTGTGCTTGCACAGCTGTTGATACTGATAGCACATCCTGGGCACCAGGTCTGTTATAGCACGTATAAGGTGACCAGTTGACTGCTTGTTGCATTGAAATCCGTCCGCTTTGAAGAGAAGGTATTTTTGGAATGGTTTTTTTTTTTTTTTTTAAATCTTATTTTATTATTTTTAATTCTATGTCAGTGTTCTAGATGAACTCAACTGCTTTCAGTTACAGGTAGCATTATTGTTACATCAGCATTAGAATGTTCACATGAGAACATTCTAATCACATGGTTGTGATCTCACACCTTAAAGGGTTAATTGTGTCACTGTATGCCATGATCACGTTACAGCAGTCACAGCCACAGCAGCTGAAGTCATGTTATTTGATACTTTGTTCATTTTTTTGGGGGGTCTTTTTCCAGACAATTGAGGAATTCTTCATTTCCTGGTGCTAATATCTGTGGTGTCTTCTTGTTCTCTGAATTTGTCATTTGCATGAACAACAAGTGGCTTTAGAACATGAACACAGTTCGTTCGGCATAAAACTCCCTGGCTTTTTATGATCTCTACAGTTTTAGGGTTTTTATTTTTTATTTTACTTTTCTGTAGTCCTCGTTGATTTTTTAACTTAATGTAGATCAGTGTACACACATACATAACTACCTCCACAGCTTATGTGACGGCAAAAATATGAGATATTATGAGTGTTCTGGTTCTGGTTTCCACGTCCGCCGATCTGCGACCCGTCCGATATCGGCCCGGGTTCTTCGAACGCTGACGCCAAGCTGGACGTTCTCGAGACGACTGATTGGTTTGGAGTGCTGCAGTTACCCACGATTCCCGGCACTGCTGAGGCCGATCTCTTGGCGGTCGAGGACTCTGGGGTCCCGCTTAACGAGCTCCGTGTTATCGAGACGGGTTTTCGCTCCACCGATTCTGTGTTCTTCCACCCTACCGTTAAAAGGCTAACTACCAGGACTTTGTGTTTTGCCCCCCAGAAACGAAAAAAAACAAAACTAAAAGCTGTTATCTCTTAACTTATATGCATTTTTTTTTTCTTTAATCAGTTCTCGGACCTCATTTCAAATTTAGGACTATTTCTGTTCAGAGAAAAAAAAAAAACTGAAAAATAATAATAGTTTCTGTTCCTGACCTCTTAGTATTATAATCTCACCTCAAAAGTGCATCGATCAGCAACGACTGTTGTCAATGTTCCCCCCGAACCTAAACTGCAGAGTTCTCAGTACAGCATTCAGTATAGAATTTGGCTCCAGTATCTGAAATGTATTTTCCCCGTTTTGTTATAATAATTATTATTTCATATGAAAACTTATCATTGCGGGAGTGTGATCCGGCTGGCCAAGAGGGTGCTTTTCTCTCCCAAAAGGTGCTTTTTCGAAGGCCCGCCGCATTTTGTGAACTTTCTTAAATGTAATCCGTTTTGGGGTTTGCTTTCGAAAGTCAAAAATGGTGTATTTGCAGCCGAGACAGCCTTGTAGAGACACGTTTGCACTTAAATGCCTGGTCTGTGGTTGCTGTAAAAAAAAGTCCATCCAGAAGGATGCTCTGTTTATAGTGTAAAATATTTCATATGAAATAATGAGAGTCCATGAAATGTCTTCCCTTAACATTATGAATTTATAACAGTGTACAATAGCATTGTTTTTAATTGTGACAGTTATATCATACTGTAAATGATGTTTACCTGTCATGCTTAGTACAATAATTTAAAAAAAGAAGAAATGAGGGATTCTTTTGTAATGTCTGTAATATTTGCAAGTCCCTATTTGTGTAGTAATGGTGTTTACTGTTGTTGTAGTGTATGTGATATACCCTTTGGGGGGATTGTGTTACTTTTTAAGCCAATAAAATAACATGTTTGGTTATGTGTTGCAACTGTTGCTGTTGATTCACAGGCATATGAATTTGTATTATAATTATGTCTTAATTTCCAAAGCTAAAGGTGTATTTACTGCCCCATTTAAATTTTCACAGCAATATGACTTGAGCATTTTTTCTCTCTAGTTTGGAATGTCCAATCACATTTGACACTGCCGCAAAATTGCAATTAACTAAGTTCACCCATGACCAATTGACCCCATAAATCGTATTCAACATATGACTATGCAGTAAGTCAAAAGAGATGGAATACTTGCATGTTCCGGTTTTGCAAAACCCCACCAACAACGTACACATTTTACCAAAAGGGTTCATCAACCAGTGCTGTTCATTAAAATTCAGTAGCCTAATCCTTAACATGGTGTATGGTTTACCATCTGATAAAACCTTTGTTCTCATAACATCTGAACTTAGTGAAGGGGCTAAATTCAGCTTTTCTCAAATGCTAACGTCTTTCATTACAGTGAGCCAAGATTACTGTTGTGACTACTGTCAGTTAAAAATATAAAATTGTGGACCAACTTTAAAATACCTTTAAGACTACTATGGGGGAAAAGCTATTTCTGAACAGGTATGTATCCGTTTTAATGCTGTAGCTCAAAATCTGTTTTTGTTGAATTATCAATTTTGGGAAAAAAGAAAAATAGACATACAATTCCAATGTAAGTCTGCTGTAAGTACAAACATCTGTGGCATTTTTTACATTTTGTCTAATAAAGTAAAACCTGGCAACCCTGAGGCCAGTACATCCAATTAAAATGTCAGTATCACTAGCAGGTAACGGACTTATTGGGAGATTTGGGGAGTGATGTTGTCACAGCAACTGATCAGCAGAGGGCAACAAACTCACAGCAAGCCTCCCCTTGAGGCAGCAGATTTAATTGTAGTGTCACCACATGACCAAAAGAGGGGGCTCTAAGACCAAATTAGACTCAACACAGCTGAATATAAGTGTTATGATGGCAAACAAACGCAGAGACCGTAATTCAAAAGCTATGCATGGGTCATCATTATCCAAAACCGTGTACACTGCCCTGGTGTAGACAAAGCTGAATAGCACTGAATATTTTTTACAGTCAGAGAGGGTAAGAACACAGGGGTTCCCAACCTTTTTTGGCTCAATTTTAGGTCTGAAATTTTTCGCGACCCCAGCCATTTAAAATATTGACATTGCTATTGGATACTTTTTTAATATTAAAAAAGTTTTAAAGAGTTACATATGACAGACAGTTACATTTTAGTATACAATCACTGCTAAGAGTCCAGTAAAACAAAATACGTTGCCACTGACCGTTCATTTGAACTCACCATGTCTAATGAGATGGTTGCGGTTGCGGGTTATCAAAGTCGGGGGGTGTAGTCGAGAGCGCGCATCTCATCTCACCTGTCGCGTCTAGCCTGGACCGGTACTTTGATTTCATGCAAACAAGAGCGCTAAATCCTGCTTTGCACAAATAAGTGCTTGCGAAGAGAACCTTTCTAAAGTGCATCCGCTGCCTGCGAGGCTCATCACGTTTTCTTTCGAAAAATGATTTTGGGTTGCCCATGTATTCTTTGTGTGTTGTCTCAAAGTGTCTTTTAAGTTTGTTTGGTTTCGTACTCTCCGCACAATACCGCACAAGAGGCATTTGGGCTTTTCCTCGTTGTTCTCGATGACGCTCGTAAATCCATTCTGAAGAAATGATTCATCATATTTCTGAGACCGTTTTGAAGGTATATGTTCAGTATCAGGTTCGCTTGATGATGTGGATGGAGGAGCTCGATTAACAAATCGGTCCATTTTGTTAACGTGCTGCTCGCCCGCTGCACAGGAACGCTCACTACGCGTTGAATGACAGTTTGCGTCAATTTACGTGAAGTTCAAGGTTCATGCAGCATACCAGTGAATCAAGCAATTTATTTTTAACACGTTTTATGTTTTCTATTTAAAATTAAACAGTTTAAAGACAAACGTGATTTAAATTAACTTAATATTTGTAAAAAAATTAAACAAAAAAAACACTAATTTTTTAAAAATGTGTTTCTATTTTCAGCTATTTTCTAGCGACCAATTTGCATATCAGGCGACCCCAAGGTTGGGAAACGCTGGGGTAGAAGCTTACAGTAACTGGCCTGATACTCGCAATAAAAACATTTCCATGGACAATTTTATCTAGGGTGCAAATTCACTGTAAGGCAAAGCAGAACATTCAATACAGAGAGGGAATGATTTTTAAAACAGTGAAAGACAATAGGCCTGGCCAACAAAAAAATATAGTCATCAGTTTCAATATTGAAATGCCAAAATAAGTGATATGATAAGGCCTATGGCAGAGTCCAGAACAGGAAAAATATATATTTTTTAATTAATAAAACACATTAGTACAAAGTTGCTTACCAAGAAACTTTCAGAGGACACATTTCAGAGTATAAATTCCCATTGTAAGTTAATAGTTAACAAAAAAAAAACAAGATAACAAAAATTTAAAGTGAATAGGTTCACAGAAATTCCAGAATAAAAGAATATTGGAACAGACTAAATTTACATACAAGGTGTTCATTCTATTTTCAAAAATACATGTAGATTTACAAATACAGATACTATAAAATTGCATCCTGTTAGTAAAAGTCATTCTTGGATCAAAACAGTAAAAACTTTATTACCCCTTTTTTTGGGGTTCTAGAACACTGACTCAGAAGTTTGGGGGGAAAAAAACATTATAAAAACCTACTCTTCAAGGGGTTAAGTTCTAATTGCTGCCATGCCATCCCCACCCACATACCCACATTACAGCTGTTACAGACACACTCTCCTGATGCGCTGTGAGTGAGTGTAGTACACCCAACAGTTCACATGGTACTACAGAAGAGAGCTAGCACCGATTGGGAGAAGACTGGCAACCTGTGGGCCTGTTATTTGGTGGACCTGATGTACAGTAGCAGTACAGTAACTTCGGGCACCCTACCCGCTATGGGACAAGGTCACTTGGATGCCACTGCTGGGGACCTCAAGTCATATTCGGTCAAGTTTGGGTCCTGAACTAGGCCCCTTGAGAGCCCCAAAAACATTCCTGATGAAGCAAATGTATGGGAAAGGTTTTTTGTACATTGTGTGTGGGTGCGTGTGTGCATGCGTGTGTGTGTGGGTGCCTGTGTGTGCATGTGCGTGTTGACTGACCCTTCCCCAAGAAAAACACAAAAACTGCCACTGTCAACTTCTAAGGAAATAATAAAACCTTACCATGTCTGTAAAAATGATTTGAATTACAGTAATTTGCTTTGTTTTGGTTTTTTTCCCCACAGTATATGCAAGGCCTGCTACAGTTAAAGCTGGCCATGCACCTACGCCCGGAGAGACAGCACCAGCAGCACCGGTCCCAGGACAGAACCGAGCAGTGGGACGGGTCGACCCCCACCCGAAAACGAGGGGCTCAGCATGTACTCCACCCTGGGCCAGGACCCGTTGTTGGGCAGAGCCCGGATGCCCAGCGTGTGGCACATCAGGTTGTACACATCCACCGTCCGGATCGGACCGGCCCGCAGATTCTTCTTAAAGTCTGTAAAACAAATAAAATAAATCTGCGTGTGCACAAAGCTATGCACATCTCTCTCTCTCTCTCTCTCTCTCTCTCTCAACAAGTGACAGGTATGGGGTGTTCAACCAGCAGTAAGTGAATGGAATCATTTGGGTCAGCTGTGTGCGGGATGAACCCCTTAGCACACGTCACGGGGCGCGTCTGTACCTGGTCCCTGCGCCAGGAAGAACCCCCTCATGTCCACGAACTCGTTGTCGTAACCGTGCCAACCGTGCTGCCAGCCCTGCGGCTCTCCGCTTCCGTTCTTCCAGAACGGCAGCTTGGACTTGCTCTGGGACAGAAAAAGCGCGGCGGCAGCGTCAGAACGCAACGCCGTCCAATGGGAGAGGAGAAGCTGAAGGGAGAGGCAGGGGGGCGGGGCTTTTTCTTTTTGAGGGGGTAGGGGGCGGTTATGGCCTGTGTTTTGCCCCCAGCTTGTATTTTGCCTGACAGCTTTGGAATGCCATTGTGCCTGGGGTCTGAGCATTAAGCCCACCCCCCCCCCCCTCGCCCCCGCATTGTGCCTGTGAAGTGGTAAAACTGAAAGCGTGTGATTTTGAAACGTCAAGAATGGGATGATACACCTCAGTCAACCCTTGGAATGGGTCAGAAAAAACAGCACGGTGCAGGAGATTCAGGCAGAAAGATCAGAGAGAGAGAAAAAAAGAGAAAATGCAGGAGAGAGGAGAGGAGAGGAGAGAGAGAGAGAGACAGAGCCAGAAGAAGAGAGGGAGAGAAGGAGAGAGTAAAAGCAAGGGCAGAGAAGAAAGGTTGTGTGATGGAGAGAAGAGAAGAGAAAGAAGAGCAGGAGAGGGAGTCACAGAGGAGATGGGCTCAAAGGCCTTGGAGGCTCCCTCAGCTGAAAGCCTTAAACTAAAGAAATTCAGAGAGCCTTGAGCGAGGGTGTATCCTAGGGCTGCCCAACCCTGCTCCTGGAGATTTACTGTCCTGTAGGTTTTCACTCCAGCCCTAACAAAACACACCTCATTCAACAGCTAGAGATCTAATTGAGCTGCTAATTAGTAGAATCAGATGTGCCAAATTAGGGTTTAAATGAAAACCTACAGGATGGCAGATCTCCAGTAATAGGGCTGGGCAGCCCTGGTGTATACAGACGAGAAGATCTCTTTCCATTCCAGAGGAAAGACAGAGACTTACCTCTGTAATAAACCAGCCAGGGTCAGCCACCAAGGTCAGCGTGGAGACAAACTTGCCGTTCTTATAATGGTAACGATCAGGGATCTCCTCTCTCTTGTAGACATTCATGTTCTCCGCAACACTGAGCCTTCTGTATATCTAAAAGTAAACCAGGCCAAAATTTACATGCAGGTGACACTGAAATTTAGTTCTACAGAGAGGAAGTCAGACTGTCAAGCATCGTCCTGATGGTTAAAAAAAAAAAAAAACAGGCAGCAGAATAGAAGACACTTTAATACACAGGTAGCAAACTCTGATTGAAAGGCAAACCACACAAAACATTGCATCACCAACACTGCCCCCCCCCCACCACCACCTTGGGATTCAGTTTGACACCCCTGCTTTAACTGGACAGACATCATATCATAGTCTCCAATTAATAACTGTGCTCATGAAGAATGGCAAAAAAACAATTTATTGTTCAAGTGACAGATGGCTACATGAAACCAAAGTGAAGGACTGAGCCAGGAACTCACCAGTTCATATTTCGCCTGCTTCGGCCAAAGGCTAACGACGGGACCCCTGTCCATCATTTTGACAATATCTGACATGTTTATGTACAGCTGCAGCTCGATTATTTTGTCCATCCACTTGATGTCCGTCATGCCGTGGTCAGAGAACAGCATCACATTGAGGTCCTTGTGCAGGTTTTTCTCCTGAAACAAACCAAAGGTTTTAGGCAGTTACTCCCACAGCGACCCCTTTGCCATGTCTCTTCGAAAACAACGATTTCTCATTATGCTAAAAGATATTGTTGTAGCCAAAATGCACTTACTATATACAGTATCTATATATAGATAGCCACAACAATCCAGTAGGCTGTTGGGAACTGCATTCCATGGCTACAGTCAGTCTCTCTGCAATGTGCATTTCATGTTTTCTCTAAGTTGGCAGACCTGCCATCCCAACAAATCATTAAAAAGTTACTCAGATCTCTCATATTAGAGGGTGGCTCTCTCTCTCTCTCTCGCTCTCTCGCTCTCTATCTCTCTCCCTCTCTCCCTCCCTCCCTCCCTCACCTTGATCCTTTGGTTCAGAGTCCGAAAGGCGAGGTCCAGTCCGCCGATTGTCGCCCGCACCTGAGGGGACAGGGGGCCGTAGTGGTGCCCTTCCACGTCGATCTTCTCGTAGTACACGCCCGCCATGTCCGCCCTGCCACTGCTGATGACATCACAGCACAGGGACACAAGCACCGTAGCCTCGCACAGGCTTCCAACATTCTGATACAGTGCATGGGTGTGACGCACAGATTATCATAACGATCAACATGGTGGATGGTTATCATGTTGGCAGAGGTGGACGATACAGGTTCAAAAAAAAAAAAAGTCCTCCACAGTATTTTGTTCCAATTAACTTGCTATTTTGCACAATTCTTTCAGCCAGGACGTAAACCTAATCAGTGAAATCAGCTGTCTGAGTTCATGGGTGGAAGAAATGCCTGGCTAGATTTTTACTATCTGACCCTTCGATCTTACCACCTCTGCATGTTGGGTTCTACTGTGAGCTACACAGGAGTCAAACTACAAATGGGGAAGAAAATTCTCTGTCCTCAGTAATACTGAAGAAAAGATGAATTGTTGCTAATTTAGGGAAATAATTATGCGCTTGTTGTTGTTTTTTTACCTTAAGGCATTGAGAGCTTTCTCAATGGAGTCGGTAAAGTTTTTCTCAGATGGGTTGTAGACATACTCCTCACAGTGTGCTGGTCTCACACCCAGGATGTCCACCTCGCAACCTAGTTCCCATTTTTAAAAAAGTGGTTAATTGGTATGTGGTGACCACAATTTCTCAAAATGCAGTACACACTTTAAGGAAAAATTTTGGTCTTTGGAATAAACTCCCTGTGAGTTATAATCAACTCAATTTTAGTGAACATGCGTGATGATCAAACAGACTCTAACCCAGAGTCCGTATTTTTAATCAGCAGCTTTTATTGATCCATAAAGTGCTCTCGGTCCACCCTAGCCTAATCTGGCAGAGGACCTCTGTGAGCTCTGCCTGAAAATAAACGCTGTGCTGCTTCTGCCTACCTCTCCCTCTCAACTTCCAGAGTGACACCTATTAGGTGATCTTTTTTTTAATGGAAACGATGGGATTTGCTCACCGGGCCAGTAGTACATGTAGACGTTCCTCTTCAGCTTCTGCATGGTCACCCAGATCGGCTCCGAGCCGTCCCACCACATTCTCAGGCGGCTGTCGGGATTGGTGCCGATGAGGAACTCCTTCATCGTGACCGAGTCCCACATGTAATTTCCGATAATCTGATGGACTTCACTGTTTCGGCCTGAAAACACAACACGGGGTGCAGGAGTGAGTTTGACTTTGGGGCGGGGGGCGAGGGTGGGGGGGTCACATTTAATCCCCCAGCCCCTACCCTCTGCCTGCCACCCCCACAATAAATATTATAGTTAGTGGAAAATTCCACAGGCTCCACTACAGCCAGCTAGCGGTATTACAGATGCAGACCCACACTAGCCTCGTCCGTTGTCAACAGCGAGAGCCGGCTTTGTCGTTCCTTCATTGTTCTGTATCTATGCGAGATGTTTTCTAGTGAGTAACAGGCTAACAGTGGACAACCTCAGGAGGGAACAAGGTTTCCACCTCTCTACGCATCCAAATCCTCTATTGACACAAATGGACTCTATTAAATGTATCAAAACTTATTTATTTACATTATCTGGGAATATGACACAGAGAAAGACTGAAAGAGAGATAGATTGTCCACAAAAGTAAATAAATTTCACAGTTGCGTGCAGGCATATGAGAATGTTCCAAAAACATGACACATACGCCAAAAAAAAGAGTCTTGGAATTCCCTTTCCGCCCTCTGAAAAAAATTTATAAAGAATAATATCTGGTTATAAAAAACTGCTTCTGCTGCTGCTGCTTCTTTGCTTCCATCGACGTGCTTGCTGTTATGTGTAACATTGTGTAATGTGTACGAGTGTCAAACATAGTAATACGATGCGTTGCGCAAGATTAAATGTTGGACTGGATCCATTTTTGGATTGCTTTTGTTGGCGTGTTTTAGGACGAAGGAATGCTGGGAGTAAATAAAATTAAGATGGCCAGGTCAGACACTGGGCCGCCCGACTTCTAACAACAGCCCCACACTGTTAGGAACAGGTGGACAAATATAGTGTTCATGTAATCATCAAATGTAATCATCACATTACATTTCGTGGGCCGACGCTTTCATCCAAAGCGACTTACAATAAGTGCACACCGAAGGTCATTGGAACAACTACAAAACACAGGTCCGATAAGGTACAATACTCATCACGTAACATTTATCCATAGCCATAAAGTCCGGTAAGCTTATTCTAGGTCAGAAGGTTACGACAAGTCAAACTAGAATGAGGCATGGCAAGACATGATAGATATGCAACATCAACATAATAATAAAAGTGCAATATAAGTGCTGGATGAAGACCCAAGTGCTAAACGGACATGCCAGAGGACCACGACAGAACGATACATGTGATAAGAGCGAGCCTAGATTGGGAGTACACTTGCACAGTAAGTGATAGAGCTAATCCAGGTACAGTCTGAAGAGATGCGTCATCAGATCGATTATGGTTTGTGAGGATATGCTACTGTCGCAGATGAAATGGGGGAGTCACCGGGAAATCTGGGTTCGATGTACATTCCTTCCTGGGATGTTTGCACAAGGCAACTGCCACACCTTTGACCAGGATATTTAAACCCTCACATAATATGGCTGTTATGTTGAGATTCGGGCAGTCGAGGCATCCTCGCGAATCTCCCTTCGCGCATCGTTTACAAGACCTTTTCGGTTGGAAAGTCGTCAGTGTGTTACTTCGCCCGTCCCGACTTGGCTCTCCACAACGAGAGAAAATTCCCTTAACGCCTCAATGGGAGAGCTACTTAAATCAATACAACCTCACCCGCTATGCCTATCTGCTAATTGTGTCGTGCTGCTTCCGCTGCTGTCAATGATAGCCTTGCTCTGCATTTCGCGTTTCTGGAAAGTTCTAGCGCTCCCTCCACCACCCCAGCATCCACCTGCGGTCTCTGCATGTCACATGACCCCTCTGGGGACGTCTGCAGCTGTCGCTCCCTGTTATCATTTTGGCTTGTTTATGCAAACAGGGAGTGCCCAGAGGCAGAGCCCCCACACCAAAGCTAACATCGCTCAATTCAAACCCAAGTTGTCCGACCGAAATTATTTATGAGTCATGAGCCAGACCCTCACAGTGAGCTGACACCACCAGTTAAAAGCAAAATGTTTCTTTTTTTTAATTTTATCTCTGAGTTCTCAAAATGTTTGTGCATTAGTGCACATTCCAGCGATAACCGAAGGACAAGAATTTCAAAACACATCTCACTGCCTGTCCCCCATTAACCTACATGGGAGAAATGCACCCACCTTACAGATTTCCAGCAAGAGGTAATATCAGGTCAACCTTTTTATCTTAACCTAAACAGAAACCTACAGTGATATATTAACTACAAAGTGTTAAAACTAGAACATTCCAGGCACCAGCGCTCAGCATAGGCAGAATATCTTCTCAAACTCCTGCATGACCTGTCTCCTGTAAAGCCGGGCCAAGTGTCTTATCGTACATATTGTACGTCGCTTTGGATAAAAGTGTCTGCCAAATAAATGTCACGTAAGGTAATGTGTCAGAGTGCTCATCTGCTCTGAAG
This sequence comes from Anguilla rostrata, assembly GCF_018555375.3. Taxonomy (NCBI): domain Eukaryota; kingdom Metazoa; phylum Chordata; class Actinopteri; order Anguilliformes; family Anguillidae; genus Anguilla; species Anguilla rostrata. The sequence goes on along the minus strand of NC_057939.1, from coordinate 52,888,356 downwards.
TCCACTCTTGGGCAGCAGTGTAGTATAGTGGGTAAGGAACGGGTCTTGTAACCGAAAGGTCACAGGTTTGATTCCAGGGTAAGGCACTGTCGTTGTACCCTTGAGCAAAGGTGCTTAACCTGCAATGGTTCAGTATGTATCCTGATATAAAAATGGATGCATTGTAAATGCGATGTAAAAGTTGTGCAAGTCGCTCTGGATAAAAGTGTCTGCTAAATGCCTGTAATGTAATGTAATGGCATGAGTCTGAGGGGCCTTGCGTCAGCATCCCTTTGTCCGTCTTTTTTGCTTACGCTGTTAATGTCCTTGTGCAGTTGCCGTAGGCGATTCACTTCGGACTGTCACGCTACATTGTGAGGGGGAAAATGTGCTCTGCAAAAACAGCCGACATCAGCAGATACTCCACAACGTGATACTCCAGGGAGGCACTGGATCCAGTCTGTTATGAGAATTCTAGAGTTTGCCATCTCAGGAGAGGTTGCTTAAAGATGATGATCGCTGCCATTTTTATCCATACAACAAATATTTAGGCATTACCCCACCCATGTCATTGTGGAATAGTATGTGAAACATAAATACAATTTAATCGTTTTGCAAAAAAACATGTCTATACATTTGCAACAGCTGGGGTACTTAATAATACTAAATACTAATACTAATACTAATAAAACTAAGTAATAATACTTATCTATTTCAGCCTAGTTCCACACTGCAATATGTTAAGCAGGGCTGCCTAGTGAAATTCCTATTTCATGAAGCGAAGCAGGATATAATTGAGTTAGCTGGATAACAGCACTGAGTAAAACCCACCTTCCTAGATAACTCAGTTCCTTCAGTCCACCTTCCTAGATACTGCCCAATTTGATGCCCCTAACCTTAATGGATAACCATTAAATATTTTCATATCACAGTTTACATGATTCCCATAAGCCTCCTGGAGAGGCTTTCTAAGTAGGCTATCTTCTAACGACCGTCGTAGTGCCATTTTTGTGTTTTGTTAGAGATTCACGTCCGGTGACAATGACTCTTCTGTAGGCGTGGGCAGGGCTTTTGAGTGGCCCGTTAAGCTGACCTGGAGTGGCGATGCAGGCTGATGCACTGTAAGAGACACACAATGGCTCCAGTGTGGAGGTGAGCAAGGCCAGAGCTGAGCTCCTCACACAGGGAAAGAGGGAGATACACATGTGTGTGTGTGTGCGTGTGTGTGTGCATCCGTGTGTGTGTGTGTGTGTGTGTGTGTGTGTGTGTGAGAGAGAGAGAATCTGAGCCTCTATGCATGAGCCTGCCCGCGTGCCCGCCTGCCTCAAAGCCAGCTGTGCCAGGCTCCTGCCCGTCAATGGGCATATTCAGCCATCAAGATCACGTTGCCTTTTGCTTTGTTTTTTTGTTCCCTCCTATCCCTAATGTTTCTTTTAGTTCTGTATCTATCTGACTTTTACTTAAAACAGGTACTAAACTTAACTTTCCCTACAATTTAAAAAAAATTGGTTTTGGTGTTCATTGCCTTGCAACATTTATTGAGGTTTAATTTACTCTCTAGCTGTTTTGCCAGAGCTATGCATGTGAAAAAAAATATATCCTTTGCACTTTCAGCTCTTCACATATTACCTTGGGCTGAGGGTGTATTTTTAATGTTTAAACTCTGCCCACTTGAATTCAAAAGCAAGAGAGGTTAAACATGAACAGATTTTCACCACAACAGAAGCATATTCACACATTTTATGATTAAATTGAACTTTATCCATGGTGAAAGGTGGACAAGCTCCACCCACCGCTGGAATGAGCTTTATCAATTCCAGATCCTACTTAGATACTGTACATTTTGGCATACTCAGGTCACTAGTTCAAATTTACAGTACAAGTATTATTTGTATGCATTAAGGAAAACAGACAGTAGCAGGTGATGCACAGGAATGTTTTGTTGCATTTCCCAAGGTGGAAAGAGAATTCCGTGGATCAGGTTTCTCACCAGACTTATATCTGTATGCATTAGAGCAAACCGACAGTAACAGGTGAAGTATGGGAATGTTTTGCTGCAATTCCCATAATGACAAGAAAATTCCAAGGATCTCTCCGTGGATTTCTCACCAGACTTTTTACAGTGGGTTCCAGGGAACTACACATTAACATCAGTTCAGGTATGCATAGACAACGTGTAGAACAATTTTTCAAAGGACAGTCATGTTCAACATGTAAAATACTACAGCGTCAAACTTTCACCTGGCTTCTGGACCACCATTCAACTACTTTTATGAAACTAATAATCTGTGCGTGAAAACTGCGTTTTGTCAGAACAATTGCTTCCTGCGTCAAATTGAATCAAAATTCAGTTTAATCAATAAAATTTAATTCTTTCTCTTCTTCATTCAAATTGCCTGCAGTTCATTTAAACGCGCGTGTCGTATTAACGTATTCCAATCAGTCTTCTAACTGTGAGTGAAAAAAAAATTATATTATGAGCGAGTCAAATGGGACACTAATGAAAGCCAGTGTTGCGATGTTAAAATATTTGCGCAGTACTACTGTATCCAACAATAACCGACACAATCAGAATAATGTACAAAAGCGTAAGAGCACACGGTGGTAATGTTAGTTAAATGAATGTGAAAGTCTTACCAGTCATAAGAGAGTAGTAATTTGGGTATGACAGGCTTGGGAAATCGGGAGTCGTGTAATCCACTTTGACGCCATTTTCCACAATTTCTTTAAATCCGGGAAAGGCTTCCAGATCATCGATGTAATCATAACGGAATCCATCGATCAAAAACACAAGAAGTTTTCGGCTAGCAAGGCAGTATCCCGATAAACACAAGATGAAGATGATGACACTCGCTGGTGCATGTGTAGTCATGGTGGCCCCTGACTCTACTCTGATTCGCGCTGATGTCGTTGGTTTGTGTGATGAGGCATCAATTCAGTCCGCCGTGGGTGGAGTTCCTTTTTGCACGTTGAGAGCACGGTGCTGGGTGTAGCACCATAGCGTGCCAATTTAGGCACTTTGTAGCCAGATTGAGCGCTTTTGTCCTCCCCAAGCAACTTTCTCCCATTTCCAAAAAGGACCTAACCACAAATTTAACAACTTTGTATTTAGTCTTTTCATCCTAATGAACCGTTTTCGCGTTCATTACGCAAGAGCTGAGACAGCCAGCACTCGCACGCGCGTGCGTACAGTATACGCGCACAAACGTCAAGTTCAGCACCACATAGAAATAAACTGATCAAAGACACGGCAGTCAACGATACAAAAGCTTTGCATTCAGCAATGGTCCTCCATCTTTTCCTTGATAAGTATTATGCGTTCAAAGTTAAAACACACGGCGGTAGACCTATATATGACAGTTGATTTTAGAGAACCACCAACGTGGTATCTCCTTTATGCCTAGTAAAGCATAAACGGGTCATTCCGTCCGACCTTCGCCAAAATCTAATTTAACAAAGTAATTTAAGCAACATTAAATTTATTGAATCTTTAACATGATAAAATATCTAATTTACAACTAACGGCAAGCATTTGTTAATGTTCTGTGGCCTTCACTGTATCAGTACTTAGGATGTCACTAAAAAACTGGAAAAAGCCAGGCAATAATTAAGCTTGGGTGTTTGTTACAGAAAATACTGGCTTAAGTCACGGAGCAGTCATGGCAAAGTTGATTTAAAAAAATCACAGAAAACTGGAAAAATAGGCCTAAAATCACGGAGCGTTTAAAAAAGCGTTTAATTCCTTACCTTAACCAATATTTATCATGCACAGCAGTGGGAATGGATTGAAATAACATGTGCATGTAGGGACAGTAACAAGTGGTTTAAGTTTCAAAAAATCAGTGGGCAGTTGCTGCAAGTTACAGCAAAAAAAGTGGGTCTAAATGCGGGTGCATTTAATTGCTTTTGTCCATCACGGAAAATACTGTTTGCCTTTAACAGATTTAGATTTAGCCTAATGTTTTTGGCCATGGATTCCCAAGTGGCTAATGGTTTATTTTTAATAAGTGAGCCACAGGGACTGCATAGCATATACGTGTGCTTCTATCACCATTTCATCTGGCTCACTAAGCGTGACATCACTGGAGAGAGCACTATGTTCTAGTCGGTCAAAATTTCTGTTGCAGTTGAGTTAACAAAATTTATGATTACACGAGAGAGAGAGAGAGAGAGAGAGAGAGAGAGAGAGAGAGAGAGAGATTAACGGTTAACTTTTGCAATTCGGTTAAAAGGCCATTTTTTGAACTTCCTATTACTGCCAAGCCTCTTGCCCAGCCTTACCGCATCGATTTCATAATATTATGAAACAATATGTTGCAAATCTATTTCGTTGAAATAACTGAATAAACAACTGAATAAATTCCAACAGTTGTATTTCTACATTAGCTATTGCGGTTCTGTTTTGTTATATAGGCTAAGGGAAAAATGCATCAAGCTATTACCCGTTTCTCGATCTCACTGCAGGCAGAACAGATAACGTATCAGCAATTATCCTGTATTCGCTTGCACCTGCGGTTTTGTGTCCACTGAACCGCTCATGCACCGCCTGCAGATGGCGCCCTAACCACGCCACCTGTCCGCATGGGGAAATGTTGATCCTATGTAATCATATTCAGACAACTTACACTGTTCATATCAGGGTTGCGGATGAATGGTGTCCATATCTGAAGATAATGGCCGATAATAGAACTTTAATGCCTCATTTGGGTAAATGGTTTCTTGGAGGTTGAATATGTCCTTCGTGTTGTGGGGTGTTCAGAAAGATCTTTTGTTTTGTTTTTTTGTTTAAAAAAAAAAAAACATTTTAAAACATCTAAAAATGCCAGTCCAAATCGTACAGCAATCCAGTGCCACGCGCGCGTGCGCACAGACACACACACACACACACACACACACACACAGGATGGCTTCCGAACTTTAGCCAGCAAGTAAGTTATTTCAGTTTGAGCGAGAGCAAAAAATAAAAACTTCCACGAACTCGTGAGAAGCTGAATCCAAATGTCCAGACTAGCGGACTTCACAGACGTGTTCCCGTGAAGTCCGGAGCACCCAGTGCTGCCCAAATTCTACAATTCATGGAACCCCGCAATGTGGCTCATCTGTGGAAGTCTGCATGACTTTCATGCAGACTTCCACAGTCAGCTCGGGACACATAGCCTAACTGACGACAGCTCTGTCTATACAGTCATATGGCTTTGACGCAGACTTCGCCTGACTTCGTCAGTGAGATTACCCGAAATTCATTACAATCTGAATGTGAATATATAGAAGGCGTCAAGGCAACAACCCCAGTAAATAAATAAATAAATTAATTAATTAACTCATTATTTACTATTATTACTATTGTTGTTGTTGTTAGTGCAGACTGAAAAGCAGATGAAGGAGGATTACACTGTGGAAATTTTTTTGTTTGACTGTGTTGTCACTCAAGAACAAAGACTTGTTCATTTTGCATTACTAACCCTAACCACACACACACTCACTTACCATAATTAATTTAGGTGTTAAGTTCAGACGCGTTAAGTGTAAACACTCTTAACAGGAACGTTTCCTTATTATCCATAAAAGGAACAAAGGAATGTTCTGCCTTCATAACAGGAATGCACAACCTGTCTTACCAATTTGTGCGAGAGGTGTGTGGAGCGCAAACCGCACGCTTGTTCCGTTTGCACAACAACAACAAAAAATGGAATGAACAGGGCTTGACTTTCTTTGCTTTGGCGTTGCTCATTGCTTCCCTTCCGCACTGTTGGCAAGGCAACACTTCTGCTCCGTTAGAGGCGGGTTCAAAAGTGAGAGGAAATCCAGTGATCGACAACAGCAACCGAAACCAAAAGACGGGCCAACTGCCGCACGGAGGCCAGCTGCTATCGCATTGCACGGTACAGGCCTTGCTGCTTCTCTCTTCACCCCCGCCAGCAGCACTTCTTTGATAAAGTGCTGGAGAGCAGGCGCGGAGGGAATGCCCCAACCTGCCAGGAAATTACACTTTGGACGGGAATGATCTGGCATTCCTGCAGCTTGTGCCTGTCTGAGAAAAGTATTTGTGTAAAGCAACGGTTCCGAGCGCTGCTCCTGGAGATCTACCACCCTGTAGGTTTTTTAACAACCCTAACATAGCACGCGCCTCGTTCAACAGCTATAGGTTTCGGTGAGCGGCTAATTAGTGGAATCGGGTGCGCCAAATCAGGGTTGAAATGAAAACCTACAGGACTGTAGATCCCCAGGAACAGGGTTTAGAACCACTGGTGTAAAGGTTACATTAAAAAAGCTAGAGAGAGCTGTGCACACCCCTTATGTCAAGAAGAGGGCGAGTCACTTTGGGTTATAAAAAGTTTGCTGTTTAGACCATTCAGACTTTGTCCCAACATGCCCTCAGCTTCATTATAAACCTGAACAGTAAGGTGTAGTGCAGCCAAGCACACTATACTGACACCAAATGGATTGTTCTATGCAAATATAAAGAGACTTCCAATCAGGTTAGAAAGGATATGAAACAAAACAAAACAAAAAAAAAAGAACTAAATCTGATCTCTCCTGTCTGCCAAGGGAATATAGCACACATGCAAAACATGTAGTCAAAACTTATCAGACAGATCTATACCTGCTGACAAACCATCTCACTAAATTACTGGAGATGTTATTCATTTAATGAAACTGACAAAGCAATAGCATTAACAAAAAAAAAAATTATCCACTATAAACTCTATGCCTCAAAACTGCATCACATGCAGTTTAAAAGTGTACTTACTACGACTCGCTTTGGTATTCATAGTTCTCGCCGAGTGTGCGCTGCAGTGGTGCATGTATCCATGGCTGAAGTGTGTTTCTCGTGGGGCCACTAGAGTAGCCCTGATGTTGGCGTCCATCTTGTGGCCTCTCCTTAAATTAACCAGGGTTATCACATTGAGTTGACATCTCTGTTGCATGTGAGGTCACCTAACGGCTGGCTTCAGATCTAAATCCAACTTGTTAGTCCAGTGGTTCTCAACTCGGGCCAGAAAGGGCCGGTGTGGGCACAGGCTATTGTTCCAACCAAGCAGTTACACACCTGATTCTACTAATCAAGGTCCTTAGTAAAGACTCCAAAGGTTGATTAGTAGAATCAGGTGTGCAACTGCTTGGTTGGAACAAAAGCCTGCACCCACACCGGCCCTTTCTGGCCCGAGTTGAGAACCACTGCGTTAGTCCATATTGGAATCAGGTAAACTGAGACTGTCTGCGGCTGCTAATTTCATGTGCCTGTTTACGGTACAGATAGAACACGAAAATGTCAAGGTAAAATCAGAACTTTCGGTCAGAACCAGTTTACAGTCTATGAATCATCAACAACATTTTTTTCCCAGCCATCGATGAATTTTGCTTTCCCCCAGGTGATTAACTGAACAATCAATGCTACTGATTGGCCAGACTGCAGTCACACCTGACTCCCAGGTAAAGCAATGGTGGGAAACCAGCAGTTCTTGGACCTCAAGGGCTGTTATTGTAGTAACAAGGGCCTAGGGAATACCACTATCCACAATGAATTACACATCTTACATTCTTATATAGTCCATTAGTACAGTTGGATACTTACTAACACAGCTCAGGTTAAGTACTCTGATCAAATATACAATAGCAAGGCCCCACCCGGGAGATGAATCTACAACTTTGGAGTTACAAGCACAATTTTTCTGCCCGTTATGCTACAGTGACATTCAACAGGGAAGCAGTATTCAAAAGTTCAGCAAAATATTTAACCGAGGGGCTTATGGGAAATGAACTTCATAGATGTGGGTTATGTGTGGGTTGTGAAGTCTATTTAAACTTGTCTTGGAAAGCACTCTGTTGCGAAACATTCGCAGCCCTTGACCTACTGGAAAAACAAATTACAACATTTGCCCGACAGCCAATCACAGTGCCACTACAGGTTAAAGTCCGGGTGAGCTTGTTTACACTGGCTTTGTATTTTCCTTTTCATGTTGTAGCACTCCCTGGCCCAAGAGAGTGAACAGGACCATTTCTGACAAAGATATTCCAACTGTAAGATGTGAAACCTTTTATGCATTCTAATATAAAGACACCAGCATAGAAAAACATTCAAAACAAATGTCTCAAATTTATTTCTGTGTACAATTTTACAGAAACAAGATGCAAATTAGAATAAAAATCTTAATTAAGATTTGTATATTTAATGATCCACAGGATTAATAGCATGTATGTGCATGGAAACATAATACATTTATTAATATGTGTCTGCATTATATATGAACATATAATCATACACAAACACATATAAGCACATACTGTACACAAGCACATACATGTTCATGTACATATTCATACATACAGTGCTATCGGAGGCCTCAAAACATTTACAACACATGATTAAAATCATAAACACGTGTCATGTGAATTCAACAGTGTCACAGAAATCACTAAATTCCTTATTCTCAGTAAAAAAGCAAACCTTGGATAAAATATTCCCTTTATATGAAAATACATTTAAGAAAATGTTTCAAGCCAATGGGCCTCATTCACAAAACTTTTCTTAAATTACTCTTACTTTTGCTCTTAAAAATGTACCTACGAAAAAACCAATATGGGATTCAGACCTTCGTTTTTGTGCACATCCCAGGTGTATATGAGATGATGAATGCTGACTGTTTGTAAATGTTATGTGCAATCCTGTTCATGTGATTAGCATGAGGAAACAGCCAGGAACAAATACAAAGAAGAAAAAAATTATGAATGCTGACACGTTCCTGGAAATGTTCTTACATGCAGTTTACGATCAAATGTGATCGTACGCATGTTTCGTGAATGAGGCCCAGTGTCTCTACACATGGTACAGTGAGTGCATTGAATCACTCTCTCCAATGTCATGACTTTGGACAGAGGTGTGGTAAAAAGATGTTGCCCCATATGATGGTCAACCATACATATCCTCAGAAATTACTTAAACCATAACCAAAGGACCCAGACACAGATAACCACATACAGAATAGATATTTTCAGTAAGGTGAGGAAGATTCTAGAAATTATGCACATGACCCACTATTTACACACTCACACCAAGGACAGTAGAATGGTCTTTCTCCACCCTACAAGTGAGAATGAGATGTGCCACAGTTTGCTAAGAACTAGTTACCATCCACAAGGCTAATGCCTCCCATCCACTAGGGGGCAGTGGGATCACTTGTCTTGCTGCCATTTCCAGAGGATGGCACCTCTCCTCAGACCCAGGCTAGGCCAGGTGTGTTCCACCCCAAGCAGGTATGTGTAGTTCAGCCACACCTACCTAGAGGCCTGGTCCCAGAGAAGTAGTCTTTGGAGAAAAAAAAATCCTGGCCCTGTATCAGCACGTTTTGATGCCAGACTTGGAGATGTCAGAGGTCTTCATGATGACGCTGGCGCGGGTTTCGGGGGAGGGGGTGTGGCTGGAAGCGCCGGGAAGGGCGGGGGGAAGGACGGACGGGATGTCCCACGGCGTGGTGTTGTAGGCGATGAGCGGGCTCTCCTCCCGGCTGTTGGTCACCCTGAAGTTGGTCTTCCCCGCCGTGACGAAGGTGGCCATGCCGGGCAGCTTCAGCACAGAGTCCTTCCCATCTGCCGGGCACAGATTCCACAGCTCATGCAGGCCCTGTCAATCAAACGCGGAGTGGGAGGGGTCAGTGTAGCCAAGACTGACTGACTGCCAAGAGCATGTTCACTGGTATGTGCATCCCAAGAAAGCAGCTTATGCTGGACAGCCATCTTGGAAATTTTGAACACCTACGGGCCAACCTGTCTAAGCTCTTGCTATCTATGGGATAGACAGGCAGCCATAACGTGGTGCTAGGGCAGAGCAGAATTCTGGGACTCAAAACAAAAATCAAGACCCTTCACAAGGACAGAAAAAGTAAAGCACCGCAAAATAAAATGCTAATTTATTCTGAGAGAGTAAAGGTGCTCCTATCCAGAAAAGGCACAGTATTTTAACATTTAAACAAACAAACTTTCCTCTGAGTGCAAAATGCTCGTACTGAGCACCCGGTTGATTCCGGAACACACGCTCAGCCTTTCAAATGGACATTCGGCTCTTTGTAAATGTTTAACTGGACTGGCTCGATTAGTGGAAGCAGCAAAGCAGCACAGAAGACTGCGGCACGTTTACCGGTACGCACCTCCTTACTGTCCTTCTCGCTGTGAACGCTGTCTGTGTCACTGTCTGTGGGATGAAAGCAGAAAGACAAAAAAAACGAATGAAACTGGCAACCCCAATCATTTCCTGACAAACAGGTCTGAGTGGAAAAATGAGATGGTTTGGTGTGTGGCGTTCTGTTCCAGGGGAAGAGAGGAATGCAATCCAACAGATGTAACGAGTTCAATGGTGAAAGTTCCGATCTTGTGCAAATCTGAGACTGATCTACAACAAATTTAGGACAGTAACTTTGAAATCTTGGCCTGTCAAGCAAGGGCTTGGTCAGAATATGACTGAAAGAGCACTTCCCTCCTTGCATAATGTTCTCAGTGAAAAATTAGTAATGTATTCACGACGAATGGATACTCATTCAAGAAAGCACTACGTTGCCCAGCATGCACTTTTCTCTATAATCCCAGGGTTGTAATCTGAATAGTTCATACATACATTAGATCATAATCACTGCGCGTAATTATTATTACTGTGAGAAACACAAAAAAAAAACGGATCATTTTTTAAACAGCACTAAATTATTTCTGAATGGATTATTTCTGTTCCTCTCTTCTCTTTTGCTCGCGTTTATTTCACGGTATGTGCGCCACACCCAAAGGGACAGGCATGACTTGCACTGCCACACCCTCACAGCATCAGCCGTCCGGGACAGACCCCGAGCTGAAGACAGGGTAATTCCCCGGGAACTTTTTCAGTTCGACGTTCCTACGAGGAAGCGGAACATTGCCTGGGGCCCACCGCGCCAACAGTCTCTAAGGGGCGTGGCGTACCCACCGCAGGAGGAGATGGGGGAGATCTGGAGCGGGTAGGCGTGGCTGGAGCTGACGGACTGGTCCTCGCTCTCCGTCGTCACCTCGATGGTCTGGCACACGTCCGGCAGGTCGCCCCCGACGATCAGTTGGTCCACGGCGGAGCCGCGGGTTGCTAGGCGATGGGTGCCTGAGGACGACGCGGAGAGGGGGAACACCGTCAAAAAATCGAGCAGCTGCCAGGACAAAACATAACCCTAGCTTTAAAATATAATCTTGGATGTTCAATCACACTGAAAACACACAGCAGTAACGGCCATTCAGAAAAGTCACAGTCAAGTGTTTCCGTGGCGATAGGGGCTCACACAAGAATGTGAAAGTGCGTTTACCGATTCAAAAACATTGATCGCATTTTTAAAAATATCTGTGAATGCCTATATTTATTTTGGAATAAATCTGTTCTATTTTTGTGTGTCAGTAAGGAAACAGTACTACCTGCTTGTCTAAGGTTTCAGGTAAGCTGGATATTACATTACATTTTTTACATTACAGGCATTTGGCAGACGCTCTTATCCAGAGCGACGTACAACAAATATTCCCTCTGTTTCACTAAAACGGCACTAAAATGTGGCTAATAAATGCGCAACTGATAAATGTGTGGTTAACAACTTGAGGGGGTGATACGTGTTTGTTGCTGGGGTTCAACAGTGTATTTTCTAGCACAGTTATGATGCAACTGCATTTGAACAATAGCCGTCTGCATCGAGATTAGCTACAATGACATTCCCTTGAGTGTTTTGGGCTTCAAAGTGTGTGCTGCTCTCCACAGAACTGTGTAATAAAGGCTAAAACCACTAGCAACAGTAAAGCACAGCCAATCAAATGTCAGCGTGAACACTTCACACTGTTTGATTAGTCTATTCTTGTCTATGATATTAAGAAGAAAAAAAAAACATCAGCAGTTTAAATTTGGCATGGAAGAGCATGGCCAGAGCAGGTGGAAAAACAATTAGTCCTTCAAGCTGTTTGGACCTTTCATACTTTCATAGAAGTAAAAATAAACCAGCAGTGTGGGGTGTGGAGTGGAGTGATTTCTCATTTAATTTTTTATTTGTTACAATTATTTTATTTTGAATAATTTTATGTAAAGGTTTTATGTGAAATAAAATAACACTCTAGTTAATGTACACACACACACACACACACACACACACACACATCTCTGCTGCACTTCCTTACATAAAAGGCATGCAGTAACACTGCCAGCTTCATACGAACGTTGGCCCTGTGTAACTGCTTTCTCAAAAGCAAAGGCAGCCGCAGCACAGCCCACAAGCGGAGCACCTTGTGGCAGACACTGCACCGTTTCCACTGCTGACAGGTCCTTCACTGAGGTACAGTGAAATAATCTGTGCCTGCTTGCAGACCCGCCCATCCCCCGTCACTCAATGGCACTACACAATGCAAACAACGCCCACTGTGAGTCACCGGAATTTATCCCGAAGTCAACAATGAGAGGCTGATTCCGTGAATATGTGAGTGTACTCAGAATATTTTTTGTGCAATTTTGCCCCCCACCTGCCTTGGTTTAAAAAAAACAAAACAAACAAAAAAACCCCGATGTTATCAAAATGTGGTTTTTCCCTTTTCTGACACAATGTAACTGCTTGAGCGAGCAGAATATCAACCCTTTGAAGGGCAGGTTTTTTGGAACATTTTGTTTTCTGCAAAATTATAAGTCAGTGTTCTAGAACTCCAATGCTTTCAGTCACCAGAAGTGATAGTGACACTAGCATCAGAATGTTCACTGAAGAACATTCCAATCCCACATTTGTGACGTCACACATTAAAGGGTTCAACTGTTTCATCCATCTGTGTGCAGGCAGGCTGCAGCCCGTCGCCTGCGGGCACCTCGTCTCTGTGGCAGGCTTATGCCCGCGGTCCACATGGGCATCGGAAAGCCAGGCGAGACGCCCACGCGGGGCACAGCCCTTACCCGTCAGCACCGTGCTGTCCACCGAGCTCTCCGCTTTCGCCACCTTCTTCTCACTCCTCCGCGAGGGAGACCTGGGCCCCACCTGAGAGGGCGAGAGCCTATTTTTACCAAAGAGGCTTCATCACAGCGAGGAGGAAACCTGGATTTTCACCTGCTGACTGGTTCCAGCTCTCCTGCTCGGTCTTAGACAGAGTAACGGAGTTGCCTTCTAACCTGGTCTATAGGTCAACATTCAAGACACCAAGGCTGCCAAATGGCTATAACATACAGAACATACAGTAGATTGCTTGAGACCCTGGATTTATGGAAGTAACCCATAATAATCTAAAGCACTACATGCGAACATTCTAAATTTCATTTAGAACGAAGGGCTCATCAGTCAAATGCAGAGCAATCTACGCACTGTAATCACTTAAATGGACCTCTGTGCATGAACTGCACAATCTATATACCCAGAATACATATATATCATTACCTTTATTTTATCTTCCCTTTCACCCCTCTTCTTGCCTGAAAATGGAGAAAGCACAGACTCTAAGTACGGTAATCCTTCCCTCTGTGTTGCTGTGTTGTTTTCAGTGCAAAAGAAGAAACATCTGGCTAAGCTTAATGCAAATGTAATGTAATGCTTAATTGTTCGCATGGTTGAGCCAGCACTTATTTATTTAACCTGTGCAAAAGAAATGACATACGCCATTGCCAAGAGGTCATAAGCGAGAAAAGCAAAAGTGGAATCTGTGATCATGTCTTGATGTAGAATCATTTAATCAAGTCTTCCTGCATTTACCTGTGTAATCATCCACTCGTGTAATCCCCTTGTATTTCTATAGAAACTGAAATTGTTGTTTGTGTTGGAAATGAAAATCTTGGCGCCGGGCACTTGCCAAGGTTCGGCGCGTGCCGTGTTGAAAGAGAGCACCGTCGCGTTGTCTTGAAATGGGGCGACATAGCTCAGGAGGTAAGAGCGCTTGTCTGGCAGTCGGAGGGTTGCCGGTTCGATCCCCTGCCCTGGGAATGTCGAAGTGTCCCTGAGCACCTAACCCCTAACCCCTAACTGCTCTGGTGAATGCAAGGCATCAATTGTAAAGCGCGTTGGATAAAAGCGCTATATAAATGCAGTCCATTTACCATTCACCATTTGAAATGAGAGCGAAAGCTCGCTCCCTCGCCCGCTCGCCCGCTCGCTCGCTCGCTCACAGATCCACAGAAGGGAACCAGGAGAACCGGCCCCAGAAGCGCGCGCAGAGGCCGAAACTCATCTGCACCTCACCTCTCTTAGTGGGCCTCTCGGACGGCAGCAGCATCCTGTAGACCCTGAAGGCGTTGGTCCCCTTCTTGATGCTCTTGTCCTTCACCTCCTCGATGTCGGGCAGGGAGTTCATCGCACAGCGGAAATTGGCCTTCCAGGTTTTCGGGTCGGGCTTGTCCACGCCAGGCTGGTGCTTTCCTGAAGGACACGCGGGGAAAAGGGGCGAAGAACAGAAAAGAAGTTGCACTGATTTAAGATGATGTCAAAAATATATAATAATAATAATAATAATAATAATGCAAATTTTTGCAAAAAAGAAGCCATAAAGTTTGCAGTGAAGCCTTCCTCTCAGTCTCTCAAACTTAGCCAGAGCACTACCAGTTAAATGAGACCACTGAAACAGAACAAAACATTTATGGCAAAATCCTTATCTTTAAAGGTAAAAAACATAAACTACGACAGCTTGGTCTCACTATTAACCATATACTATCTACTGCCGTTGCAATTCTGTTCTTCTAGCAGTCTGTGGCCGTTTTGTAGGTCTGTTATTACTGCCACTATCGTTCATCACAAATGCTGGCGTTCCCTATACAAACCCGTCTGTGGGTGTGACCCGTGAGGCCATACCTGTGTGAATCGCCCAGTTCCGGAACAGGGGCGCGTCCTTCTCCACGTCCCAGCCATGGCGTGCCGCGTGCATCCAGGGAATCTGGAATATTCTCTTCTCCTGCGGGAGAAAACACACGCCGGGTCACCTGACCCGCGGAGGCTCCTGACCTGCAGCACACCTGCGCAGTCAGACTGCAAGCCCCTGCAGCCGCTGCACTGGAGCAGCGCACCTGCGCAGTCGGACTGCAAGCCCCTGCAGCCGCTGCACTGGAGCAGCGCACCTGCGCAGTCGGACTGCAAGCCCCTGCAGCCGCTGCACTGGAGCAGCGCACCTGCACAGTCGGACTGCAAGCCCCTGCAGCCGCTGCACTGGAGCAGCACACCTGCGCAGTTGGACTGCAAGCCCCCTGCACAAACAGAGGGCCCACTCTGCATTGCAAGCCGACTGAAACCCCTCCACCCCTGGGCGGCTCTGCTCCCCCACCCCGGTGGCGTACACTGGCAAGGTCAGGACCGGCGCCACTGAAACACCGCACTTTAGCCGAATGAGCTACCCAGCAGCCCCGTCTTCACCCTCCTCAATTTCAAATGCAAACAGGACACAGCTGCGTCACCTAGGAAACGTAAGAGAACACCAGCTTGCGTGCCGGTAATCCCTCTGCAAATGTTTGGCTGTTAACGTAATTCCTGAGTACACAAAACGCTTTCGGTTTCTTCCCTCGTTTTTATTTTATTCTGAGGCGACGGGCAACCGCCCTGTAATGATGCAATGTGTGCGCAAAAGGGAGTTTTACGGAGAGGAGTCCCGCTATGTTAAATTGCCGAGCAGATATAGAAGGGCCGTATTTAGATGCTACAGTGTTCCCGGCTGCCAAAATTACTCTGCAGGACTGAAGAGCAGATCGGGTGAGGGTTACAAACATGGTGGACGTTTCTGATACTTGAAAAGCGGAAAGCATCTCACTGTTTCCTGGTGGAATCACACAGTAATACAGGAGCAAGCCACTACTGTAAATGTACAGTAGCGGCTGTACATTTACAGAGAATTACTGAATATACAATTAATCTAGTTATCTATTTAGAGGACAGTTGGTGGTAAAGTTAAGCATGCATAAGACTGGGGTGGGAATTGTATAACATAGAAAGACATTATAATTTTCATATTTATATATCCTTTACATATCATAAAAAATGTCCTCTCAGTAATATGAGATCTGACATGAGGATCAACAGACACAAACATAACAAAACAAAATTTGAGTCTTTTTAGGAGCTTCAGAGATATTTTATTTCCTAACATAAGTTGCGAAATTCTCTTTCAATTTCAACAGGCGTTTTGAAAAAAGAATTTCAGCTATTAATGCAGAGGAGGAAAGCTGTAAACATTTGCATGAACCTGCTGGCGTGTGCCTTCCAAAAATATTTATGTGTGACTCACGATGATGTTTGCACATTGAAGGAACTCATTCGTGTGTGTCTGTCATTCCAACAGTGTCGCAAACAAAGCGGTCCCCCAGACCTTCTCAGCCTGTTAAATGCAGTTCCACAGCGAGACTCCCCCGAACAGCATCAAAGAGGAGGCAAATACGAAAACAGCTCATGACCTGAAAGCGTTTCGGTGAGGCTCACTGCTGAACGCCACATTTAAAAAAATAATAATTTATTAAAGGAAGAAAGTTCAGTTCATTCTGTACTCAGCCTGTTGGCCCATTTCGGTCCTGGCATTTCACCTGATCTTAAAGCATTTCAGCAAGCTCACTGCTGAACGCTACATTTTTATTTATTTATTTTTTTTAAAGAAGGAAAGTTCAGTTCATTCTGTACTCACTCTGTTGACCCATTTCAGTCCCGGTATTTTGTCCGAGTTTATCTGCTCCTCCAGCCACGGCCTCATGCGCATTCTCTCCACCGGCATGGCCACCTGACGGCAGGGACAGAAGCATTTGCATGTGTTCTCCACTCACTGTGCAGTACAGAGCCTGCCCCAGCACTCAACCACATCCGAGGGCCCGGAGACCCAGGGACAAGTACACATCTTACCCGGGTGCCAACAGAAAAAAAAACAGATTCTATTCATCAGAGAGACACAGGTTTGTAACTTTTTTTCAATGTGCTGGTTGAATAAGAAATCGCTTTTCTCTTTGTGTGAATGTACAGGGTTGTGTGACCATCACTTTTGACGCAGCTCATTTAAGTTGGCACTCCCGCGGCCTAGTGAAGTGACATTTGATTGTTTTTTTCCGCCATTTTCACTGCTGTCCAGAGTGTTGGTTTGGCAAGAACGCGTTACAGAGATGTGAAGGTGTGAACGTTTGTCGCAGCGTGTTCGGATGTGGTGGAGGGCAGTTAGCGGGTTTCGCAGAAAGCCCAGCGAGAGCAGGTGACACCTGTACAAGGCACACACGCCCCTACACTTTCAGCTCAGAACTACAACCTCCAATGGCTCAAAGTACAGAGGTCCGGTGCCTGTACCTGTGTCTCAAGTCCTCATACTGCTGCATGCAACCACATTCAAAAACATCACCCCCCCCCACCAACCTGACAACAATGTACAGACATATCTGCCACTATAATAATAAATCCTTCTAACTGCTATCTGTCCTCTGCGCCGCCCGTGGTTAATATTCACCTGGTGATAAACATAATAAAACGTAATAAAGGTCCACAGTCTTCCAGACAATAAGGCTGGACTGGACTGTGGTAGAGAAATACCATTGTGTGTTTTAATTTTGCACTAAATATACAGGCCTATACCTGCCTTCATCAGAGTAACCATAATATACTTCTTTTGACTGATTTGATTCAGATCGGATTATCAAAAGCAAAAAGTAGTTAGATTTTTATGAAACCTGAAGTTTAAAAAATTCCAGTCTCAATACCTTTCATTCCTGCTGTTTGCATGGGCATTTGTATTTATTGTATGTATTATAAGTACCGATACAGTACATGTGTACACCCTATGATACATTCTACTGTTTTTTATAGATATTCTTGTGCTTAGAAATGGTGCCTCAATAATAGTTTTTCTTTCCTCCACAATCAAACTGAATACACAGTATATGCTTACAGTACATACATTTATAAGTAGTTCACAATCAGTACACTGATGTCAAAGCACTGTAATGACTAAAAAGGATTTCCTTAGTTTTGGACACATTTCGGTGTCCACCCTCCCCCAAATCTGAAATTGTACCATAGGACCTACTTTGCGGATATGAAAAAATCAACTTGGAATGGGGGAAATGGAACAACACTGTTCACCTATTTGGCTGTATTCTGGAAAAGGCAATGCATGTGAACCTCTGATCACCGACAGTCAGCACACCCTAAGCTCTTTGGCATGGCAATTAGCAGAGCCTCTAGGTACGCGCCCTCCCAGAACGGGTGAAGAAGCCTCTAGACTTAAAGAGCAAGGCTCCGTGTGCTTCTCTCCAAGTTGACTGTTAGTTCCTAACGTATTTTTATTTACTGTACTGAAACGCGCTTTTCAGAGGATAGCCTACTAATTTCAACTCTCATGTTGAGCTTCAGTAACGCTGTCACGTGGGCGAGTTCCTCGGTAGGGCGGTAAGGATTGTACACTGTCACTCTAAGCCAAAGATGAATGAAAGATTTCACTAACATATGTACTTTGAATTTACAGTATGTATGCACTAATAGGCAGGCTTACCCGTGAAATTACGAAAACTATAAACAGTGATGGTTGAACGAACACAACAACGCGTTGTACCTTGGACACGCGCGGTATCTACAACTCCACGATTGCTTCTACAACTGTGTTGTTCTAGACTACGCAGTTGTTACCCTTAAGTTTATACAATGTTTTAAAACATGAAGGGCTTTTTAGTTCAACTTCAGCATACCTGCACAACACACGGACAGGTGACCGTATTGAAAACCGAATCAGCCCCAACTGTTCAAAAGCAGAGAGGAAGAGTATCTCCGAATTTCACTTATGTAGCCTACACTAGCTACAAACAGCCCTGACCTTGTCAAAAGCCGTTTTGACTGGTCGCTGACTACGGAACCTTGTTGGTTTTGCTGGTGTAACCTTGATATACGCTAGAGTTATAGAAAAAGAAAAGAGAAATATTTTTCGAAGGAATAAAAAGATTGCTTGTCAAACACATTCAACTCAGACAGATTACACCGACGTTCATAAGTCTCTGTACAGCACTTAATGCGCCATCCCTTGTTCTAGAATTAAATGTGCAAACGCGTAACCAACTAGGCTACAATCTCCAAAAAAGCACGACTTATTCTTCAGATATTACAAATGCAGAAAAGACAACATTAGAACAATTTGAATCAATATAAATCACAAATAAGTATCCAGTAACGTACCAACACTTATTCGTTCTTATCCCATCCCATGTGACGTTTCTGAGCATAACAATTGTTCTCATAATCACAGGAACATATATCCATATTTAGACTTTTGCATGAATTATTACCGCTGATTCTGGGTTCATATTCAATTCATATTGGTTTTTTTAGACTGTTGCAATAGCTTACATCGTGGGCAATAACCAAATTCGTCATGGCCAAAGTTACATCGACTAACTGACAGCTGCGAGTTGACTATCGGTAGACAAACACCGTCCTAGACAGTTTACAGCTCGCTTCCATTCTAGTGAGTTGAAGCAATCCAAAAGTGAAATCAAACCTCTGCCTTGCGTTTGACTTCCACTTCCATCCTTTCGCGGGGATTATAGACGATCCTTTTTCGATGAAGCTTCCTGTCGGTCAAAACATAATAGACAAATTCTTCCCTATCCGAAGAGGGAATGATCTTACCTGTGATAAGGCAAAATGTGCCCTGTACAAACGCGGCGAATGTTCTCACAGACTTCAAATCAACAGTTAAGTTTGTGGCCCGTGGTTATAAAACGGAGATTTTTAACTTCCGTCTCGTTCGGTGTCCAGACCGAAAGCAAAACAAGTAAAGGAAACGGTGATCTGGAAATCCCCTCCCAACGCGCTTGTTTCGCTTCAGTTCATGCCTAGAGGGCGTAGTGCAAACGTGTGAGCGTAGGAAGGCTTCTGTGGTATATTATTGGTCTTCATTTCTGCGTATTGTCGGAAACCGAAATTTCGTTTTCGCTTCGCAGTGACTTAAAACGCGACCGAGGGGTTCTGCTTTATCAGGGTAACTGCGGAATTGTCACTCAGCGCGTATGTCTTCATGTAATAACTCCGCAAACGCACTTTAGCTACAGGGAAATTCCTCTACCGAAGTGTTTTTGCATTAACAATTGTTTTTGCAATACCAACCATTCCAAGCTGTTTTCAGTGTACATCTAAGCCACACATTGCATACACCTGCAACACAGTCCCATCAATTAAAATTAACGACTTAAACCACCTGCTTTTTTCGTGACTAAACAGTGTCATGTAAATACACAAACAGCTGTCTAATCCCATAAAGCCTTCCTCTGAAGAATATTTTACCATGAGATGCTACGAGAATTTTATCAATAATACTGATGTATCAAGAATAGTTAAACACTTAATTCACCAGTGATTCTCCGTCTCTGTAGGTTCCCAAAGAGTGTCTGTCTCTTTGTAAATACACACTAGGAGTCCTAACTCCTGTAGACAAGAAACGGGGGCTTATTAGTGAGAGAGTTCCGTTAACCCTCGTCTGCTCAGAGGTCTGAACGTGACTGGATTTGAAGCAGTGATGCCCTCCCAGGGGCACTATGGTCCTGAGCTCATACAAACCACGTACTCATTGACATTCGTGTGACTAAATATCACTCCAGCGGAAAGGCCCCTCCCAGTGTCCAGCCGCATGTCCGCACTGTGCTTTTGTGGTTGTTTCTGTACTCTACGTGTGTCATTTGGTCGCACGCTGCTCAGTGTCCGACGAACTTGAAAACCTAAATTTACTTGCAGGTCAGTCATAATTTGAATATTACTTTGCAATGTGTCAGTGTTTTTTATGTTTCATGTTAGAGACTGCAGTGGCATCCACTGTCAGGTCAATAAAGCTTTACTCACATTCAGTTTGAAAGCTTACAAGAAAACCAAGGCATTGCTGTAGACAAAAATATAATAACTTCAAATCATTACATTTTAAAAAATATTTTTATATTTTATTTATTTATTTACTTAAATGGGAGTACTCCATTGAGATAAAAAAATCTCCTTTTCAATAGGGACCTAACATAAAACACAAGTTACTGAACATCAAGTCACAAACATCAAACAGGGAATCAGATAGTAGTGTAACATAAATTAAAGAACAAGCAGAGGTCACGAATTACGTTTAAAATCAGCAATTAAAATTTGTCTATTAATTAATTTCTAATTTCAATATAATTTCTAATTTTTTATCATTGTTTGTTGTACATTGTACGTATCGTACTTTATTCATTTGGTGACAAAAGTGTGTAAAATCTCAGACACTTTTGAGATTGCTGTTAAACATTGAGGAAGAGCTCTTTTGTAAGTGTGGACATAATACAGGGCATTTGTTTTTTTCCACTGGTTTGCCAGTTGAAGGTGTTTGACTCAAAATCTAGCGCCACCCTGTGGTTGACCCTGGTCAGGATCTTTGTTATTTCCAGGCCTCTGTTCTGACTCAGCATCTCACACAGATATCTGATGTAAATCGAGCCAGTTCCTGTGTTCCTCCACGAAAAATAACCTGCAAAATTAAAAATGCAGTGAGAGTGCTGTAGCCATCTTCAGTGTGTTGAAGTTTTTTTCTAAAAGCCTTCGTAGTTTTCTTATTTCACATTTGTACAGTCTGGGCGGTTACCTGGAACTGTAGAAAAGCTGCACAGGAAATCTCCCTCCAAAATCTCTGACATTTCCGAGGACTGTTCACCCTCCGCTGAGTCCACTTCAACTCCGGGATCGTAGTCATGTCCCCTGCAAGCCTGCAAAGAGCACGAGCGGTTGGCTAACTGTCACCTAATGGATGGATTTGCTGGCGCCCATTGCGTGAAGAATCCGTGTATTATTTTGTGTTAACGGTGCTTCCGAGACTAGAGCACAGCAAGGATGGAACTCAACAGAACTCTAATGAGTCAGTTACATTCAAAATCTGCTTAACTGAAATTAGTTTGTACAGGGGCACCTTTTGGCAGGGGTTGTAAGAACGATTCTAAAGGTTCTGACTGACAGGGGCCCTCAAAAAAATAACAGAACATAGAATTTTCTGGGGTAGTGGGACCCCTGATGAAATCTTTTCACTCAGGCCCAAAATCCCTGGTGCCCCGCCCAGTCTGAAACCGTAGTGCGTGTTTGGTAAAGGCGAGAGCTGCCATTCTCTACCTGGACGAAGAATAATTTGGGCTTCCTCTTCAGGGTCGGGCATCTCTTCGCGGTGAGGAGAGAGGTCAGGGCCCGGAGAGGAACCTGCCCGTCCGTTCCGAAAATGGTCCCGTCCGCCCCGTGGCTGAGCAGCACGCAGACGAAGCACGCCCTGTCTCCGTGGTCTTCCTCAGACACTGGGGCCCAGGGGAAGATAGCAAGGCAGTGAGAACGCAGCCGCGTCAGCCGTAGGCGTACAAAATTCTCCCAAAAAACACTGGGAAACCTTCACCTTCCCGTAGGACCCTCAGCATGTCGCCAACGGACAGGTTATTCTCCTCCTGCACGGTGAACTTGAGGGATTCGAACGTCCGCCGCAGCAACTTCCTGTCCACCTCCGTACCGCTCCGTTGAGGCATATCTTCAGAGGTGAGAGACAGGAAGTGGATCCTTACAGCGCTGGTTATTAAACTATTTAATATTGTGACCCAAATTGGAAGTACTTTTTAGTACCGGGACCCAAATTAGAACTTTAGTACCTTTCAGGGACCCATGAAATATGCATACTAGCACAGCCCAGGGGGATGTACTGTATGTAGACTCATTCCCACCTCACTGACTCCCGTGACCCACTTTGGGTTCTGATCCAAAATGTTTAAGAGTCACTGACTTACAGAACCACTATCAGTGAGTTTCCTCTCTGAAATAATAGTACTGTAATTTAAGATGTGCATCTATGCTAAAATACAGTTAGCATTCATTCACATTATGCATAGATCCATACAAAACGAATAAAGTTGTTTATTGATTTCATACTCAAATCTACTGTCTAGGTATATTGTACCACCCTACAAGTGTCTCCATAGAATAAAATGTTTATGCATTTACGGTCAAAATCAAACTGTCACAACCATACACTACGACACAAACAGCTGTCTGAACTTATGGCTCTGAATATCAAATGAAAGGAGCTTTTGTCCACTGTAGTAATGCACAGTTTTAATTTTGACGACACTCACCAGCAAAGTCTTCGTTGTTGATGATGAGGCATTTACCCACATGAGCATAATCCCTGCGGTACTGGAAAAGGCAGGGACTTTCCTGAAAGCTAATAATATTAATAATGAATAATAAAATAATTCAATATTAAGTTTCACACACGTCAAATATGTATCGTTCTTATACATTTGCTTGTTTCTGGATACCAAACTGCCATATTCGACAGGCCTGTAAAAAGAGTTTTAGAATTGTAGAAGCAAAGAGCTGACAGGTCAGGTGAGCCGTTCATTCAATGCATACATTGTGACATGCAGCATGTGATGAATCAGAAAAAAAGGAACTGATTTTTCTGATTCAAAAATTCCACAATTTTGAGCCCATTTTGCTAATGGCATATTGGCAATATATAGCCAGTCATTGTACTTTCACATATTTAAGGTTTGATAACAATATCCCAACGTGTATCTACCAAAAGTTTAAAAAAATTAATTAAGATGATAAATTATTTTGGGTTCATTTCTGATTTGCAAAGGATGCAACATTTAGACTTAAAACAGAAACAGAAATATGTGTCAACATTTCTCCTCTGTACATTGTAATTTCCCCCATCAATTCATAATTACAAACAAAAACTTGTATTACATTGCACTTAAAAAAAACAATGATAATTATAGCATAATATATACTCATTAATGCTTAAACAAAATATGTAGTACATTGATTTATAGTGATTTCAATAAAAACAGACTCATCCTAGCATAACTAAATAGATCATGAGAATAAATGATTAGTGCAATATTGTACTATTCAAAATAGCACAATTCAAAATAGATATTATCTTCATATACCACATAACCTTTATCTTCTCATTATTGACAGTCATTTGTATTTATACTGTACCATTGAGAACGCTGGAGATTACCAAATACAGACAACATGAGTCACACATAACATACTTGCCTTTTCTCTCCTGTGATCTGCGATGCAGAATCCATTAGTTCTCTCTCTCGGTCTTTCACAGAAAAAAAGAGCTTTGAGGAATAACTGAAACATGTGAATGGGTTCTTGATTTTATTTTTCCTCTTTCAGTTTTAAAGTGATGATGTAAGTGAGCTAAAGACACACCTCCTTTTCTCTTTATTGCCCAGTTGCACTTTGTGGGGATATTTGCAACACAATTAAACATTAACTGCAACCGTGTGGTTACAGGCCCCCACTGTCGTGTTAGGCAAATGTCTTCATATCACTCCACTGTTCAGTAATCAAACACAAGGTTTTCAGCCATCAGGTGCACTGATGTTTCTCCTGCATTGTAAGATGATTTGTAAAAGTGCTAAGTTACTTTAATTCAATATAAGCATGGAGCTGTTCAGTTTCATGATTTGTAATATAAACCACAACAAGTGTTAACAGCCAAAATAATGATACCACAGCCGATATCTTCAATCTACACTATAAGCAGGTTAAAGCAGGCTATTTGATATGCTACATGAATTTATCTGTATTGCTGTGTCTTTTGCAATATTATTGAACTGTCATTTTTTGCAGACTTTCACAAGAACAGTGTTGTCACTAAGATAACGTGTGCAGAGTAAATTTGTGTTTATATCATAGACTGTATAAAAATAGGTTTATATGTATTTTCATAATACACTCATTCTATTATTTCCGCCTGTCAGTAATGACAAGAAACAGATTAGTTCGAAGTTAATCATTACCTAGATGAAACATTGCACCAGTGGCTTTTCAACACAGCTCTGAATTTGTCACCATGTTTTCTAGAGAATCAGACATCTTTCCAAATACACAATTAACAATGATAATAAATATAAATAAAAAACCCAAACAAATGTTGACTATAAAGCCGCTTTTACAAGAATCAAACGCTGCGTTCAACGTCAAGTAAGGCGGTGACTACACGAGAAGAATCGAGCGCCGCAAAATTTGACGTCATCCATCCAGAACAGCGGTAGGTTCGGAAAATTGTAACAAGCGGTGGTAGGAGCCGGTTGTCTGCGTTGTAAGGCTAAATTCTGAATCCGCTTTATGAGACCGAAAATCTTGGGTTTATCCCAAAATGTTCTTTCGTGTTTACATCTGCTCGCTTCATACAAAGCACGGATGTGATTGGACGCACTACGAAAGATCAGGTTCAAACAAGGTCAAAGTTCCAATGAATTTATCCTTTGAGGACCGCAACTTGTGTGCTTAGCGTTGCTGTCAAATCGGGCACCAGTACTTCCCTCCATATGAATTTCATGGTTTGATGCCGTGTTGAGGGTTCAAGCACCTTAAAGATCCTACTCATTGAAATTAACATCTCTTTTTCAAGGGGTCAAATTCACATGTAGCATACACACAGTAACAATCACAATGACAAGACAAATTTATTTATTTATTTATTTATTTATTTAATGTTTATTTGATCGGGACAGATACATTTAAACATAGCTTATTGACAAACAATATCCAATGCAATGTATCACAGCATTTATAGCATATGCTAATTTCCGATGCTTGCTAATGGAACAAGACAAATCACAATCATAAACAATGGATAAAGATTTAAAAACAGGTGCACTTTTCAACAAAAAGCATTAAAGACTAAATGATTAAAATCATTACATGATAAAGAATCACAGAGATTTGGTTTTTTTTTCCCTACGGTATCTATTAGGGCAGCGTTACTGTGAGAAATACAGCTCTTTGGTGAGCATAGAGACAATGGAGGGAATCTGCTTCTTGGCATCAAGCTCTGGTTGTAGGTTGAATGACTGAAATTCCCGTGCCACCATGTTGTTCACACGGGTCATAATCTGCATTATTTCCAGCTGTTTCCCATACTCGGTCAGCATGTGACTCAGGGACTGGATGAACCAGGAGCCTCTGTCAGTGTTCCTCCAGGCATAGTACCCTGGGACAGGGTAGCATCAGAAATCAACGACAAAACAGTGAAAACCAATCAGGAACATCAATGCACAAATGGATGACAGTATATTTTATAAAATCTATAGTTTAAAAAATATATACATTTAAAATATTAAAGTATATTTCACATCATTTTTTAGAGAAAAACAAATGCCAAGACTGTTGTAAAAGCATTTATTTCGGATGAAGTGCAATGTGAGACCATAGGGGTCAACATAGCTGACTGATTGTCAGATGTATTGGTTGTCCAGGCTGTCTAGGATTCAAGCAAGTAGACATTACAAGATGACTCAACATTGCATGGGGATGAATGGAAGTAAATACGTATGTGAAGATGTTGCAAATTCTAGAAAGGGATACTTTCAGATACTTCCAAGTTATTTTTAAACAATGTGGTAACCATAGTTTCAATGGAGATGGGGGGGGGGGTGGTACCTGGAGCGGTGGAGTAGGCGTAGAGGAAATCCGCCTCAACCGGGATCTTCACGGGTGATCCGCCAGGTACGCTGTCCGTCTCTATGACTCCGTCATCCAGATCAGTCCCACGGCACGCCTGCCTCACGCACGAGGAAAAGTTCAAAAAGCGCGCACG
Organism: Anguilla rostrata; assembly: GCF_018555375.3. Taxonomy (NCBI): domain Eukaryota; kingdom Metazoa; phylum Chordata; class Actinopteri; order Anguilliformes; family Anguillidae; genus Anguilla; species Anguilla rostrata. The sequence continues at coordinate 52,861,818 of NC_057939.1, read as the reverse complement.
TCGTTTGCAGTGCACTGTCTACTCAACACTCTTCCAGGTCTGATACACTGTCTACTTAACACTCTTCCAGGTCTGATACACTGTCTACTTAACACTCTTCCAGGACTGAGTGTCATCCCACCTAACCACTACACTAGCATACGCGCACACACACACACACACATATATATATATATATAAATATATATATATATATATATCTGACTCTGCTTACACATTACTCAACTCAGTCCAGCTACTGGGTGGCTTGTTCATTTAAGGAACCACACTGGTGCACAGTCTCAGTCTCTGTCTCAGTCTATGGCCGGAAGCCCTTAAGGGCGATGCGTAATTGGCAGCTGCATTGCCCAGGGTATGGGAGGGTTCAGTCGGTCGAGGGTCTGTGTTTCTTTGCTCTCCAGTGACCCCCGCGGGGTTAAACGTGCACTGTGTGCAAGCCGAGAGAGAAAGTTCTCAGAGACGCAGCTGAAAACTGACTCTTCAGACTGAGGTAATTCACACACACACACTGAGAGAACAAACCTACAAATTTGGGGAAAAGACGTAGGCAGGGAGATGGTTGCGGGACGGTACCTGGATAAAGAACAGTTTGGGTTTTCCCACCAGGGTAGCGCAGCGGTCTCCTCTGAAGAGGCCGGTCAGTTTCGGGAGCTCCACGAGACCATCGGTCCCACACAGCAAGTTCTCCTCCTTCCCGTGGCTCAGGAGCACGCACACGAAGGAGGCCGATTGGCTGTGGTCCTCCTTCGATACTGAGCACAATGCGCAGCGTTAATGGCATCAGTTAATGGCAATACACAGTGTTAATGCTCATCACTTTTCTATAGCCTGATTCCTTAAAGGGCGACATAGCTCAGAGGTAGCCGATTGTCTGCGTCGAGGTGCCGTTCAAACCCCTGGATGTCAGTGTCTGAGCAAGACACTAACCCTAACACTGCTCTGGAATGAGAGGCTCAATGTAAGCGCTTGATAAAGCGCTATATAAATGCAGTCCATTTAAAGGTTGACTGCTGTTGGCCAAGTTTTTCATCTCAAACAGCAGCCGTGGTCTTCTTTTATTATTTTTCTTTATTGGGCAACTATAGGCAATTACATGACGTGATTAAGTTGAAGTGTGCCAGTATCTGGTGCATCGCCATGGAAACATTTTGAAAGAGAGCGTGAACTAGGAAAGTGAAGGTTGATCCCAACGTACCTTTAGTCAGCTCCTCTACTATCTTCGCTACTGTCAGGTCGTTGAAGATTTTAATGTCATAACCCAGCCCCTTGAATGTTTCCTTCGCAAGGCTTTCATCTATGTCTGTGCCATCGCGGAAGCTCAATCCTTGTGAGAAAAAAATAATAATACAGAAGAGAGATGTGACTTGTCCATGGTCAATCAGCAGAACAATCGGAATTCCAGCATATATTTATTGTGACACATTAGCAAATTATATAGATACTTTCGCTAATACCTCCATAATTAAAACTCTTTTCTGAAACATATACTAGAATCATATACTTGCACGTTAAAAACAGTTTTGTTTGTTTATCACATGGCAGATACACAGACCATCTACATAAATGTTACCTGTCTCTTCGTCAAATCTTTTGTTGTTGATGATGACACACTGCCCGATTCTGGCGTAGTTCATGTTGTATCTGTACCTGTCAGAATCAGACTCTCTCTTACCCCGTGTTGGTTCCACCTGCGCCCTGGAGGAGAAAGGTGCAAGGCCTCATTCGTATCTTTAAAAACAGGAAATGACGCAATAGAACACCACGACGGTAGCATCAATCGGTGAAAGGTGTTCTACCATGACATGGCACACATTTCTTCCCTTCTTTAAGACAGAAGCCAGAAACACACCGTGCAAATTATCGTCAGGCTTTTTCATCCACACTGACCGTACCAAAAATACATCTACACGAAGTTGCACATTTTTTTTCAGCAAACCACATGCGTTTTACTCAGGTTTTCCAATGCTAGTAAAGAACGTACCATGCCACTTCAACAAAGTACCGCTACTAATAGCTTACTAACGAGCCAACCCTGCATTGTGTTAATAAGCTTAAGGGGGGAAATGATTTACACCGAATAATGACCTAGAATATTGATTCCCCTCGTTCCGAATTTGATCACTTTAATACTTCTTTTTATACAGCTGTGTGCAATGTAGCACAGTGTGTTGAACATGGGACTTTTATCTTAAAAGCATACATAGTCAATTCTGACATAATCTCGCCCCTTCGGGAAGAGGAAACATTTCAAAATCTCTATAGTCAACAGTCCATTGTGGTTGTTGAACATTATGCTCGCCTATCGCATCGATTGACACCCTATGTTCAGCGTCAAGAATGTCCAAAACTAGCCTTAGACTTCGTTAATAGTGTCACCGGAATATGCGTTCAATTCAGTTAAAATTGCTATGACCCGAGTCGCGTTATAGCGGTACACCACAGCAAAAAGTCCGTTCATAAGGTGTAAGAGAAACGAACGTGTTAACTTACATTGACCTCCTCGATTTCGCGATATAAATCCAGACACTATAATTTTTTGGCAGCTACCTTGCTAGGTCGGCTATATATTACTTTCTGACTTGGTCAAGACCGATGGCAGGTAATATACCCGTAGGTCGTTGGACTACCACTTTCTGTTTCATCTCCGAATTGAAAGTTTCAATGACTACAGTCAAATCCAGGCTGCGCAGATTTATCGCCAAAGTAGATCTCTATCTATACCGTGACGTAATTCTCCATGCCCTGCAGCCAAGAAGTGCTGAGCATTGGCTTTCGTGAACAACTCGTTGACACCGATAACTTTCCTTTTGACTGTTCATTAGAAGGAAGAGGGGACACGAAGTTTGGCAGGTTGCGCCACATAAAATAACAACCTCTTTAGTCATTGTTTGCGCACTTATGAACCGTCTGTTTATAATCTCTCTCACGTACACACACGCAACATATGCTCAACAGTAAATTGGAGGGGAAATTCCATATATAAAATTATTGTTGTAGACCCAAAATGTTTTTTAGTATTTTTTATTATTGTGCATTCCTGAATTATGAGCAATTATAAATATGTACTTAAGACAATAGTACATAAACTACATGGGTCCCCATAAACACAACAGAATAGTTAATGATGGACGTTTCTTTTTACCCATAGTGCATCCTGTTCCAAAGTTATCATAACATAATAAAAGGGCAAATTCTAAATAACACAATCCTATTATACCACGTTGCGGTAATGTTTTTATGATACCCTCGGGATTACACCCAGCATTTATGCTAATTTAGGAAAATTCTGAAGTGAAAGACACGTGTTAAGATTCTGGGGACCTACACAACATATGAAGCACACATGATCTGTGGGCTGAGAACTTAATGTATGTATACATGACCTTATACTTTTTAATTTCAATAAGTATTCTGCATACATTTTATTTACACTAACACCTCCAGTACTTCCACAGCTTTACAAATTTTACTTGAATTAAAAATCTCTCTCCTTCCTATTTAATGATATAAAATGCACTGTGACGTTTTTTTTTTTTTAAACCATAAATGTTCACACTGCCAGCATCAGCATGTCAGGAATGCTTTTAGAAAATTGAGACCAACGCGATTCCATGTGATAAACGACTGTCAAGTGTCCTGAGAGGTCGATCAGCAGAGGCTGGGCAGCACAACTGCGATTGGCCAGAGGGGTGGATCTGCCAGAGAGCTCAATGCCGACTGGCCGGAGAGGTGGATCTGCTGGAGAGCTCAATGCCGATTGGCCCCAGAAAAGGATCTGCTAGAGAGCTCAATGCCGATTGGCCCGAGAGGTGGATCCACTGGAGAGCTCAATGCCGATTGGCCAGGTCCAGGGCCTTCTGCAGGCTCTCGTTGATGCTCTTCAGCTGGCGCTCGGCTCCCAGAACCCCACGGGCCTCCAGCAGTAGAGCCGGCGCGCTGGAGGGGCCATACTGAGGGAAGGAGACACAGCGCCACACTGAGGAACAACACTGCAATTGCACCATGACTACATCCTCACATCCTGCTGCAGGCCAGCTGTACTCTCATTCATCCAAGCTTCGAACTGAACACCTGTCCATTAAAATATAAATAAATACATAAATAATAGTTTTAAGCTGCTGTACATGTGCTTCTGTGTTTTGGATTAATTTTAACTGGCTGGGACAGAGCTCCTTCTTGCCCCCCTCCCCCCTCACCACTTCCTCCTGGGCGGGGTATCTCTGACAGTGAGCCCGGTATTTCCTGTGCAGGTCCTTCAGGGCAGACAGGAAGGTGGTTCCCTTCCGCAGGTCGGTCAGCCTCTCCTGCAGCCGCACCTGCTCTTTCTCCAGGCTCCTCAGCTCTGTCTCCTTCCTGGGGGTTCACAGGGGAGTTACCCAGAAAAGACCTCACCCTCACACTCAGCTCTGTCTCCTTCCTGGAGTTCACAGGGGAGTTACCCAGAAAAGACCTCACCCTCACACTCAGCTCTGTCTCCTCCCTGGGGTTCATTGCATTACATTTTATCTGGCAGACGCTTTTATCCAAAGTGACAGTAAGTACAGTAAGTGCATACCGAAGGTCATCGGAACTACAAAACACAGGTCCGACAAGGTACAATACTCATCATGTAACAGTTATTCATAGCCATGAACACATTAATTCCACTTCATTACACCACGTTCAAATCTGGCAAATCTAATTCTTCATTTATAGTTTAGATTTTTTTAAAATATATTTCCAGGGCTGTCTATCAATAACTTTTCCCACATATGTTCCCAAAACTTACGTTATCAATTCACTTTTGATCTCGAGTAGTCTGCTGCGTTTCTTATTAATGGTGCCATTGACCTGAGTTGAAATAAAATATAAAACGGAATTATACATTTATTTGGTTAGAATAATAAAGTCATAGTAGGTCAAATAGAGAGCCAGTGATTCAGAGTCTCAATGGTAAAGAAAATCTGAAATTTTTTTAAATTAGGGTTTCTTTGGATAAAGCTGTACAACCACAGGTTTAATAATAATATATATTTTAAACTAAAGATGGCTGTTGCAACAATTCAAAAGCCAACACAACCAAAATGTACATTTATGGGGAAATTGTCGTTTGGTTACACCTCAGTGAAATTAAAACCAAAATGTATTATCCAAAGGAATTTCAACAAAAAGATTCAAGCATGGTGAAATTTTTACCTTGACGTTTTCCCTTCTCAAGCTGTTCAACTCCTTTGTGTTGGTTATCTAAAACAAGATTTGTTTCAGAAAAGCAGTTACCACCCATAACAGGAAGTCCTTTATTATACCACAAAATAACCAGTTCAGATCATAAACATGGACATCGGACCACATGTACATTCAGCTTCGGTCCCAGTTAACCGCTGCTACTCACCAGTTCTGTAAGCTGATCCTCAAACATGTCTGAGACGGCATCTATAGCCTGTTCGACTGGGCCTGAGCCAACGGTCTCCCTGAACGCGAAACAAAGGGTGGTCCAAAACCGAAAAAATCAACCGTTATTCCTTAGTCCGTGGATAATGGAGATATGGCAGAAAAAGTGAGTCAACACGCCGGCTAGCTTTACCATTAGCTCAGCGGTGTTTGTACCGCACCGGACTAATGATGTATACTCACTTGTAGTGCGACACGAAATCCAGGAAAGCGTCCAATACCACGTCGAGATCAATGGGATTCCTGACATCTCTTTCCCGCCGTTTGTTCTTATTGGACGGGCCAGCGTCACCTGGGAAACACAACCATCACAGTCTTCTTCACGGCTCACCAGATCTGGAACCCGAGAACAAGCTCCACGCCGGAGTACCTACCCATTAAACACGTCCTCAAAAGGCAGCCCTATCCAGACAGACCATAATATTCACAAACCAACACGTCCCCCATTCACGACATTTGAAGGTCAGTTATTCCACGGTGATGTCATAATGATCACACCACATGACCGCTCACATGGTACCTGAGGATCCAGAGGAGGACTTCCTCTTCTCGGGCCCCGGGTTGGGCCTGCCCCCAGGCGGCTCCCTCCGCTCCCCCGCGTGCGGCCCGGATGACTTCCTGTCTGGCTGATTGTGCTGAGGACAGAGGTTCTGATTGTACTTCTGAAGGAAAAATCTGCCCAGTGGCACTGCTACTCTGATACAGCACTCAGAGAAGAGCCAATCAGGCTCAGCTTGAGGACTGAGCTGAATGAATCGCCTCCAAAAAGGATTTAAAAAATTATTTTTGTGTGTGTGAGAAAGTGAGCACACCCGATCTTACCCAGCTGGGGTCCTCCTCGGACAGGTCCTCAAAAGACAGGGAGGAGCGTCGCCTGCGGCGTACGGCGGCTGCTCTGGCGCTCGCTGGCTGCTCCCCCGCTGTGCTGCTCTCTCTGGGCCCGCTGCCCGAGCTCCGCGAGCGACCCGTCTGAGGGCACACAGTCACGGGCACAAGCGCTGCGTTACACTGTACCACATAGCATTACTCACTGTGTAACACTGCATTACACACACTGTTACACTGTATCACATGGCATTACTCACTGTGTAACACTGCATTACACACACTGTTACACTGTATCACATGGCATTACTCACACTGTGCAACACTGCATTACTCACACTGTTACACTGTATCACCCGGCATTACTCACAGTGTTACTGACACAACATTACTCACACCGTATAACTGCATTACCAAAATTGTCATACTTCACTAAATTTCATAACCGCCCATGAAGACTACAGAGACGTCTAAACCAGTGATGTCAGACGGAGGGTTCCCAAACAGAGGGCTCCCAAAGCCCATACCTCCTGCCCAAGGGACGAGACGGAGCCGCCGGGCTGAATCGACCGCTTCTTTTTAGGCAGTGCAGGAGCTGCCTGACCTCTGACCCCCTTGGTCCGTTTGGGAGGCGGCTCCTGTGCGGCAGAGCCTGAGGAGGCGGAGTCCTGGAGCATGACACACACACACACACACACGACAGTGAGAGACCCTCAGAAAAAAACTGCAGCCAACCTGAAGCACATAACCAAGGGGTCTAACCGACTGAGCCGCCTCACAGACTACCTACTGCAGCAGACACAACCAGACCGACATTACAAAGCACCAAAACACAGAGCAGCTAGCATGCAGCTTTCACCAAGCATAACCAGCTAAAGAGCTCGTTTTAATTAGCGTGCGGTTAACAGGTGGAACAGAGAGAGGTGGAGACCGTACCGAGTCATCTGAGCTCTCTTCTCCAGAGACAAGTGGAATCAGCTCGCCCGAGGAGGACGACGGTCTCCGTCTGCCAGTCGCCTCGCCCGATTCGGGCCCCTCCGAAACCCTCTGCAGAGCCCTGAGAAAGGAACAGACAGTCACGCGAGAGGACGGGTGTGTGGGGGCAGCCGCATTCGCGGTGGAGCTCTGGTTATGCGGGGGGGGGGGGGGGGTAATGCAGTAATGCCAAACCTGCTGCTCGACTTCACCCCCAGGCTCTTTCGCCGGGTGCGTGGCTGGCCCCCCTTTGGGGCGGAGCTCGTCGTTGGCGGCGGGGCACGGGCCCTTCCCGGGGTCTGCCCCTCGTCCAATCTGCGGGCCCTCCGCGGCGTTTCGGCACGGCTAGCCACGCCCCCTTCTGCTCCCTTCTTCTCCGGCGCGACCTTTTGACCCTGGTTAGGGCTGAAGTCATCCTCCAGAGCTGTGCTGTGCAGCGGGTTACCTACGGTGGGTGTCAGGGGTTCTCTGAGAAACATCTTTACCCTTTAAGGTGCGAGATCACAACTAGAGTACCCGATTAGAATGTTCCCTAGAGAACATTCTAATGCTGACGTAGAAAAATCACTGCTACTAACTGAAAGCAGTGGAGCTCTAGAGCACTGAAAACATCCAAAAAAAACCGTCAAATTAGAGAAATGGACTGAAGTCGAGTTTCAGTTGACGGCACTCCACAGATTAAATGCATGTGTACCCACCGACCATGTCAAATATAAAAATTTTACTCTACATGAAAGTGAAATTAAGGCAAGTAAACTCACCAAAACTGAGAACTTCTTCATCTTCAAATGAGCTGGCTTTCTCGATGGAGGACACGTCCAAGGGAGATATGGGCAAGACCGCCAGTCCTTTCTGCGGCTTCCGGGGCTTCTTCGCTCCAGAATTCTAGAACAGACCAAAAATGAATCGATGGTCGGGTACAAAACGGCTTTTGTGGTTTAAACATATGAGGAATACACCTATTTCATGCACAGTTGCGCAGGTATATCCGAGTGAAAACGAGTGACGACAAATCAACTTCATCTGCATAGCCCATCACACTATGAAAAGTAACATCACATAAGCAATCATAAAGAGCAACGTTCAACGTAAACTGCCGTTAGCTACACATATGAAATAAAGTAACGTACCAAAATTTCCTTCTGAACACTGTCCAGCATCTTTCCCATTCTGCTCTTCTTCGAACTTATTCAAAACAAAAAAATAGGAAAGGGTTGATTTTAACTTGAGATTACGATGTAGAAAGCAATGATAACGTTCAGTTGCATTGATTTCCTGGTTGTTGCTAGTTTAGAATCTTTTAGTCAGCATACACTTACAATAAACAATGTTAATTTCAATCCTCAAAAAAAAACAATCAGGTAACGTTACAGTAACTGGCTAAATATGCTGACCTACATCCAATGGAGAAACGCTCATTATTAACTAGCAAGTAGCCTAATTTGAACACAGAAATGTCGCAAGTTACCTCATTCTGTCAGATGTCAGCTGATTGCAAACTGCGAAAAACAGGAAAGAAACGGTACATACATTCTGATGGTTAGCAAACGAGATAGCCCGGTTAACTAACATTAAACAGACTGATATTCAGCTAGTCTCTCTGGCAAACGTTAAGAGAAGCTTAAGTGTTAAATCAGCTAGCTAAACTGCGTGTTACATTGCAATCTGTATTTCCACAACATGTTAGCTACTAGCTAAATTACCTCGCCAGAATGAAGAAACTAGATTAATTCAAACCCAATTCACCCAGGCAAACAGCGAATAGATTCAATGCGCATAGTTAGTTAACTACCTTAACAGCAATTAGGTTGCATATAGCTAGTTAGATAATTCAAACACTAATTCATACCACGTATCTTGTTTGCTGTTTATATTTTTCCCGCGAATACAATTCAGTTTGTGACAGGGACTGCACAATCGGTACTGTTAAAAAATCCGGGGTGATCTGGTTTAATTATTGTCTTGATATTGACATAAACGCCAAATCTCACATATATATGTAACAGTGATACAAAACACAACAAAAAGGAAACTGTTTTCACAGTAATTTTAGGGGCAGAAAAGTTATACTGGAAAACGTAAAAAAAGAGATTTCAATATTCACCTCATGACGCGTTGGACTATTCCATTTGGAAAGACTGGAGTTGGTATTTCTGCCACCTAGTGGTCTGGATGGATGGCCAATCACTATCTTGCGATTAACGTTGGTACATTATTCTTAGATGAAATAAAAGTAAACGTGATCTGTGATTCAATCATATATACTGTTAAAATGAACCACAATGGAAGTGGTCAACGGTATATTTGCCAATGACAAAAATATGGCCATAACGTCATTATGTTGACAGCAAGATAACATGTACTACAATGGCTGGGTTCAGGGAACATCAATTAGTAAACAAAGTTTGAAGTAATTCAGTATATAAAAAATGTTGTCTGATAATGTATGTAACCACTTATCTGCAAAGGTTTTGAGAGGCAAAGACCACTGTCAAATCCAAGACAAAAATCGCTCAAAAAAAGAAATGAGCAGTGTTTATTTGATAATGCTGCTTTTAGGAAACATGCATCTCATCTCTATAAAACGCAGAGACACGATCTTGAAAACCATAATTTCAAATGAAGACAATTTATTTCAGTCACCGTTTAATTTTAAATCTTTATTACAGTCTCCTAAACGTTGCCACACTGGCTTAGCACATAAAAAACAGCTTAACATGCACCATTAGTCACCCAACATTCAGTGCAACCTTCGTTGACTGTTTAAATTTTTTAACAATTATAATTTCTTTCTTCATTTCATACATGACATTTCCCCCAAAAAACTTATTTCTGCTAATTCATTCCACATAGTGTATATTTTCATAATAAATGACTTTAAAAAAAGATACAGATCTACATCTGGTTTTTGCCATAGTCCACTCACGCTGGTGCAGCTCTGATTCACTGAGATTCATTTGAAAGCAACAAATTCAGCCACTATTTCATCAAGAGCCTCACTTTTTAGAACAACTGAAGACAAAGAAAAACGGAAATTTGAACATTTAAAATAAGCCATTCCCAGCGTACATGTCAACTCACCTTGTGGTAGCACAACTGCAATTCTGTGCCACTTTAGCCTTTCCTTGAACTTACTATACCCTCTGTTCAATAGCTACAGCCGATAAGTGATGTTTCTGTATGGCTTTCAAAAGAGGCACAGGGGTACCCACCCATAACACCATGGTTACTGACCTTTGACACATAGAAAACAGGGGTCCATTCCTAACAGACACTCTACTGAGGTCTGGTAGCAAATCCTGAGACAGCAGAACAACATTACAGACAACCAGAATACGCAAGAGATTTTGTGAAAGAGTGCCATGTATCCTTTTATGTCTGTTGTTAGTGATTTTGTGTGACAGAGTTCTGCAATATAGCGGCTTCACCAACTCTGCGTTGGCACCCTAAGTGGTTCACATTAGATTACAACATTTAATTAAATAAAACTCTGATAAGAGCCACACACCAACAAACCCACAATTCAAATTATTCAGTCTATTAAGAGTTCTATAATTAACATTAAAATAGCGAGCATTGTTGGGCTGAATGGCCTGTTCTCGTCATTATGTTATGTTATGCTAACATTCCTATTTCATCAAACATCACAGTACAAACAGTGCAGTCCTGTACAAAAAATTCCCTTTATCCGCAGAAAATTGTGGAGTTCGAACCATGAGAAACGAGATGCTTAATTGCATAATTGCATAATTTAAAACCCGCTCTTACATTACATAGTATTCATGAATTTGAAAAATTATTACTGAAACTTTGTACACACTTGTAATTGAAAACCACAGAAGAGTTGTCGTCGTAAAAAGAAGTACAATTCGCCATTTCTGTCACTGTATGGTTCCTTTCACTTCTTCCAAAAGAAAAAAAAATAAAACCCCAAATAAATAACAGGATGATGCTAAATTCCTTCTGCGTTTTGGAATAAGACTGTGCTTGTACAGACAGGAGCCTGCAGAATTGTACGGCTACATTAACGCGTATGGGTGAGTGAAACAGCAGCTCTAGCTGAGCTGAGCGGTACGGTCATGATGAGGTAAGGTATCTACTGACACACCTGGGCTCATGTGGCAGCGATCCCCCCCCCCTTTGATCCTCTCCACCTGTTTGTTCCTACGGTAACAGTTTAGACTGAGTGTGAACTTCATCTCCACCTCGCTACATTCGGTATTAAAGGCATGGCGTTGTCCGATTATCTGGCTTTTTTTTTTTTTTTTTCTTTCTCCCTGAAGTTCAGCGCGCGGGCTGATTTTTCTTCTCGGTCGCCACGGCTACGCGTTGATCCTGGCGTACAGCTCGTCGATCTGCGGCCGGAAGTAGTTCCTCAGGTCGGCCCTCTTGGCCTTCATGGTCGGCGTCAGCAGTCCGTTCTGCACGGAGAACATCTCGGGGTGCAGAGCGATGTCCTTCACCTGCGGGGGGACGGGGGAGTGAGGCTCAGCGACTGCTCGTTTCAGATACAAAATCATAAAAACTATTTTAAAAAGACTGGTCACTCACACACAATCACACACACTGTACACTGGCCAACTGACAAGTGCCCGGATCGAGACACTACTGAAAGGTTCAGAAATAATATTCACCCGGAGAAACGTCAATAAATAAAATACAATACTAATAATAATAATATCCCCTTTGAGTCTCTGTGTGTGACACACTACTGACAGCCTGTACCATGTGGTTAACGCTACAGGTGCACTACTATATGAATGAACACCTCACCTGCTCAAAAGACTTCAGGCCTGCATCTTTGCCCAGTTTCAAGATGTCCGCCAAGATGGCCTTCTTCAGTTCCTGCGCGGACAAAAAGTTTGTAGTTAGGTACTAAACGTACTAATATCACTGCAAACGGTCCGGTCCTTGTTCGGAAGACCTCCTGACTGCTCCACAACATGCACCACAAAAGCCAATCAACAGACGTGTACAGGGGGCTACAAGTCCCTACTGATCAGAGAATCAACATAAAAAGACAGAACTCCAGAATTCCTTTTCTATACCTGGTTTTTACACAGCTCTTCATAGGAACCCTCTAGTCCTTTCTTCTTGGCCCATCCAGGGCAGAAGTCAGGATCGGGGACGATGATAGCCACCAGACATGCCTGTAGGGTGAGAGAAGCAAAACTGAATCAGACATCACTTCTCCAGTATTACTACAGAAATCTGCTGATTCAGTCTCACAACAATTTTCTATGGCTGTTTCTTTGAAAGAATTCCTCACCGAGACTCAGATAATTACTGATGCCTTTACTACCCATGAAATGCACCCGAGAAATATATCCGTTGGGATGTTTTTTAACCTGTTTAATCCTCATACACACATACACTCTGTTCACTTCTGTTTATTTCCTGTGCCGATACCCCACAGTTAACTCGTAGCTCCAGAACGAACAGCACACACACAGGCTGACCTGCAGACTGTCGCCGTGGACGAAGGCCTGAGCCACGGGGTCGCTGCGGATGTAGATGTTCTCGATCTTCTCCGGCGCAATGTACTCTCCCTGAGCCAGCTTGAATATGTGCTTCTTCCTGTCCACTATTTTCAGAGTGCCGTTCTGCGGATTTACACACAATCAGAGAAAGAATGCGTTACCACAAAGCAATATCATTTAAAGACCCCCTGAAGAGTAGGCCATTTGCAATTTTTTTTTTTCAGTCAGTGAAAAACTCCACTACTTTCAGTTACCAGTAGTTACTGTGACATCAGCATTAGAATGTTTAGTTAAGAACATTCTAATCACATATCTGTGATGTCACACCATAAAGGGTTAGAACAGGAAAACAGCATATGTTAATGGCGAGGGAAGCAGAGAGGGCAGGCTCACCTCTAGCCACTTGCCGATGTCCCCGGTGTGGACCCACCCGTCCTTGTCGATGGTCTCCTCGGTTTTCTCTGGGTCCTTCAAGTAGCCCTGGAACACGTTTGGTCCTTTCACACACACCTGAAAGGCGGGCAGAGCCGTTATTTTACTCAGTTTTATTGTCAGGGACAATGCACCAATTTATAACACGTTTCATGAATCCCACCATATTTATCAATGGCTACTTTCCATCGGAAGGCCTGTTGCACATTACAGTCCACAAATGTGTCCCATAATGGCAAAAAAACAGAAAAAGAGTACATACCCATGCAACAAGAGGCTGTAGTTTGCAATAAAGAAAAACAACTTAAGCAGTGAAAATGCTGGTGTTCTAAAATGCATCCATGAACGTGTGCTGAATAATTAATACCACTTAAATAAAGTATTTCCCAGGTGTATCTGCCAGGTGCAGCTCTACCCAAATGCAGGGACAGTACCGCACCTCTCCCTCTCCGTTGATTGCGTAGTAGTTCATCTCGGCCACGTCCACCAGCTTCACGGAATTGCAGGGCAGCGGAGCTCCCACGTGACCTGAGAGAGAAGAGCGGGGTCATTCTACGGGACGGGCGCACGTTCCAAAAACCCCGCCCTCTTCACTTTCTACGCCTCGTTTCGGCTACGCTGCACAGCAGTGTGTGTGTGAAAACACTCAAATTCCTAAAACCTTGTCCGTAACAAAAATCCTGCCTCAAAATGACATGTCTTTAGCTCATGTGGCTAAATATAGAAAACATGACAAATATGTCCCACAAAATTGGGACACTGAGGTAGCAGATAACAAAAAACAGTATTAAAAAAAAACAACTTCCTGACTGACAACTGATGTCACAGATGCAATAATCACTGGAGTCTATCTCTCTGAAGCCACCTGTTAGCCACCACCAAAAGCAGCCGCTCAAGAAATATGGCGGCAATCCACCAGTCCCAAATCCTGAGCGGTTTTAATCATCTGTGGATGACAGGTGACCCTGTTCCTCTGACAGAAGGTCAGTTAGGCGGATTTCTTTTTTTTTTTTAGGAAACACACCAGGCGCTGGCTTGTGTTTACCTGCAGTCCAGTCCCCGGGCATGGATAAGGTGCAGCCAGCAGTACATTCCGTCTGTCCGTACCCCTCGTAAAACTACCGGAAAACAGACATATGGACAGTGGTCAGCGTCTACAGAAACAGGGCCAGGTGTTAGGGGATGAACCCCAACAAGGGGAAAACACAATGACCTTGGTGGGGACTGAAATAGAAGTACGCATACAAGTACATGGAGAATTCTCCCCTGAAAGACAGGACAGTTGTAATGCAGGCATTCTGTTAATCATTACCCACTCCCTTTATTGGACTGATAATAGGAATCCTTATCTGAGATTACCTTGACCTCCACAATGCAGCTGATTTGACATTTAAAACAACTGCACGCTCAGTGGAGACCTAATGCCTGTTTTATTTACCCAGAAATGCGTTTTGAAATCATTTGAAACCACTAGAACGAAAAAAAGAGGGGATTTCATGGCAACAACAGGAAAGAAAGCACCTGTAGGCTCATTCAGGAGAGCACACCTCCTCCTTATTAGACGTCGGAAACAATGGTGACTTGGTAACAGCCAATTAACCCATCAAACGATACCATGATTCCCACAGCATTGCATTACCAGAAAGAACATCCAGTCCTTCTAAAGAACAACAACTGCACGCAAAACAACGCCATCTGAGAGAACGCCGTGTGACCCCGCTGCCAGATGATTGGGGGAATTCTCTGCTCGCCGCGCTCACCTGGCACCCCAGGGCCGCGCGGAGAAACGTCAGGACAGCCGGGGACACGGGGGCCGCCCCGGTCACCATCAGGCGCACGCGGCCTCCCAGACTGGCCTGCAGGGGGCGAGAGAGAGAGAGACGGCGCCGATCCGTCAGGAACATTTTCAACAACCAAGAGGAAATCAATACACGCATCGGAGGTCCATCCACATATTTAGCTGTGGCGTTCTGTTCAAGGTGATGAAGCACATTTGATTTGACTGCGTGAAAACTGTAGCTCTAGCCTGCAGCAGGCTTGGGTGAGAGCAGTGGACACAGCAGTGCAAGGGAACGGCAGGCACAGAAGAGAGCTCATTAACCCTCTGAGGTGTGATGTCACAAATATGCAATTAGAATGTTCTTATCTGAGCATTCTGATGCTGATGTCACAATCACTACTAGTGACTGAAAGCAGTGGAGTTCTAGAACACTGACTTTTCACATTAAACATTCCAGAAAATCTGCTCTTCAAAGGGCTGAAGAAACGCTGCAGTAGCTATGGAGAACAGCGCATTAGCGCTACAGTGCAGCAGATACCTGAACTTTCTTAAAGATGAGCTTGTCCCACAGGCTGTCCCTCCTCACGATGCCGCTCCTCATCTCCGCCTCTTTCCTCCTGGAGGCGAACTGCAGCACCCACCGCTTCAGGGGGGTGTTGGCCTGCCCGAAAATCTGGGGACAACGGCAACCGTTATGCGCCGCGGCGGGGGTAGTGGAGGACAGTGGCGTCAAACCCCCAGCATGCATCGGCGACGGGACGCGGACGGCGGCGGGCGACACGCTCACCTTGTCGAACATGCGGTTGAGCAGGCGTGGGACCACGGGGAAGATGGTGGGCTGCAGCTCCTTCAGGTCGTCCATCAGCAGGCGGATGTCTCCCTGGAAGAAGCCGATTCGGGCTCCGTGGCACAAGATGATCGCCTGAGGGCAAAGTTCACCGGTTACGTCGCCCCCCCTCACCACGCCAACGCCACGCTCACACGCACAGCTCCGCTCTGCCCTCTTCTGACCGCGCGCACCGTAACTTCCGATAAAACACAAGATCTTTAGCCAAGGCCGTTGACTGAACTGACCAAAGCACCAAGGAGAAACACAGAACATGCAGACTGACGAACACTGAGGATACCAGTTGAGCTCTGGGACACAACCAAGCGTCCTCCAGTCAGTGACCACGGACACCGCTGCCTTTTGTAGTGCAAGTGGCGGTCCGATATTGCCCGACACCGGCAGCAGTACAGGAAGTGACATTTCCATGGAGTGTGTGAGGCAGGTGGCTGACGTGACGTCACACACAAAAGCACACATACCTGCACCATCCTCTCAAACATATGGGCGAGGGGCAGGTAGGAAATGTGCGTGTCGCTGCTGTAAATGGAGGAAAAGCCCTGGAAGACAGAGACAAGGTCACACACAGAGGGGGGGGCCTCAGCCACAGGCCCGGGGAGCCTACCTCCACCACTCGCTCAAACATGTGCGCCAGAGGCAAGAAGGAGATGAGCACGTCCTCTACGCAGGGAAGCCGCAACTCCTACGCACAGAGAAAAGAGGAGGGGGGGATGGAGGGAGCGGAGAGAGAGAGAGAGAGAGCGACAGCGGAGGAGGAGCGAGAGAGAGAGAGAGGGAGGGAGAGCGGGATCAGTGAAGGAGTGCGGTGGCATGGAACACAGAGGAGATTCACAAGCGAAGCGAAGGTTGCATGAAAGAATGCAGCAAGCGGGCGGCATCTTCCACTCAACACACGCACACACACACATACGTGCATGTTTACAGGGCTGGGCCATACACCACAACGACAATCACCGAATGCAATAACGGTCATCGCCAACGCGTGGTGCATTACCTCTCTATTCCTCTTTCTGTTTTCAATTACACCTGATGCCGTCATAAACAACCAAACTAAAGAGGCCGTGTGAAATGCTTCCAGAATAAAACGACTTATCTATTGGGTGTTGATAATACAGCCAATCAGCAGCAAGGTCATAAAGCTTCCATGTGACCATGTTTTTAATCGATCACATGGAAGCTGCAAGCCCTGGCTGCTGACTGGCTCTGTTATGGTCACCCTAAATAGATAACAGTGATTACGTTTTTTCCAGAAGAATTTCACCGGGCCTCTGAAGTGTGGTTGTTTATGAGCGCATCAGGGATGATTAAAGAAAAAAAGGAAAGATAAATACGCCACATGGTGGCAAAGGCTGTTACTGCATTCGATAATTACCGCTGTGGTATATCGCACAGCCCTACATATTTACAGACACATTACAGAAATATACACAGAAATACACACAGGACCAGCCTTTAAACATTATACCATTACCATTCGGCATTCCTAAGTGAAACTCAGATGGATGTAAGTGCAACAGAACTGTATTTGGCTGTAACGGCTGGAAAGATGAAAAATGTTGGGAAAAGCCATTTACGAATTCTACCAGCTTCTACCACGCGCCCTGCGTTGAGCACGTCCCCCCGGTCTCATCGCACGGTTTACCTCCGTTATCTTAATGAACGCTGAGCTGTTGGAGACGATGTTCCTGTGCGTGAGCATGGCGCCCTTAGGGTTACCTGAGAGACAAGAGAAGAAGAACAGAGGAACAACACCTTCCAGAATCCAGAATCCGGGCCGGGCTTTAGGCAAGCCGCGCGGCGAAAAAGCCACCTTTTCTCCAGGTGCAAAGTGTCCCGTTACGGAAAGGTAGGGATTCAGGGGCCGCGCTGCACAGGTGTGCCATCCCACGCACGCACGCAAGCGCCTGAGGGTGACATATCGAGTGTCCTCGCCGTGCTCTCTCTACCTGTGGTGCCGCTCGTGAAGCAGATGACAGCCAGGTCTTCGGGCTTGGGCGTCTACAGGGAAACACACAGGCATGAGAGCACACAAACACACACTCGCCACCTTTTGCCCTCAACACACTACGTTCAATACTATAACCCTCTACACGCTGGACTCAACACCATAACCCTCTACACACTGCACCCAACACCTTTACCCTTTACACTCAACACACTGCACTCAACACCATAACCCTCACCACACTAACCCACACTCAACACCATAACCTCTACACGCTAACCCACACTCAACACCACAACCCTCTCCACACTAACCAACATTCCACATCATAACCTTCACCACACTAACCCACACTCAACACCATAACCATCACCACACTAACCCACACTCAACACCAAAGCCAGCAGACTGAACACACTCACCACTGGAGTTCTGAGGTTGGCCTTGCCGACGTCCTGGAAAAGAGTGCGGATACGAAGAATGAGAAATGCTCTTATGTGGAGAACCACAGAGGCTGTGGTTCGGTCAACTGTAAAACTCTCTTCCAAAGAAAAGTCCGGATGCTGCCCTTCGGTTAACGTTAAAAACACGGCTGTGTTCACCTCTGCTGCTTTCAGACTGATGATCTCGATGCCGTACTCCTTGCCTCTGGCCACCAGGGCGGCGTTGAAGTCCTCCATCAGGATGATGGTCCTGACGGTGTGCTCCCTGTCCGCCATGCTGTCCAGGATGAGCCGGGCCTTGTCCGGGACGTCACACACCACCGTGGAGATGGCGGCTGCAAGGCACGGACCCACAGACAGGCAGACAGACAAACAGACAGACAGATGGACGGACGGACAGACAGGCAGAGGGGACCAAGTAAGGCACAGACATGGACCACTCATCTACTGTACATTCATATAATGGTACATTGTAAGCTGATACAACAGGGGGATTTTGGCTGCAGTGGCATTTACAAGAGAGGGAAGTGTAGTTAACAGGATAAACATCACCCATTATGGACTCAATGAAGTAATGACTGCACTTGTTGTACGTCGCTCTGGATAAGAGCGTCTGCTAAATGCATGTAATGTAATGTAATGACGCAAACCAGCCAAAACACTCACCCCACATGAACCCAGGAGAGGCTATTTTGAGTGATATTTGTATATGGTTCCATGTTTTTGAATACACCGTCAAAGCAGAAAGGGGAAGTGCAACTGGAGGGCTGTTACTTCACCTTCTCACTTCTGTTCTGACACAGGTTAACGCGGTAGCTGCCGCTCGCCCACCTTTGTCGATGATGTAGCCGATGGCCTCGACGCCCAGCGTGTCATAGAGGGGCACGGACACGAGGGAGTACGTGTAGCAGGCCAGCTCAGCGATGGTCCACTGCGGGGGATAACAGGTCACGTGACACAGTCAGATCACCACTGCTCCCCTGAACGCTGAGTCGGTTTTCTGAAGTCGTAACCCCTGATCCTTTTTTGGGCTCAATTTTAACGGCCAAGCTAACAGTACGCTTTCTCAGAACTTCCCAAGCATTCTGGGCATTCCTGGCTGAAAAAAAACATGTAATAAAAGAACCTTCCAACAGTAATTATGACATTAATATGCAAATACAGTTTCTTAAAGCAAGGCAAATAATTAGACTTTATACCATTTCACTTTTGCCATTTTCTGTTTTAAGGTTAGCTAGCTTGCTAACGCTACCTGCCACCACTGACTGAGTCGTCAGAGCGAATGTAACATCAGCTAGTGAAGGTGTGCGGCACTGAAATCTGCGTTGCGATTGGGTCCGGTACGGTACCGGTCGTACTGGAGCCGGTCCCACAGTGGTACCGGGTTTCAGTACCCGACCCTACGCTTACCTCCGGTCTGTTTTGGGAAAAGATGCCGATGAACTTGTCGCCGGTGTGACTGTGGCCCCTGTGCAGTAAAGCTGAGCCCAGGAACTCGGCCCGGTCCGCCACCTACAGGGCAGGAGCCAGGCAGACCGTCAGACATTAGCCTGGCACACCGGGCACAACACTGACCTCTCACCCAGTGCATTGTGGGACATCCCGGCAACACAGTAGCGTCCGTTGACCGACAACACCTGGCCTGCCTTAACCAGGGCCGCCCAACCCTGTTCCCGGAGATCTACCGTCCTGTTGGGTTTCAGTCTGACCCTAATAAAGCACTCCTCATTCAACAGCCAGAGGATCTCGTTCAGCTGATAAGTAGTAGAATGAGGTGTGCTTTGTGAGGGACGAAATGAAAACCTACAGGACGGTAGATCTCCAGGAACAGGGCTGGGCAGCCCTGCTCTAACCTCTCTGTTCAGACACAACTTCCCACATCCTCCACAGGAGCTCAGCTATACCACACACATAGTAACAGCCTCGCCATCTGGAAAAGGGTCTAGTTTCAGACGGCTGCTTCTTTTAATGCGAGGTCAATGCGCTGGCTCAGAGGTCTGAAGATCCTACATGTAATTACACACACACACACACACACGCACACACACACTCTTATCCCCCTGGCAGATGTAGAAAGCTGTGAGCGGGAGAAGAGAGCTCAGACTGACTCTCTGTGACTCATCACCTCCTGATAGGTCAGCCAGACGTACGGCCCGCTTGGTTTCCTGGATCCCAGGCAAGGCCCGTTATCTGAAAATCGAAAATACAGGAAAACGCCGCGATCAGTTTTACAACTCTTATACATCATTTTTAAAAAATCCATGTAATGTTTTTTTTTCTCTCTTCTGTTTAAAGTGTTCATTAAGTCACAAGCTTTACTACTTTCAAATTTACAAACAAAATTTCCTTTCGATGTAAAATGTGTCACTTCCTAACACCAGCTGGAGGTCAACTGGAGGCTTTTCCATTCTACAGATATACACTTCAGGTGTGAAATACCACGTCCGATATAAAATGAACATGGATTCCACACGACCAGTACGAAACCATCCTGCAGTGGGCCGAATGAGCTCTCTGCTGCTTTCAGGATATGTAAGAAAATAACGAAATAAAAGCTTCTCGTTTTAAGAAGCCCACATACCGGACACGCGCACGCCCCGGCGGAAGATCTCGTACAAGGTGGTGGCGTCGCTGTAGATGTTCGTAAGGTGCTCGTCGCCTTCCAACAGCACTGACCTGCGCGCAAATTCCCCGCCCTGAGGGAACGGTGGGAGACAGGACAGGTGAGCTCTACGGCAAACTGACACAGAAACTCACTAAAAAGTGCCCAGAGAGGACAACGTCCTTCACTGGGGTGATACAGGCATAAGAAACCCCAAGCTATGGGTTTAACAATTCATTTTAAATGTTTTCTTTTACATTTTGGAAATTTGTTCCTCAAATTTATTTCAGAGAGTGTACAGGGACACCAAACCAAAGTCCCTGCATGGGGTCTGACAGACAGCGACAGCAGTTCACACAAAAAGCAGAGCTTGTTTGGGAGCATTTAATACAGAGTCTCTCTTTAAATGATCAGCCCTAGAAGCCGGCTCCACAGTTCTGTTTCCTGGTCTGAGCCAAAGCCGTCTCTCTCTCTCTCTCTCGCTCTCTCTCTCCACTCGTTTTCTGATATGACATTCAACGTGGCAACAAGTTTCCGGAAAAGAATTACGAGAGCGAAAGAAAGTAGGGCTTAGAATTTCGCTTTATTTGTGTTGTGCTGCAATAGGCGTTACAAAATCGGGATAAAAGGTGAAGAAACCCCCACTGCTTAAGTAGAGTGGACCTGCACAAAATAAATATTTGTGCTTCCTTTGTTCTGCTGACATTGCTGTGGAGAGCAGCAAAATGGGTGACCCCAGGAGCTAATACACAGAGCTAACGCACAGCATAGCAGAGGAGTCACAGACAGAGCTACGCTAGCTAGTGTAGCAGAGGAGCCACAGACTGAGCTACGCTAGCTAGCATAGCAGAGGAGCCACAGACTGAGCTACGCTAGCTAGCATAGCAGAGGAGCCACAGTCAGAGCTACGCTAGCTAGCGCAGCAGGTGCTGCAGGCCAGGCAGGTGACCAGAACTGGCTGAACCTGAAATGCAGAATAAATAGGATGGCAAGGTGAAGCTAATGTCTGAAATGCGCTCTCCAGTCACAGGACTGCACTCCACACCAGCGCTGTGGCGGGACGACGATGGCTGCGGCTGGTTTCAGTCCAAGGCCGAGCGAAAAAGGGCACAAAAGCAGTTCAAAAGTTTTTTAAACATAAAAGAATAAAAGAAAAACTTCGGACTCTGCTCACAGGCCTAACAGTCCACCAGTGCATCACACATACACACACACAAACACGCACACACACACACACACAAACACGCACACACACACACACCCACACACACAACACACACACAGACTCCAGGAGTATAAACAGCAGACCATAAGCAGCGATCCAGGCCCGACGTCCGAAGCGGACCCCCCGCCCTGACTCCTCGTTCCGCACCCTCACCTGGATCTCCACGGACTGCATGCTCAGGTCGCATCGCGGCTTCAGGGCCTTGGGCCTGCACAGGTACCAGTAGGTGCAGAGGGCGGCGACGGTGCCCATGCCCGCCAGCGCGTTGGCCGACAGGCTGCGGAGGTAATCCCGCACGTCCGTCAGCTCGGGGACGCGCAGCTGTCTCAGGAACTCCTGCGCCTGCATCGCGGGCCGTCGGTTCGGTATCTGCACAGAGAGGAGGGGGGGGGCGGGGGGGGCGTTACGGTGAGCACCACGTCTTCAGAGGGCCCGCTAGAATGCTACACGCTGCTCCAAAAAAAAAGGTCTTCCGGTAACGATGTGTCTCGGAAGTGGTGCGTTATCCGAGCTGACACCCACCTAGACGGCACTGAGCAAACGTTAGTGCGCAATAACAGACAGAAGACTTCTGTTACTGAGGAAGACTTTCAAACAAACAAGCTTTTATAACGGAAATAATTCTGGTCGTCGCTCTCACTGTGCATTATTTTCCATTAAACAAAGATCAGCGATTAAACTTTGATGCACACGACACTACAGATACCAATAAAACATTTTTTAAAAACATACACCTGATCAGAAAGGTGTTTTGACATTTTTTTGCTCTCAGAAACGGCAGCACATTCCACACAGACCCAGATCTATAACGTCAGCCCACTTTCCACTGCGATCAGGAAAAACCACATATCACATTCTGCTCCTGAAAGGGCCATGTTCATTCAGTAAGAGTTTAAGCCTACACTGTAATTTACCCTACTGTGCACCTCCCCATGGCGCCACTCCAACATCTCCCACCGTGTAATGCTGATAGTCTGATACACCTGTTCCTGTACCTCGCGTCAAACCCAAATTACTGGCTGGTGAAAATCCTTCTCGGGGAGTACAACGGATTCACACGCAACCACCAGAGAACTACCACCACAAGTCTGAGGAAGACTTTAACTACCTTCACTAGTGTGCTATCGGGCAGAGGCACTAAGCTGTGGTGTGGGAGCCAGTGGTTGGTCAAGAGAGGGGTTTGGGCAGGCTGCGAGATGCTTTACGTGTGTGTGTGTGTGTGTGTGTGTGTGTGTGTGTGTTCAACATCTTAACCATATCTTACACATTTAACACAGACC
This sequence comes from Anguilla rostrata, assembly GCF_018555375.3. NCBI lineage: Eukaryota > Metazoa > Chordata > Actinopteri > Anguilliformes > Anguillidae > Anguilla > Anguilla rostrata. The sequence goes on along the minus strand of NC_057939.1, from coordinate 52,838,554 downwards.
AGTCAAATTCAGCACCGCAGAAGTACCCACATGTCCTATACTGGTCACCACGACAACACTTCTTCTATAATATGTCAAACATGTCCCATTTTAATGTAGTAAAGTAGTAAAAGACATTCTCTCATTTGGAGGCTGCTGGCCTAGAAAAGTTCTGCTGGAAAGAAGATGCCACTGGCTGGAATTTTATGCATGTGTGTAGGTATGTATGTGTGTATGTTTGTACTGTGTCCTTAGGCAGCGCAGGTGCTGTACCTGGATTGGAATCCAAATGGCTGCCCTGACCTGTCATGACTGCATTTTTGACACAAGAGAACTACGCATTATTCTAGAGAGCTGGCGTCTATCAACCAACCCGGCTAGCTGCACTTGTAGTTCTGGACAAGGTGTCCGCAAACAGTGAGGCGTGCATCAGGTGAACTGACCTGAGCTCCGGCGGGACAGGCTGCCCTGCCATGTAACCCTCACCTTTACAGCTACCGGAGAAGCTGTTTATTAAGTCCTACGCTGTAAAGAACTTCCAGTCTCCATGGCTCAAGCAGGTTACCGAACAAGCATGAATAACAATAATAATCATGTCTACTGAGTGTAATGATCTCTTTCACACCTTGGCCTGTACACTCACAACATGCACAGAATACATCATCAAATTTTTGTAAGCGGCAATGCTGGTGCTTGTGATTTCAATATGATGCCTTTCGACAGTTACTGGATTGTCAATTTATAGCATATACTTCATTTCCTACTACTGTTTGGTTGTAATTCCCGGCGTAGATCATGTGCACGCTCAGAACAGGCTGGTTCCTCAGCTCGTAAATGCTGGTCACTAAAAAAGAATTACACTTGGACCCTGCTGGATACACAACAGTCAAAGGTGACGTGTGGAAATTCCACAGTCTTGTAAAAGTTTCGTAAAAGATCCACACAGGTCACCTTCGTCCAGCATTTCATAATGTTGATTTTTCAAAATCGCTTTACTAAATCACCTAGTTAAGTAAGCATGTTACCGCCAGACCGACAAAAAAAAACGATCACACTCCATTCTGAGCAGGAGGAGGCTTCTCTCGGCTTGTCAGAAACAGATCTGGACGCTTATTGGTACGTGGACTTTGAAAGGGACGGAGTGTTCACATCATTGACACATAGCCTAATCAAAGTACGTTTCGGTGCATATTATCTATTTGCAGTTCGTGGTTAATTATTCCAGCACTAAGCACATCAACACCTGTTAGTAGACTACCTTTGTACAACCTCGTCTTCTACAAGATCACAAAACAATGGTTAATAATTGCAAGGACGTGTTATGAGTCCCGTCTATTTTTGTTTCGTTTTTTTTTTTTTTTGGTATAGAAGGTTGAATCATATTTTTACAAAACAGTAAAACCATAAAGAAATATGATGGGCACGTGATGTTGTCCTTGTCGGAAAAATACACAGAAATAGAACAAGACTCGAGCTTATAGCCTATCATCTGGATAAACCTAAGAAACAAGGCCACATTAAAACAACAGGACCCTAAAGGAAAGAGCTATAAGGTAGGCCCACTCCTTTCCATTAAGGGGCTTCACTAACTGTAATCACAGAGCCAGAAGATCTCTCAAACAATTTCCCATGTTCAGTCGAGGACTGAAACTTCAGAGCAAACAACCTGAGCTTTTCCTTTAAGAATCATTTACCACTCAAAAACTCTCCTCTCCTTACGGGAGTAGTCTAACCAAGTCCCGCTGTAGTGAAGACGCCACTAGACCACGGTAGCACTCTAATGTCAAGCTGGCCTTGGCCACACCTCCAGCCTGCCTCTCACTGTCCCAGAGTGCCTTGCAGGGGTTCTCACAAATCAAAAGCCCAAAAATATAAATAGCTTTACCTCACAACCTCACAAGAGAAGTCAGGCTGCTGGGCTGCTGCACACCAACTCTGCAGACTGAACACTGTTCAGCTAGACCGGGGGGTGGATCCAGCGTGTCTATAAAAGTCTGAGGACCACTGCAACTTGACTTTCCAGTTAGATGACAGGTAAAACAGCAGTGATAAAGTTAAGGTTGACGTACAACCCCTGTAAGATTGGACTGGAGGGGCACCACAGTGTGAACAGCTATATTAAACACAATGCGGTACAAACCTATAGACCAAGGAATGGGGGGAGAGGTGGTGGGGTTGCTATCCAGCTGTCCTCTCTGACACACAGACACGTTTATGGAGCAGGTGCTGTCAGTTGCTTGGCCGGGAGCCAGAAGCACAGACCCGCAGACACTGCAAGCTCACTCTGCGCCGTGCTTTTACACTACAGAGCACACTGCACTGACGTAGCCATTTTACACAGCAAGCACCCCCCCCCCCCAGCCCACCCCAGCTACTCTCCCGTGCTCTGCTGGGATAGAAAAACCTTCAGAGGAGTAACTTACAACTCTGGTCCAAAGTTTTCAGGCAGAATTCCCTGAGAACTTGACTGAAGTCTGCTAGTAAACAAGCTTTATGTATAGCACACAATATCTGCAGACTGACGTCCATCAATATACAGATGAGCCAAACAAGTGTCTGCAGGTGTCCGTTCCTGATATCTGGGCCAATTTTAAAGGCAGTGATGTGCTGACCCGCTCTCTCTGTCCCCACACTTCCCATAATGCCTCAGTGCTGGCCCGCGTGTGGCTGTGCTGACCCTTGTCCGGGTTGCCCAATTACGCGGTCCTCCCCCCATGATCAGCTGAGGTCTTAGAAAGGACACGCCAATCACAGGGCCAGCTTTCATGCCCCCCCGTCGGCTTCCAGGTGAAAGGTAACTCGACCACCCCCGCCGTCACCACCCCCTCCCCTCCCCCTCCCCCTCCCCCGCAACCACTTAAGCTACCAGAAATACAAGCCAATGGTGAGAGGGAACACAAGAGGCCGGCTCGAACCTATGCCAGGGCAGCTAGGCAGACAGGGTCAAAGAGGGGGGCGGGGGGCGCCACAGTGTGAACAGCTATATTAAACACAATGCGGTACAAACCTATAGACCAAGGAATGGGGGGAGAGGTGGTGGGGTTGCTATCCAGCTGTCCTCTCTGACACACAGACACGTTTATGGAGCAGGTGCTGTCAGTTGCTTGGCCAGGAGCCAGAAGCACAGACCCGCAGACACTGCAAGCTCACTCTGCGCCGTGCTTTTACACTACAGAGCACACTGCACTGACGTAGCCATTTTACACGGCAAGCACCCCCCCCCCCCAGCCCACACCAGCTACTCTCCCGTGCTCTGCTGGGATAGAAAAACCTTCAGAGGAGTAACTTACACCTCTTCATTCTTATTTAGCCTGCATTTTCTTACTCATAATCGAAAGGTATAAAATGGGAAATGTCCATTTTGTGAGCCAGCCGGGCGCAACAGCACAGGAAGCAGCTCATGAATACAGCAGAAATGCATGATGGGAACACTCACGCTGTGGGCCTGGAGTGCACTGCACTGCTCCATTATGTAGCTGGCAGCAGCGTTGCATAATGGCGTTACACCAGAAAGATGGCTACCAGCACAAAACTAGCGAAAATAATACATTTTACATGCATAATAATAAATGGTGAATGAATGAATGCGTTTACCTTCGATGGGAGGTACCTGGGACAGGACTCAGGATGGGGGTTCTTAGGCTTGCCCTCTATCCAGCTCTAGCATAACGTCCTGGATCAGCCAGCGAGTTTCCACATACAGCCTTTGTCAGGGTGTTTAAGTATTTAGCAGAACAGTACTGCTTCACACTCTGAGTTTAAGAGCTAAAGGATTGTACTAGAAACTTCAGAACGGGTAAATTCCATGCGCGCATGCACACGCGCACACACACACAGACACTAACACACTCACAGGCAAACACACACACACACACACACAAACACAAACACACACACGTGGAATGGAGCATTTGCACGTGATAATTGGCCCGTGACATACTGCTATGTTGTTGCTCCTCTCACTCTGGTTCTGGTGAGTTCTGCTTATAAGGGAGGCGAGATTCATTAGCCTCGATCATGCAGCAGCTCATCTACAGCCTCTGGAGAATTTCAACACCGTGCTTCTGTCACTCAGTTCACTTCAAACAGCCTTTCAGATGTATCACCATCGTAGGTGATAACAGCTGTCTGTTGTTGTACATGATCATTAGAGGGGAAAGGCACTAAATCTGACCTTTCGCCTACAGAGAGACGATCATTACGTGAAATCAATAACCCACAGCTTATTACATGCATCCTGCAGACCGTATGCATGCGCTTCTCAAGCCAATAACACCTTCAAAGATGCCTCTTTTCAACACTGCGGGTCGTCTGCAACACAGTTTCTTTGGGTCATTTTGGTTTGGATCCTTTGGAAAAGATCCGAAAATTAACCAAAGTGATGATAAGACTCCACTGGAATCTAACCACACGACATGACTCTAGTACTGTTCGGTACAGGAAGTCCAGCTGAAAGCGCACAGGCCAGTGACATCACAGTGCTACTGCTACGTCACCGTTGTGAGAATAGAGATCTGGGAAGCGTAGCTTCCCACTGACTGGCCAGCAATTTCAAGGCTCTTGAGCTGACCTTGAGGGGTGACAGGGGAAAAAAACCAGGTGACCGGTGCAAAGGGCATAGACAGAATGATCACATGACCCTACTGCAGCCGCCTGTAAACTAGAGGAAAGGTCACCTCTGCTCCAGGGTGATTCACAGAATTCAGCCACTCACACTGAATCTTACTCTATTTTCCACAGTGAGTATGAATGTTCAATTAGCTCAAATGGGCAAATGTTAGAGCTGGCTCAAGATGACTCAAGAGCAGGTTTTGTGAAAAAAATTTTCTTCAACATTCTAAGTCAGTGTTCTAGAACTCCACTGCCTTCGGTTGTCAACAGTGACCGTTACATCAGGATTAGAACACCGTGATCGCACATTTGTGACCTCACGCCTCAAAGGGCTAATTGCCCTGTGCTGTTGAGCCGCTATCCGGTGTGCCGGATCAGCTGAGCAGCTATGCCCCCGCAGAACACAGAGGAGTGAGTCAGCTGTAAACACACAGCCCCCGGGGGGCCTGCCCTGCAGTAACCCAAACATGGGAGTCGGCCGTCGGCTGTTGCTAAGGGGGCGGGGCCTCCTGCCGCACGATGGGTTCGCCCGTGTCACCGTGCCCCTCTCTCCCCTCACCCTCACCCCCCCTCCCCCCCCCCCACAGGTCACGGAGTGAGCTGGCCCACGTCTGAGTCGGTTGAGACTACCGCTGGTTCACCTACACGTGCCGGACACAACAATGGAAAAAAGGCTGCTCGACAGCTATCCAGCGTTTTTACTGGGACAGTTCTCCTGCCCCTTCTCCTGGCACTTGAGGTCAGATTTACAAACGGTTATTGCATGGGCAACAGGCAGCTATGTCTGGCAAAAGCGATATTTCCGCTGATTTCACTGGTCACAATAGTGGTTAGCGTACGAGAGATGCTAAAGCTAACGCGACAAAAAAGCTCACTGTAAATCTAGCGGGGCTAGACGTGAGCTTCCCTAAATGATGTGTTCGTAGCGGGACGATGTTCCTCACTCTGTGTCACCCGCCTGCCCAGAGAAGACCATGCCTACTGTGAAAGACACTATGGAAAAAAAATGCCGGTCATTTTAACAAACCATGTCCTCCTGGCCTACTGCCAGTATGAAGAGCGATAAATACCTCATTAAGGACCTGTTTTGGAGGGGTACCTCTCCTTTATGTGTGATGTCAGCTAATGGAGTTCACACATCTCATTGACCGCTAGCCGCTAGTGGCGTTTGTCTCATTTCCCCTTTTCCCATGTGCATGAAATGCAAAAGTCAAGGCTGAGCCGCAGACAGGCATCTTACTCAGCGAGTTCGCCCCAGAGTTGACGAAACTGGGGAAGTGCCCGCGAGCTACCCTGTTCCAGCGTACATTACATTACATGACAGGCATTTTGCAGACGCTCTTACCCAGAGCGACTTGCACAACTTTTTATAGTCGGACAGAATAAATGGACGCAACAGGACACCTGCAACAGTCTCACCAGTGGTTTAAAGATCATTTTGAAGCCACAGGTCCACTTGGCTAATCAAGTAGTAATATTCAAACACTAACTGGAATATCTAGTCCAGTTCGAAATACAAATTAATTTGTCAAAATGACAAAGGTCACTACAACTGGCCATTAGGTTCCTAAAAGACATTACATTACAAGCATTTAGCAGACACTTATCGAGAGCAACTTACACAACTTTTTACATAGCGTTTACATTGCATCAATTAATACTGCTGGATATATACTGAAGCAATGCAGGTTAAGTACCTTGCTGAAAGGTGCAATGACGGTGTCCTACCTGGGAATTGAGCCTGCATCCCTACTCAATGCTGCAGCATCCTTTCAGTAAAAACACTGCGGTCAATGTCACAAGTCAAAGAAAACATACTCACGTTCACCTAGTTCTGTGTGCAAGGCAAACTTACGTTTTCATGGAACTGAATGTCATGAGCTTGGCTATTTAATGGCTTCCAAATGTCTTCTGCTTTGGCTTAAGGAAGAATTTTAAATTAGTTCTCTTTTTTTTTTTTAAGCAGAAGGGCACAGTTATAGCAGTAAAACGCCACTCCCAGCCTATGGTTGAGCCAAAGGTTTCCAGAATTTTTTGTACTTTTGCACAGGGAGACTGTGTTAGGAGGAATACCATTGCCAGGTGATAACAGGGTGGTGCGGCCGAACACCAATGAGAACAAGCCACCTTTTCCCTGAAGAGCAACTGTGCCGCATGTGGGCTGCACTAATCGAGGTAGAGAAAACCCCAGAGGATTTCTCTAGCAACGCTGTGTCAATGATGCATTTCCCTCAACTCTTGCAATAAAGAACAATTTGCCATTCGCTGCACAAAGTTCTGTTTTAAGAAGAAGAAGAAGAAGAAGAAGAAGAGATAAACAGGAGGACCAGAGACTAATCTCAAACCTTTTATCTTTGATTACCAACACTTCATTACCCATTCCAAACGTGCACCCATTCACAATGTACACTGGCACGCGCGTAAAAAAACAGACCGGCGTAGAGCCAGATATTTATGAATAGCCTACGGTTGATATGGTTCACGGAATGAACAAGCAAGCAAGCAAGCATGCAAAGCAGCAACGGAGATAGACACGAAGCACACACCACTGGGTCTTAGGTCTAATGAAGTTTTCAGACCACTCTGGCCTCGTCTACTCCAATAAGAATAAGTTCTATTGTGCATTAATCTCATTCATACTCCTGTAAAACGGAGACGATGTAGCCCAACCATTTATTATTATGCATGTAAAATGTATTATTTTCGTGATGAATATCTGTACTAGTAATGCATTGAAAAAATATATACAATTAAACGCCAGACGGACACTTGTATAGACGTAGGCCTATGTTCTTTACCGAGGATCAGAAAACACGTGAACAACATTTACAAAACTGAATTTGAACAATATTCAAATTTACAAAAGTTGAATCTCTACAATATTAAAAGCCATTGCAGGAAGTGACAGCAACAATAGATAACGGTATAGCTAGAAAGCAAGATTTCGCTGGTAGGTGAAAACACAACGCCGTCCTTAGTGTAATAACTTTGAATATACAGCAACATCACACTCGAATTGTTCTCTTCTAGGAAAGAGACGACTGTCTCACATAGACCCAAAAGGGACACCTTCTCCACAGTTAAACAGATCAGATAATGAGATAGCTAAATAGCTACGTTAAACAATAGCTACGTCACATAACAACAGATGATGTATTCTTAGCAAAATATGAAGAAAGCAAATTTGTAAACAAACAGGTCATTTGTAACATATGAATATTTCATTAACGAACCGTTAGAACATTAATGAATGTTAATTAAGAGATAATTAATGAAACGGTAATACGGCTTAGCTTTCAACAATAAGGGCGAAATACAACTGTACGTTAGGGCTAATAGTATTAGAACGAAGTTGGCGAGTTCATTCACTCGGTCTCATTGGTTATGTAGAAATCTCAATCGCAAACATTCAATTGCACTAAAATCCAAAAGACAACCATATAGTTTACGGAATATATGTATTAAAACATGCATTATAAATAAGCATTTGCGCGTTGGTAACGTTGGTGCTCGTCTATTACCCACCTGTTCAAGAACACTGCAGCTCCGAAAGACCATGCGGTTCTCAGGGGGACAACAGGGTCTTTTCTGTTGGTGTGCCGGTGTCTTATCCAATCGTAAACGCTGTAAAATGTGTTTTAACTTGTAATCCTGTAACGAGACTTACCATTGGTTTAAATTTGTTCTCATTTACATTGGCGAACATGTGTGACCTTTATACATACATTTTGGACATGTATTGTGCACATAGTTCTAACACTGCGATCGTAAGGTGATACACATATATTATGTGTGCGACCCATTCAATATGGTTATATGTGAATAACTATAACACGTTTTTGTCATGACAATAGATATTATATAAATTGATTTCCATACATTGAGCTAAAACCACACGTGGTAAGGGGTTGTCGTGTTCTGAAGGTCACCCTGAGTACTGTTCCTCGACAAGTATACAAGAGAAATAGACACGCGTGAACACACACACATGCACTCACACACACGCACACTCAATATCACTGTTGTAAGTGGACACATGTTTATGATCTTCTATATGTTTTCTAATTAATGTGCGTCCTCTGATATTTGTAGGTGGAAAAACCTACATTAGCCTATAGCTGAATCACTAAAAGTTAGAAGAGTACATGAAATAAAATCGTGAATTTTAGTGTTGTAAGACGTATTCACGCAAAACTAATTTTATATAATTATAAATTATTTTGAGATTCGTGATTATGTGTGTGGTATGATATCATCTGTGAAGAAGCGATGCAACTGAAGACGACAGACAATGAAAACCGATTGAGATGGAAAAATACAGCCTAATTGTTGATTCAGGTTTTTCAACTTTTTAAACGTATGTATGTTTAAAAACATGTATTCCTAATGTCTGTGCTATCATTTTGAAGTATAAATAATTACAGTAAAAATATTTTGAATGACAGCCCATCCACAGTGTTTTGTAACACTAAATATGCATAAATATATTAAATAAATACATAAAATTAGCACTAAATATTGTTCATGATTTTATAGATGTTTGTTGGTTAATTTGACTGTACTATGCACTACGTACATATTTTTGTTGTGTAAGTTTAGAAATATTACATCTAGCCCAAAGCAAAGACAAGGTAGCTGGACAAATGATGCTTTTGGGATTGAAGAAATCAATGCCTAAACTATTGCCATTTCATTTTGAAAATTAGCTTACATTTTTAAAATATTCCAAAAAAGCATTATTACACAATATATTTATTTTTTCTCCAGTTATATATCCTCTCCAGAAATATTATCTCCAGAAATATATACAATAATATCATTTCCTTTTCATCAGTACTTAATAATTCATTACATAATCTAGGCATGGCGATATAGCCACAGCGAAATGATATTCTAAAGCCTATTGTGTTCATATATCAAATGACTGAGTTTTTGCCTTGTAGCTATTTTCGCTATTACTACCATTGTGTCACAATGTTGTTTAGGAGTTAGCACTCCTGACTGAACCCAAATGCAGTTTCAATATATTTCTATGAATCAGATTGCCAAACCTTTTTTTCCTTATCTTTACAGATCACACAAAATGGTATTCAATTCACTGTGTTCTGCCAAAGGAGTTTTATATGCTGGTAGGTTACTTATTACGTATGAATTAGGTCATGAGCGATTTAAGTTCAGTTGTGACACAGCCTCCATTGTTTATATTTAAATGCACTGCAGTGTACATTTAAATGTATACAGTAAAAAGTCCAGTGTTAATTGAACCATGACAAAGTATCTATGTGTAGTTGAGTTTAACACTGAACATATTAGTGTGTATGCCTGTGATATTGGTTGATGTGTCTCTATATGGTTCTTGATTCATGTTTCAGCTCAAAGGATAAAGACTTAACTTGCCTGTAATGCGCAGAAAGCAATTTCTGCATCAGAGCCAACAGCATATTATATCTGGTACAATTTACTTATTGTCTGTTTCAAACTATAGATCCTGTGATGCGTAACCTGTTATACTTCTCAAGTTATGGTCTCATATATTCAGGACGCTGCTGAACTATGAAAATATCACTATCTAGTGGTCGGATTTGTAGTGACAATGTTTATACAGTCTATGATTCAGAGCCGTTGCTGAACTATGACAATATTACCATCTAGTGGTCGGACCATTTTTACTTTACTGTTTACTGTCTATGGGTCGGACTTGTAGTGTTTCACTTGCCATCTTGTCATATGGTACAACATACTGTATGATAAAAATATTATCCATGTCTAGGACTACAATCCAAAATCAATGGAAAAAATAATATCAAGTTCAGTACATTCTAGTTGTCTATTAGCTTTGTGATTCACTAAACAATCACATCTGCTGTCATGGAATGATGTGGCATTGTGAAAACTTGCACTCGGTGGAAAATGAATTCCCTGCATTTCATGCAGAATTATTATTATTATTATTATTTTGATAATGTTGCCTGTCAGCATTTCATAAACTGATCAAAATGTGAATAGTGCAATATTTTGCCAGTGTAGTTCAAGCATGTACCAGGGGCGGAAGGCTAGAAGTCCATTCTGTGAAAAACACACGCCCAGAGGACACGGATGGTGAGGGAGCAGCGTTGCTGCCCTTGGTTACACCATAACACAGCCATTTTAGGCAAACTTCAGCCATAACTGACATTCAGCCAGTGAGTGACGTGATGGAAATGACATAACGGAAAGGCTAAACAGTATGAGGAATATCTTTCCAACATTACCTCGAACAGAAGTTCTTCAGGCGGCACTAGTCTGACCTATTTGCAGGGGCGTGTCTAAAGGGGTGGCACGGGGTGGCACCGCTCCCCCTGAAATATGATTGGCCCCCTCTGGTGCCCCACCAATGCCATTGGGCTAGAGTACTGTCAATTTGACAATGCCCAACGCCATTGGATCAGAGCGCTGTCAATCGCTGCCTGATTCATGTAATACCACCTGTATTAGGGCACAGGGAACTGCACAAGAGCCTGAAAATTGTGCCCAACGTTTTCTAAGCCAATTTTCAACACTGTATTTATTTATGATAGAATTTTCTGATGGCCCCCCCCGGATGGTTCTTGGTCCCCCCTGTGCCACCTCATTAAAAAAATTCTGGAATCGCCCCTGCCTATTTGCATGTGCCCTTGATGTTATTTGTGTATACTGTATATGTATATGTGGCCCCAAGATCTAGGACAGGGATACTCGAATTTTAGCCCTTGAGGCGAGTAATACTGCTGTTTGCATTCTTCTGCTGTAACCAGGGACTGATTTAGACCTGGGGCAAGTGATTGGAATCTCTGACCAAGCCGTGACATCAATCAATCAACAAACAATCAGGCAGAAGAAGAAAAAAAAAAAAAAGAAAATAAAACAACAATACTCCTTTTTGTGAGGGTCAGAATTTGAGTATATGTGGTGTATAGTTTCTTCAATTGATAGTAGAATACTTCACAATTTCCCCTCACCAGCTGCTTTTCCATAAAATGCCATAAACACGGGAATCCAAGAGTTTAAGTTTGTATTCTGTTCCTACCATAACTGCCTCTGCTTTTACCTGTTTTACTTTTCTTCTGGTATTTGCAACTGCTCACAAGTTAATTAGCTGCATACCTAGCAAGATAACATTGGCTGTAAGAAGTGGCAGTAGCATGGCTTTCCTGAAAAAACATCAATAAAATGTTATGTTATATTGTAAAAAGTTGTGTAAGTCGCTCTGGATAAGAGCGTCTGCTAAATGCCTGTAATGAACTGACAAGGCCACCGTTAGCCCATGGTCTGTTTCTGGTATTCTCACACTTGGTCCCATTAATCCAGTATTCTATGAACCCATCTCATGTTAGAACATTGCTACTCGTCGTGCCCCAGTAAACGTCATCCAGCCACACCCCAGTCGGTTATACAGTAAGGATCTGGAATATTTTCTCCGGTTGGTAGTGCGAGTTTATGAAGATAATTTGCCCAATCTGCTGCTTTGCGTGGTCAAACAGCTGTCTTTCCAACATTCTGTTGCCAAAATCTGAATGCAAGGGGGTCTATTAATCAGTCTTAAGCATACTTTAATAGCCATGAAAGTATCTGCTAGCTAGACAAATTGTGGTTTGGGTGATCAGGGAAAAGGATGTTGTTGATGAAAATGTATATATAACAAGCATATGTATATAAATAAGGAGTAATGTTGGTGCACTGTCCACACATGACCTAAGTCAGTCATATTAATGTTGCTAAGAGAGCCTTCTTTCACAGTTCTGATGCTGTAATTATTTCCATAATTGTTATGAGCCCAGCACAAAGGGAGACATCCTGGGGGCAATAACAGGTCTTTCCAGCTATGTGTGGACTCAGGAGCCTAGTTCACATCCCATGACTAGAGTACCCCCCCCCCCCCCTCCTCTCTCTCTATCTCTCTCTATCTCACAGAGTGAAAGAGTGCCCAGTAAAGGACTGACACAGCAAGGAGGAGATGGGCAGAATGACAGCTTTGCAGATTAAATGGTAATTCTGTTTCTTCAAGAGCAGAGGAGGAGAAGTCCCAGGCATACAGTACACCAGCATTAGAGAGGGAGGGAGAGCCCACCACAGTGTATAGGAGTTGTGCTCTCTACACTGGTAATCAGCTGGTAACTGGTAACGTGGTGCTGGCGAGGGTGTCCCTGCTTCACGGTGGAGCTATAGGATTCAGGATACATCTACTGAAATGGGAGGGTAGAGTCCATAGAGAAGCTCAGGTGAGTAAAGAATGAGTAAAGAGAGCTTTTTTTATGAGTAAATTGAGAGCAAGGACAGCTTTTTCTTTTGTCTTCTGGAGCTTCAACACAGAACAGGAACAGTCTATGAGGCTGTTCCTTTATTTGAACAGGAACTTGATACAGGAACTGGTGTGTTACCATTGCATAGTGGGCAAAAAACAGTCACAGACGAACCAAAGTGGATTGAGTAGCACAAGGCTGGATGCTACTGTTATAAATATTGAGCTGTTTAAATTGTTTATAGAGACTGTTGAAAAACCAAGCTTCTGCACGGCTTCAAAGTAAGTTTAACAAAATAAAAATTACAAGTATGATATGTGTGTGTGCCTACAAGTAGGAGTGTTCCAGTTACATGCAAATTTTATAGCTTTCAAGTCATATTCAACATGTGCAAATGTCTCTGAACTTTCAGGTTCTCTGTTTGTGTGTCTGTGTGTGAGAGTGCATGTGTGTGTGTGTGTGTAGGTGTGTGTGTGTGTAGAAGGATAATAATGTGTACTGCTGGGGCATTTACACTTTATTTTTCCCTTAAGGCAAAGCTGACCAACCTTGGTCCTGGAAGCCACAACGTTCGCTGGTTTAGTTTTTTCACCTTAAAATCAACAACCAAGTCAAGAAGTCAGGTGAGACTAGTGAATAGTGGAAACGGTTGCTGTAAATCGATACATTACATGGTCAGTGACAACAAAAACTAGTGCAATTCTTAGGAACCAGGGGTTTGAAATAATGAAATTATTTGTTTTGAACAATGCAAATAATAACAATGCTTACTTTCAAGTAAGTTGAAAGTTTAAGGAAATGTATTTTTAAATAATAATAATAAGGTTTTTGGTCCGCACACTTGTGTCTTGTGTGTGGTAAAGGTCTTTTTTAATTGCAGTTTTGTTACAGAGATGAGTCTGGACAGCGATCTCATGTCGGAGGTGCAGTTTGAATGCTCCATATGCCTGGACGTCTTCTCCAACCCGGTGTCCCTCCCGTGCGGCCACAGCTTCTGCCAGGCCTGCATAGGGGGGTACTGGGACAGCACCGACCTCTGCCTGTGTCCCCTCTGCAAGGAGTCTTTCCAGGAAAGGCCGAAGCTTCGCATCAACCGGAGCCTTTCCGAATTCGCCGAGTTTTTCAAGAAGAAGAAGGGCGGGGCGAGCGGGCCCGAGCAGCCGTGCGCCAAGCCGGGGCAGGTGGCCTGCGACGTCTGCACGGGTCCCAGGCTCCGGGCCGCGCGCTCCTGCCTGGTGTGCCTGGCGTCGTACTGCGAGGGGCACCTGGCGGCTCACAGCGCCCGCTTCTCCAAGCACCTGCTGGTGGACCCCCTGCCCAACCTGGAGGACCGGATGTGCCCCAAGCACCAGAGGCCCCTGGACCTGTTCTGCAAGAGCGAGCGGACGTGCGTCTGCGTGCAGTGCGCCAAGCCCGACCACAGGGGGCACACTGTCGTCTCCGTAGAGGACGCAGTCCAAGAGTTTAAGGTGAACCCCTAGCAGCTTTGTGGAAAATGTTGTTTTTCCGTATCGCACTGTGCTGCACACAGGTATTAGTACAATAGGTCAGTAGGACGGAGTGTAGCACAGTGGGTAAGGAACTGGGCTTATAACCAAAAGGTCGCAGGTTCGATTCCCAGGTAAGGACACTGCCGTTGTACCCTTGAGCAAGGTACTTAACCTGCATTGCTTCAGTATATATCCAGCTGTATAAATGGATACAATGTAAGATGCTATGTAAAAAAAAAAAAAGTTGTGTAAGTCGCTCTGGATAAGAGCGTCTGCTAAATGCCTGTAATGTAATGTAATGTCAGTCAGTTTATAGCTCTCTTAAAAATTACTTCTTATTTTACAAATTTACATGTCTGGTCCAGAGAAACAAATTCCAAATCACTATGTGAGGTATTCAAATATAATTGCTGAATCACCGTGTTAAGGTGCCTAAAGGCAGTAACCAAATCATTGTGTGAGATACTGTAGGCAGAGACAATCCCAGAATCGTCTGAATGGGAACTATTCTGGAGTGATGACATTCCCTGGTTTGTCCATAGACTCTGCTGAGGAAATCTGTGACAGAGGTGCATCATATGATCCACGAGAGAGTGAGGAAGGTGGAGGAGATTGGGCAGTCTGTTGAGCTCAGTAAAGTGAGTACTAACTCAAGTCTTAAAATGCAATGACTTCGTTTTGTCAACTTTAAGTCACCAGTTAATAAACTGCATCAGGCATTGACATCACAAGGCTTTACTTATTCAGCAACATGCAATAAACACACCTGTATGTGTAAGTAAAGAAAACATTTTGCGTTACTTTCAGCACAGACTGTGTTTTTAGAAAAGTCTCCCTTTGTAAAACATGCACGAATTGTATATTTGTAAAACAAATGTAGGGTATCTGACACTAAAAATGCGTTGACCCTAACACAAAAGTGGTAGCATAAAGAGTGTGGTGAGTGTGGTGGGTCCTAACACACCCTTTTTTTGAGGGTGCAGTTTTTTGAGACTGATGAGAGTTCCCTGACCGCCAGGCGAGTGCGGAGAGAGAGGCCGCCACCGGCTCGCAGGTCATCGGCGAGCTGCTGAGCTCCGTCGCCGCCGTCCGGTCCCGGCTGACCGAGGCGATCGAGGGGCAGCAGAGGGCCGCGTGCAGACGCGCCGAGGGCCTCGTCGGCGATCTGAATCACGAAATCTGCGACCTGAAGAGCAGGAACGCTGACCTGGATCAGCTCCTACACACCAAGGACTGCATCCACTTCCTGCAGGCGAGCGTGTGCTGCTACTAAGAGGACTGCACAGGCAGGCTGCAGTGCGTTCGCACACGCTAACGGCTAGCCTCTTTTCCCCTGTTCTAGGGCTTCTCGTCGCTGAGTGCCCTGCCACACATGAAGGACTGGTCAGACATCGCTGTCCACGCTGATCTGTGTGTGGACACCACAAGGACAGCCATTTCCCAAATTGAGAAAACGCTTAAAAAATTACTGCAGAAGTTGTCTGAAAGTGGTAAGTACTGTGTGATATTCAACATTCGATATTCTGTTCAGAAATATATTCTCATGCAAAATGATGCTGTCATAAACACTGAATTTGTTAACCTTCTCTCAAGTGCTAAACTTGAATACATCCTTTTGATTTTATGATGTGATTTTGTGTACGTTTGTTTCACATCTTCATATCTTGGTTTCCTGCCTTACAGAGCTGAGAAAAGTACAGCAGAGCGCAGGTAAGTATCTAGTAGGCCACGCCTACTCTTCCACACCTGTCCTTACTCTGACATCGGCACCGTTTTGATGGCTTGCTGTTCTACTCGCTCCGCAGTTGACGTCACTCTGGATCCGAGCACGGCGAACCGCTGGCTGGTTGTGTCCGAGGACGGGAAGCAGGTGAGAGAGGGGGACAGGGAACAGGACGTCCCAGACGGCCCGGAGAGGTTCAGCGACTGCGCCTGCGTGCTGGGGAAAGAAGGCTTCTCCTCCGGGAGGCGCTACTGGGAGGTGCAGGTGGGGGACAAGACGGACTGGGACCTGGGCGTGGCGAGCCAGTCCGCCAACAGGAAGGGGGACATCGAGGTGAGCCCGGAGGAAGGCTACTGGACCATGTGCCTCAGAGACGGGACGGAGTACAGCGCCTGCGCCAACCGCTCCTTCACCCTGGCCCCGCCGGCGAGGCCGCGGACCGTGGGCGTTTATGTGGACTACGAGGCGGGCCAGATCTCCTTCTACAACGTGGACGCCAGGTCCCACGTGTACACTTTCCACGGGACCTTCAGCGGAACGCTCTACCCCTTTCTCAGCCCCTACCTGAGCGCCGGGGCACGCAACTCCGCCCCGCTGGTCATCTCCCCAATTGGGATTGAGATCGGTACCGCTGACTGATAGGAGTGTGGCGTGGAGATGAAGTGGTGGAGCATGTTTTAAGAAGTTTTGGTATGAAAATGGCATATGCCAAACAATTTTGAGGGCTCCGTGTTCGAGAACTTAAGTCTGAATTTACATTGCTTTGGAATGGTTCTACTGCATTCATTGGAAATATATATATACCATAGCTACTTCCATATTAATATAATAAAATGGGATAAAACAAAGACTCATTATAAAGATATTATAAATGTGTTATAACTGCTAGGGTGTTTGGGTTAATGCATATGTATTTTAGGGCATTCTGTTTTGGACTGCAAAAATGTCAAAGGAGAGAATGGAAATGTATGCGTTGTACCTGCTACAGATGATTTATTGTGGCTGGTGGCCCTTGCGGCACAGGTAATTGCGCTTGCTTTTTAACGTCTGGGAAAAGCAGGTTTTAACTTAAACCTTCCAGCACCTGTTACTGTTGCTATAGTTCCACATGTTATTTCAATTGTTTCCGACTGCTGCACAAGATATTTATATAATTAATAAACCCACCTTAAAAAAATAACAAAAAACTAACTTCTGCTTTTTTCAGTCTTTTGTGATTGTAAAACAACTTTACCCTGATTGAGAAAAGGAGAGGGTTGGTACCCAGGCAGGTCATGGAGAGGGCTTCAAATTTGGAGATAATATATCACTAATGCTGATAGGTTAGCAACAACAGAAAACATGGCACCTGTGTCCTCAAAGAGAAAACCAGGCCTTCCCTAAAAACCCTTCAAAGAGGAAACAGTTTCATGCATCCGATAATGTTCAGAGCTGATAGCGTGTCTCAGCGGCGATACTGGCAGGCGAGAAATGCCAGCTCTCCCACTCACACAGCTACTGCACTGTTCTTTCAGCACACAACAGAGTTTTGTAACAAGAAGCTTTATTGGCAAACATAGCAATGCACGAGCCACAATATCAAATATATATGTATATATAAATATTTTAATCTTTAAATAAATGTAAATCTCTCAATGTTCTGACGTAAACAGGATCCAAAGTATATAGTCCATGAGACAGCAACATTGACAGGTTTCACTGGCTTATTGATGCAACAAAAAATGCAGCAATTACTTCAGCAGCACGTTGGAACACCTGCCACTCAGCTTAATAAGTTCAGCTTTCAATGCCTAAGCAATTTCTTAAAGACACTGTTCAATCCACATTACAGAAGCACTGTATTGACCTCACAATATACATGGCTTCAGGAGGGTCCCTGATTCTGGGCCTGGAATGCTGTAGTCACGCCCTCTCACTGTCCTCTGTAGAGGGCGAATAGTTACTCTCATTCTGTAAAGGGCGCGGTCAGTGGGTCGCAATGAGGCTCTACAGACCCTACCACCCTCCAGGATGAGGACTGAGGAACAGCTGCAGTTTGAATGTACCCCAAAACTGTACACGAGTCAGCACATGGATCTTGCCTCATACACACACACACACACACACACACACACACACACAAGCGTGCACACACACACAGACAAGCACGCACGCGCACGCGCACAAACGCACGCACGCACGCACACAAGCGTGCACATACACACCCTCAAGGCCAGGCAGTCCTGCTGGTCTTGGAAACGGCAGTGGACACGCTGGATGCTGGTCTTGCTCTGTGCACACTGGAGGCACTGGAAAGCCTGCTGCTCTTACCTGTGAAACGCAAAGAGACACAGCCTAACATTGGTTTACATGTAGATTTTTTCCCCCTTGTTTTTCTGCTAAAAAACCAGAGGGTCTCTCCATGGGTTAATTTGGGAAAACCCAAAGCTGAAGTCAGAATCCTTTCACACACAGAGGAGATGATTTGATACAGCTTCGAAAGTGCACCCAGTGCATTGTGGGTAGAGGGAACGTACCTGCTGAGCTCCTGCTGGAGGGGGAGCGCTCGGATTTGGAAGGGGAAGCAGCTCCCAGGTACCTGGCCTGGCGCTGGTAGTCGGACAGCTGCTCGGACCTCTTCATGCCAGGGGTGGCCTTGGCCGTCTCCAGCCTCTTCAGGAAAGCCTGGAAGAAACCGCTTGTGTCATAAAAAACGCAGCCTGGTTGTACGGTTTCTTTCACAATACGAACGCAGTAACAGACACGTGGACCACAATCACATGGCTTTTCCACATTAAGGCTTTCTCTATGGCGCTATGCAAACGCGCGAGCGAGAGATTAGAAACGTCCAGGCCCTTCGTTTTATTTTGCATTTACTGCCTCACATGGCTGCCACAGGTGTTCTACACTTATCATGCTCAATGGCAGGTTTATTTAAACAGATATATCGGTTCTGGGGTTAGGGACTGCCACAGGCAGCTTGCCAACTAACAGGCTGAGTGTGTCATATTACTCAGTAGGGGGTGTGTCTGACAGGGTTGGCAGAGCAACAAGGGCGCCCCCTGCTGGCTTCAGAACTCATCGCAATACTGCAACATTTGGGAACTACAAGTATTTTTAAAAGGGTAGGGTACATCAAAATGACTGAATTCCATATTAATTTAAATCACGTGAAAAACATATTTGTCAATATTAGCATATTTAAAAAAAAAAAAATTTTGTTAAAAAACTCTACGACTGGCGGCTGGACGGCCTCACCATGTTCTCGCGCTCGATGCGCTGCTGCTCGCGCTGCCTGTTGAGGGCGCTGTGGCACGGCCGCACCGGCGGGCTGCCGGGCTTCTTCGTGGCGCCGCTCTTGGGCCGGGGGCTGCGGCGGGTGAGCTCCCGCAGGAGCCGCTGGTTCTCCCGGTCGATGCGCACCACGTCGTCGTTGCTGAACGAGTAGTTCTTACGCGGCCTCCTTCCGGAACTCTCTATCACCAGCTCACTCTCCAGCCGCTTGTTCACTTTCATAAAAGCTTCAGGGGAGGACAGAATGCGGGTCAGTGCGACTGGGATTGTACCACATGCACACTTACAGTACAGCAGTGATAAAATAGCCTTTTATGTGTCTCCACACAGCATATGGATATTGTGAATATACAAAGAAAAGGAATGCAGTGAAAAATGCAGGATCCATATCTTAAGCAGAATGTGCAATGCACAAATGATTTTATAACAGCGAGTCACACACACTTCTGCCTCTAAAAGTACAATGCTGCTCACTTAAATGTAAAGCCATCAGCTACAAGCATTGTCACTTTCCAGTAACAAAAAAAAATACTGCTGCATAGCTGGGTGGAGATCAGGGATGGGTAATTAGGGAATGCCACAGTGGAAAGTGACAGCCTGTTATGTCATACTTGTTGTTATGCAACCATTAGGCCTATTTTAACAGGACTGAATTCCAGTTAGAAGATCAAATCATTGACAGTGAACCCCAAAACCTACAGTTCTTCCTGTGATCTGAGTACTAACTGAGAAGCTTTGCACACAGGTTATGGCTTCTTACCCAATGTAAAACTGATGGAAGGACTCAGTTTAAAGTTCACTCCCCAAAAAATTAACTTACCTGTCATGAGATAGGATGTTGTAGGGCTTCCAAGTAGACATGAAATCAAAGGTGTTTAGTAACGTGAGGGAGTGTACAGTTGTGTCACAGACAGCGACCTACAACGTCATAATTAAAAACTCGCAGTCCCGATCGCTCATTCTATTGCCTCACACGACTCGTGGCCCGCGCCCCGCCTCTCTTTTCTCACCTTCTGAGATAGAGCCCACGTCATCTGCGGCAAGTCCGCCGAGAACATTTTGCTGCCTGACGATCACTCGCTCCCTCTCGCCGTCCTTTCTCAGTGCGAGCTCAAAGGACTGGACGGGGCTTATGTCCGGGGTGGACAGCGGGGTCACATCCGTCACCGTGTCCTCCGATTCCTCCGGAGGGAGCCTGAGCTTTTCTCTGCGCGCGAGCGCGCCCAGTTTGGCTCGGTACGGAGGGGAGCACGCAGGGATCCGCTGGGGAGATGCCTCGGAAGCGGAGCTGTCCTCTGTGCTGCTATATGAACTGTCCGATTTAGACGAGGAAACGGGGCTGTGTTTTCCGCTCCTAAACTTCCCGCTGGACTTCTTCGATAGGCAATGGGTTGCAGCTTTACTCTTGGTTGGTTTCTGATCCGACTCCTCTTCGGTGTCTTCTTCGCTCCTTTTGTAACCGTCTTCGTCATCATCCTCATGGTTGTGCTTCCCGTTCTCCTCAGCCGAAAGGCCGGTGGGGATTTTGGCGGTGATCTGAAAATGGGTGCTGGGATTCTTGTCCAGCTCGCCGTCTGCTTCAGATTTCTCTTCAAAAGAAAGGAGTGAAGAAGCGCTTGATGGTCGGCTACGGTTCTCGTCCACGGAGCCGTTACCCTTGTCTTCTTTCGGCAGAGGGGAGTTTCCCTCTCCTGACACTGCAGGCTCCATCTGCTCGTGGCCTTCGGAGTTCCCACCACTGACAGCCGTGCTATCTCCCCTGTCTTCTTTTCCGTGTTCCTCACAATCACTGTCAAAGAAAGAATGATCTACTTCTCCTTCAAGCTCCTTAGGGCTATACATCTCCGCCAGACTATTTTTCCACCCCGAGAAAGCTGCAAAGCGAAATAACAATTGTCAAGTTAAAATGTCAAAACACCTTTTTGCTAAAATAATAATAATAATAATAATAATAATAATAATAAAATTATTTAGCTAGTGATAGACATGTAGCATGCTGACGTTAAATATCGTAACTATCTAACGTTATCTAACCACCTAAGGACACTGGTGGCAATGGATAAACATTTGTTGGCTAATATTAAAACATCTTAGGCTGAGAGCCTTAGCCAGCAACGCCTACGCACTAATCAGAGGATATGTAAGAACACAGCACGCAACCACGGGGGACGTCACGAAAACACCAAGGGCTTTATGTAATACAGCTAACGTTTGCTGGCTAACGTTAGATACAAAAAGGAATGGGCGTCAGTTTAAAGGAAATCCAATAAACTTGAGTTAACCACCTAGCTAACCTAAGCAAATAATTGAAACTCCAGACTGATAAAGTTGGGCAATTAGTCAAACGTCACTAAGGTTTAATGTCGCTAAACACAGCCTGTGTTTGATCAGATCAAATCAAATCAAAACTACAGCTCCGCATGGACAACGACGCACTATTTCAGTTTATCACGCGTACAGGTTAGATTAGATTTAAATTTGCTCCTACTTGTAGTAGCGGTACGATCACCACACCTCGGTTTATCAACGAATTACCTGCATATTGTTGGCTAGCTAATCCATTTAGCTAGCATAGCTCGTATTATCCCGTTAGTCTCGGTTCAGTACCGTTAGCTAGGTAGTTGCAACCGTACCTACTGTATCGTTTGCTATTTTGTAGCGTGACGATGGTTTGACTACTGTTAACACCTAGTAAAACACCAAACACCCACACATTTAGCACTAAAGTTACGTTGCCTTTCATGCTTCAGACACAAGGTAGTGTAAAACTAACATTACGTTGCACAAGACAACCTTATTAGACTAGCGACATCTTATAAGACCATCTGTGAATCTTACCAGGCAGGCGTTCACCAGTGTAAGCCGAATACCCTGCCAGACAGCTGACCTTAGCACGTTAACTTCAAGCTAACTACGGATTCAGACATTTTACTTTTACTTTTAGTGATACTGAAACAGCACACGAATGTGCACAAATCGTTATCTATACAAATATTTAGATCAGACAGATAGGTACTCAAGTTACCAAAGACAAGCCTACTACTTAGCTTAATAAAAATATGCGGAAAAACTACTGTAACTAGGCAACGTCACTTCCGGACACCCACGCGACCAGCTACAAAATACCACTCGCAGACTTTCCAGCAGATGGGGGTATAACCATATTAATCATAGCCTTGGTTATTTGTTTTGTATTTTCGTTTCGGTGGAGTTATATTTTTTATATTTTTCCAAGCATTTTCTTCTAACCAACGATTGCATCCTATTCTATCTAGTTTCTATTCCTGTATTTTCAGTAACGAATTCTCATTTTATATTTAATTGGATGCCTGCTATAGCGGTGATTACTATTGTATTCACGTTCATTTTTGGTTCGCTCGAAATACTATGCTCGTCATCCGTCAATTTTCACTCCTAACCGGCACACATCACGCCAATGCATCATTACATTAGTTCCTTCTGAATGTTAGAATCGATTTTAAGGTAAAGTTACTTAAATCATTGATCAAGTACAAAATGTATAGCTGACCTTTTTGTAAGACACCAGCACCAACGCTTCATTAAGTCTGCTTTCTTGATGTTCTTCATTGCAGGAAAAGTGGGAGTCTTCATTTTGTTTTTATGAATCTACTCTGTGAAATGTCCAAACAGATCAGAGCGATGCATCAGAGTCGTCATCCCTAAATTTTAATAAGAAAGTCCGAACACATGGTTTAATGATTGCTTTTAATTTCCTTTTATTTGGATCTCAAATTGTTACGTATTTTTATACATATATTGTGCATTGTTCCAGTATTGTTTGTCAAGTCATTTGCTGTATTCTGTTGTATTTTCATTGTATTTTAATGGTTTATTTCCACATGTATACACTTTGGGCTGCAGAACTGCATGAAAGGTTGTATAAATAAATAAACATTATACTAATAATAATAATTGTTGTTGTTATCTTTGTAGCTTCAAAACAAACAGTTTTGCAAAGTTTAGCTGTAAAATAAACCAATAATGTTGGTTTTATTCGATTCATTTCAAGGACTGTCCCAGTCAGGCACACATTTCATTCATTGAAAAAAGCAGGTATGGGTTCGCTACCTTGCCAACACAGCTGGTTACGGTAACAGGGTTCATTCGGAGTGGTTCAGAAATTCGGACGTGAGTTTGCCGAGTATCTATCGTCGCAAAGTTAGTAAACATACAACTAACGACGTTAATTGACAAGATGCACTTATCTATATAGTGGTCTGTCTGACAGTAACCCCTGATGTGAATTGTGCGGTCTCTCTTCGCGGCGATTGCACAACACTTTCGCTTGCGCACAGATTTCTTCCCTTTCGGAAAGATTGCGATTGAGAAATGGAGAAGAAGCACATGATCGGAGGAACAACAGAGGTCTTAGCCGCGAGTGCGCTTGATTCGTTATGTTTTTAATTGGACAAAACGGTGGTGTGAACCGCATACCGAAAGATACAATGAATTGAAAAAGACAAGCTGGTAAGCTAACGGACTGGCTAGCGTCCTGTTATTATTATCAGCTGTCTGCTGATAATAAGAAAGCTAGCTAGGTAATTTCCGTTTGTTCAGTTGCCGAGATTTAGGCGCTGCAGACCTAGACATCGGAATAATGCGGTTTGTAAGTTAGCTAGCATGCCACATGCTTTGATCAGCAATTTCAGTAGTTAGCTTGCTGCAGCCAAGTAGCTAGATAGCTCGCAGTAACTGTAACAATGACATTATTTTTGCACGGTCGTCAATTTCACCACACGTCGTTGTCGACGTGTTCTTAGAAAACTACCTAGCTAGTTTGCTAGCTAATGGGACATTGCATTGTTCTGAGTGGAGATCAGTGAAAGGCAAGAAGGGTAAAGTCTGTCTAGTCGGTATTGAGGAAATGTCAATCCCAGCAGAATGCATCTTGATGGCAGCAGGACTCAGAGCATCACCGTCAATGTCCCCATGTCTAGCGCCGTTTCCAACCGGTCTTCATCTTGGTTTTTACACGCCGTCACCATCGGAATAGCAGCCGCGGTACTCTTCCAGTTTGGGAATGGGGAATTCACAGTAACATCTTTTTTTCTCAAGCTTTTTATCTACGTGTCATTCCCATTGCTCTGTTTTTCGTTGGGAAGCGTTGGGCTCTTGGTGAAGAAAAGCCCCCCAAAAAGCAGCAGATTTGACACTTTGAAGATGAGGTCAACGCACTTGTCGGACTTATTAAATAAGCTGATGGTAAGTACGGAAGTCAGCTGCCAGTTAGCTCCTCTCGATTATCGGTGGAATCGCAGTTTTATTTTCCTGCAAGTTATCATAAAAGTATTGTACAGATGCACGCTTTATTTTTGTTCCTTTCGCCAAATTAGACACAGACCAATGCCATATTTTCTCGTATATATTGCATGTTAAACTGAGTTGAACCTGTTATAAAAATCCATTGATTTCGTGGTTTATTTATTTGAGACTCGAATGGTTAAATAGAGCTTAAGCATAACGTTTATCACAAATTCAAGAGTAATCTGTGTGTATTCATAGTGAAACGTCCTCTTAGGTAGAAAGAAGTTGACAGTTGTGTTTTTTCTAACTGGGACTCGAGGAAGACCACCTTGCTATTCTATGATAAACAAGCAGAACATGGACTCGTTCCTCGAACGCAGCCGATGCACGTCACCTTTCGTTTGTTGGAACTCGTTACAGTTATCAATTCTGTCATGTGCACATCATAGCAGGTGAAGCGCATATTGATGTGCTGGATTATGGTTCTTAATGTGTGTATAACGCAATAAGGCCAGTGTGAATTCAGTGTTATATATTACCCCACCACCAATCTAGCCTAGCTAATGTTCCCCAGACACAAGACATCTGATCAAGCGTACTGCAAAAATGTAGCAAGTAGAAAACCATTCAGGGTGAACTTTCTGTTCGATAGAGCATTCATAACCTTATGTGTGTTGAATAAACCCTGAGATTCGGCCAGTGACTTCTTCCTTTCAGTTACAGACCTCCCACAGGCCTGAAGAGAGCGTTACCTTCAGCAGTGTAAGAGGTGTTGGGCTTTAATCCGCAGGTTTTTAGCAGGCAGGTTTCTGGTCCCATGCCTGCTGTGTACCTGCCTGTTTCCTGTGTATGGCCTCACGCTGGTCAGAGTTGAGAAGAAGATAACTGCTTCTGCTCCTGGGCTCCTCCAGTGAGTCGAGTTGACTGCTCAGCGGGTGCTATGTTGCAGCCTCAAATGCTCATCCATGCAGCCTTGGTCTTGACCACAGGTGTCAAACTCCAGTACTGTGGACTTTCTGTTGTTTGGAAACTTTCTTTATGCACTTAACTGCTTATTTAGGGTGAAAACACTGATTCACTCTTAAGCCTGTTTATTTGATGATCAGCCTTGTAGCCATGCCGTGTAGCTGTTTTTTGTCGGTTTGGAGGGCTAAAGGTGGGCTGTGGGGCTTGAAGGGAGTTTGTGATTCTGTGATGATTTAGGCACCGTGACTTTGGTGTTTGCAATTTGTGTTGTGTTGCTGTCTATGATTTTTCACCTGTTCTTAATGCTGTAACCTGTGAATTTATGTTTCTGAAATTAATTTATGAATTGTTGATTCTGTGATGGTCCAAGCACAGACACTTTGGTATTTATAATTTGTATGATGCTATTATGTATGATTTGTGTTTGCTTTTAATGCTGTAACCTACCTACTGCCCAGGGACACCAGGGAAATGAGCTTTTAGCTAAATCTGGTGCAACATATTTACTGTGTAGTGTCCCTGTCAAATAAGTGCATTTAAAAAAAAAAAAAAGCTAGTCCCCACTTTCACATTTCTTAGGTGACACTTGCGCTGTTATTTTCTTCTCTTCCTGTCACTGGGGGAGCGTGACGTGTCCCCCTCAGCGAGGTGTGGGTTGTTCTCCCCTGCAGGGCCGGTATCCAGGCTCGCCGCCAGAGTCCCTGTCTGTCAGAAGAGTGCTGGTGTCTCACAACGTGGACAAAGCCCTCAAAGAAGGTGAGTCTCCCCTCTGGAGCGGGGATTTCGCCATTTACTTTCCTCAACGCACTTCTTCGGGGCGGGGGGTCGAACACCCTGGAGCACCGCGGCGTCTGCAGGTTTCGTTTCAAACGGTGG
The DNA here is from genome assembly GCF_018555375.3 of Anguilla rostrata. Taxonomy (NCBI): domain Eukaryota; kingdom Metazoa; phylum Chordata; class Actinopteri; order Anguilliformes; family Anguillidae; genus Anguilla; species Anguilla rostrata. The sequence continues at coordinate 52,812,113 of NC_057939.1, read as the reverse complement.
CCAAAGCGGGGGTGTTGGACAGGACGCCGGTGGACTCCTTTGCCAACCAGTGACCTAATTTAATCACCCAAGTGCTGAAATGCATCACCAAGGAGTAGGCACTGCAGCCCTGGTAGACACTGGTTCTTTCTGTGGCCAAAACCCTTAATCAGATTACATTGCCTATATCATTCACACTGTGCAATTACCTACGGTTTGGCTTGAGATTTTAATGTCACTCAGAAACAGCCATTTGAGATGATTGGACAACATATCCTGTCATTTGGTTGCTGTGGGGGGATGTTAATATTGAGGTTGTGACTGAACATGAAGCTCTCTGTGGAAGACTGCTCATATTTTTTTTGTCGAGTTTCCCATAACAACAGGGCACTGGGGGATTTCAGTTTTATAACAGCGGGGGTGCTTCTACACAGTCACTCAAGCGTGGCGCATTATTGAAAAACAAATAAAAAAGAGTCTTATCCGCGAGCACACGGCGCTGTCGCCTGAACCCGCGGTTGTGTGCTCACGCGGCGCTAATGGTCTGGAGAATTTCTGAGGCGCAAAGTCGGGATGAGGCGTCCGCGGGAGCTGGGGTGTGAATTTTAGCGGTCTTTTTTTATTTTATTTATTTATTTATTTATTTATTTTTTACCGCGAGAGCTTGGTGCGGATAAGTGATTTCTGTTCTCTGAGTGGCAGGTAGGCTCATATTGCTCCGGAGAAACGCTACTCCATTTTCTCCAGTCTCTTAGCGATGTCAGCTGTGACAGTGTTGTGAAATAGAGGGCTCGATTCGGTCAACATTCATCAACAATATTTACTTTAAATTAATGCAAATGTTATTCTTTTTTACACAAACATGCACACGTTTGGCTAATTCTGGTGTTCACTGAACTTGTCAGGTAAAAAAACAAAAATGAAATTATTTGGTAGTGAAATTCAGTGCCAAATCTTATTGAATCTAGGCTCAATTTGAACACAGTATGAATGAGCTGGCACAAAATCGACTTTTGGCCACGATATTTGAGTGGGGCTTTGTTTAGGACTCATCTTGAGCAGTTAACCAATGGTAATTAGGATCTCATTAGCAGGATCTCATAAGAATGTTCAGGCGTTTTTTTGGCATCTACTTTTACGGTGGCTTGCAATTGTTGGCCTCTTTTGTGTGCTTCTTAATTTGTTTTTCCTCACCCTTCTTTATGTGAAACACTGTTGATTTTCCCACATTGTGTTCTTTAGCAGTAGTGCCAAGGCATGCTTCTTTGTCTCATTTTGATAGCATTTCTTTTTTTTAATCACTGGAAAGTGTGATTCATTTCATTTTAATTTCGGCCTTTTGGCATCGGTGATATAAAGAGGTAAGTCACTGATAAGGTGTAATTACAGTTTCATTGCGGTTTGGTACAAATTCTCAGTTCATATTTCCGATTTGCTAACGCAATTTGTGAACGGTGTGTTTTTTTGTTGAATTATATTGCATATATATGCTATAAATTGCAGAGATTTGGTAGGAAGAGAGGGAGAAGTGTGTCCGAATTTGACGCAGAGATGCAGGGCTTAGATGGGCAGGTGTTTTATGGTAATGACCTGTCAGGCATCTGTACAGACGGCTCAGTGGGGGTCTGAGGGGCCCTGTCGACACAGCGTGGGCACTCCCTGGGGCCTGCCTGTCACAGTGCATTTCGAAGATGTGGAAGAGTGACATCTCCACTGACTCTGCTTTGTGTGTTTATGTGGAAGCAAGGCAGGTGGGCGTGGCCTCTGTGGAGGTCATGCTGGCTTTTTCCCTCGTCCTGATTGGGCGCAGTTCATTACAGCACGGACCAATGACTGCTTGTATAGAGCACAGCACCTGCTGTCAGCCATCGAATGGTGTGAAATCATTCTTCTCTTCCGTTTTCTCCACGCAGAAGTCTTTCTTAAAATGTGTAACTTTGCAGACCCCTGCATTTAGAACAAGTCTTTTATTTTGCCAGGTAAGTTTTCTAAAGATTTCTGGTTGGCAAAAGAGAGGCAGGTCTTGTATTTTGGTGGAATTTAAGCTGTGGTGTAAAATTGTGCTTTTGAGATAAATCTAATTGCATATGGTAAACTCACCTTGATCCCACTTGCTGACAGTCTGTAGTAGAGCCTGGACTTGTAAAGCCTTGTAAAAGACGAACACAAGCTGGCTGAGCTATTGAGACTTTTCAGTGCAGTTGGAACAATTTTGACAAGCCCTCCCCTTCCCTGTCTGCATCACAGATGTGACCTTGTCCCTCACTTGAGATATGGTTTTAAATGCTGGGCTGATCAGCATAATAATAGGCTCTGTGTTTTAGAGAACACAGATAAAAGCAGTCTTTATTTCAGTTAAATCAGCTCAGAAAACAATAGACTTTGGTTTAATTGAAATGTCGGCGCTTGCATGCGACAGTTCCTCCACAGGCTCCAGATTGACCAATAAAAATGCAGTGTTAGACTAATGGCTGCTGGGTGCTGGGTAGGTGATTCTGTACATCTCATGAATGCCTGATTGGGTATGCTTAATTAAGAAAACCCATTGAGGTGAAAAAGTGCAATGTCTGTGTTTCCAGTGCAACAGATTTTGCTAGCTTCCTCAATAGTCCAGAATGCAATAGAATGGCTTCATGTGGTGTGGCCCTCTGTCTCCAACTTAGCTTTTAGCTAACGCTGTCACTAAGGGGGTGGCTAAAGTTGTTCTGGGTAATGTAGGAAAATAACGAACTGGAGCTGACTCAGAAGAAGCCTGACAGGGTAGCAACTGAAAAATTGGAATTGGCCATAAAGTAAAATAGCCTATATTACAAGTATCATATAATATAAACCCTGGAATGAACTTCACATTGTGCTACACATTTTCTAACAATATAAATGTTTTAGCCTGGATTTTTCCTTTAATAAGGAGTGAAATATGAAGAAGCTACAGTATGTAGTTACTGTAAATGGGAGTTCGGGGCTTTTGAGGAACTCTTGATTGTGTTGATTTTCTGTAGCAAAAGTTGTCCTTTTGGTACTGTGGGTCTTGAGTTAATAACTAGAACAGTGTTGTTGGGAGGAAGCCATGTTTTTCTTGTAAATTTTCATTAATCTTCATTACTTTCCCCTCCCCTGTGTTGGATTGTTGTGTATTTTGGGAAGAAAGTAGGTAGTTGGTTATCTTAATGAGCGAATTTACGGGCGTTGACCCCGTCTGTGTCTTCCACACTATGGACTTGTTTATGTGTTGTTTACTGTTTGTTGTGGAGCTCAGACATATGTGACTGCTCACTACACTCAAGCTGATAATTGGGCTGTTTTGGATCTTGACTTTATTCTCCACACACAAGTAACAGTGGGCTTTTTGTCAGCCTTCAGCAGTGTAGCAGAGAATCTATGTCAATAAGAACATCTCTGTAGGCTTACTTACACTGGCTGACTTTCAAGTTTCCACAAATTAAAAAACTTATTTCACTTTTTTGTCCACCTGGGGTCTATGGAGTGTGATGAGTTTGCCAGTTGTTTTCCAGTAGAAAAATGTTTGGCTAATTAGACTTTTTTTTTTCTTCTGCTCCGCTTTTATGTAACTAATTAATTATTTGTTATTCGGCAGTCATTGGAATTATTGAAGATTTCCTGATGAAATAAGCGATTTTCTGTCCGTTCGGAGATAATGGTGCGCTACGCTTTCGATTGAGGCCGGTTTCGGTCCTCACTTGCCGTGTAGAAAACCGTTCTGTGTGTGTGTGTGTGTGTGTGTAAAGTTCAGGGCCTGAGGGAAGCAGAGTGCTGAGGATCAGCTGATGCAGTGATGTCATCACCGCCGTCCGCCAGGCAGGGAACACATACCGGCATTATCGCTCCGCACGATGCACAGAGGGGTTACAGCGCATGCACACCGAGTATGACACGAGAACAGCATGGGGAAAGGCTTTGAAGAGCACGTGCCCCCCTCCCCCCCCCCCACTCCCCGGTGGGAGCCGCAGGCTACAGTCCCATGCTGACTCATCCACACCCCCCCCACCCGCACCCCTACACCCCCCATACCCTTACACGTCAGTCTTACCACAGCCTCTGGGTTTTCTCCCAAAACCCTGTGGACGTTCTTGTCTGAAAAGCACCCCAGGGGTCAGCGTGCGAAATTAATGTGAAAGCACAATTGTGTGACCTTCCTCACCCGCCATGAGAAAATGCCAAATTAAACGAAGGTCTCCCTGTCAAGTCTAAAATAAGATGAAAATTTTAATTTCCTCGTGTGGCTCCCCCTGCAGCTGCCTGCCTAACATATTGCAGCTGCACCCCTCCAGATATGAATGCATAATCGGTTTACCCACTGAGGTAATGTCATTATTTAGATTTTATTTTTTTCCTTCCGTGTTTATCTCCCTGTTCCACAGGGGTCATCGGAAAGGTCCGCATTAGTTTGGAGTTTAGCGGCGAGGGAGTTTCTGTAGTGCGCTGACACGCCGTTAATTGGATTGTGGGTCCCAGACACATCACACGGACTGATAACTGAAATCTGGCCTGTGATTTGGCGTTTCCCTTTTACATTTGACATTTGATTGGCCGTCTGAGGTCAGCTGCCGCTTGGCTCGTTTGCTTCGTCATTGTGCACTGCTGCAGCTCCTCAGTGAAGCTACTGTGATGTCATACATATTGGAACACACAGGAGCGGAGTTGCAAAGAAGGACGATTGGTGGAGTTCCGTGCTCAGTATTCTTCTCCCATGGTGCACCGTTCTTTAATAATGTATTGAAAATGCACTTTCTCCATGTAATATTTACTATCACACAGCCAAGCGTTATCAATGTTTTCTCTTGAAATTTCACCGATTTCCATTCAATACAAAGTTTTTTTTTTTTTTTTTTTTGTATTTCTTCAAGCGATTAGCTTGAATGTAGTCTGAATCACAGCCTGTTATGGATCTATGTTCCTATGATTCTGGCTGGAACCTGTTGCCGTTTCCTGCGTATCTAAGGAGTACAAAGTGTTCTTGTCGTAAGACTGAAGATGTGTTCGTGGCTGATGGAGAAATGTGAGGTCCTAGCATGCAGTCGATGTGTGTGAAACCAGCGGTCACGTCCCAGTGTGCGTGTCCGTATTTTTTACAGTCTCTGGTGTCCACCTTCGTTTCCCCACCGCGGTGACCAGCGAAACCGGGGCTCAGACGCCGGATCTCGAAAAGATGTAACATGACTCATAGCTCGGGTTCAGCCTCTCATTCCCTGTATTAATTAATTCCAAACACCCCAGGCCCCGAGCCCCCCCCCCCTTGAGGGACATAGCTGTGCAGAAAGTGAGCCGTGTAGGGGAAAGGGGGCTGTAATGAGTTGGCAGAGCTGTGGGTGGAGGATGCCTGTCTGTGTCTGAATTAGTTCCCCTTGCACCGCGGAAGCACTGCTCCCGGGCGCTGTACAAATTGCCATGGCCGAGACTGGGGGGGAACAGCCGTCTCTACATCGGGCATGAGTCATCGTCGCGACGATGAAGGCAGCTCCCACAGTCTAAGGAGCAGAATCTCAGGAGAAGATGGTGCTGAGCAACAATGTGAACGTGGACCTTCCTCCTCACACCGTAATGCAGGGCCGTGATGCAATTTATTAAAGCTCATCAGGTCTATTTTAAGTTCGGGGTGGGGGGTGGGGAGTGGGGGGGCAGACCAATGACATGACAGAGTGTCTCTGCTGGAGCTGTTCGTCTGGAAGCTTTTTCCTGGACCCCAGGCCTTCTGTCACCTGGCAACCCTTCTTGACATTTGATTGAAACTTTCGCCAGGGAAGCGTTCACACCACTTATCCAGTGCTGTGGCAGTGACAGGCGTTTCATCGTCTGGTGAGAGGCCAGGGAGAAATGCTGGAAGGGATATTTACAGCAGCTTCAGTGCATTTCATATCCAGAGTACATTTATTTTCGTTATTTTTATGAAGGCAATAAACTGTATTTGATCCATTTCCTGTTCAACTTCATTTTCTTTGTCATGTAGCTATATGTACATGCCATTACAAATCACATCTCATGCACATAATATTGTGAATGTATCGCATCACTCTGCTGAAATAACTGCAAATAGCTGTTCTAGCCTGATTGGACAGAAGACATATTGCCTAGCAACAGTGGTTCTGATTGGCTCAGAGTTCTGAACATTCTACTGACATGCACAAATAGCACGCACATTTGTTTTCATAAGTTTATAAAGTAAAAGTGTACTGCTTCTCAGCAAACCCATTCATAAAGCCAGTATCACCCCTTGATAATTTGTAAATATGCACCTACATACATCAATAAAAAATGACAGTTGGCATGGATTATAGCTATATATTCAAATAGAAATGTTAGCGCAGTTTTTGAGCAATTTCAGATTTGGCATTGGCACAGACTGCAGCTGATTGATTGAACTGAACAATTACAGCTAATGAATCAAGTGGTACTTTGAGTTGTTAATACACTGGAGGAGTGCTATGGAGGAGGCTACATTCTTATTTTAAAGAGCTTGGCCTGGCCTCTGCAGATCTTCTGAGGGCGCTGCTGTGGTTAATTATTCTGCATTCATTAAAAACCGGGCATCCTAACTGTGGGTCCCTTTTTAGGCCCAATTACCGCTCGGCTGCAGCGCTTCTCTGTGCACTTCGGTAATTTATCAGACCGTGATGCGAAAGCAAGCTGAAAGCCGGCACGTAATTGGCCTTCATTTCACCTCCTTCTCCGACTTTAACAGAAGGCCTAACGCGAGAGTAAGGATGGTGTGTGAAGGAGAAACAAGGAGAGGGAAATGGAGACATGATATTGGAGGTGAATCGCTGTGATATGGCTTTTTGGGAGGAAATTATGTTTGCACCGTGGGAGGTCACCTCTTCCAAAGTGTGACTTGAGGGCGTGAAATCAAATGAGGGTGTGATTCCTGCAGCCAGGGGCACATACAGTGGGCATGGCAACCACTACCCAGCTCAACATGCTGTCTTCTGTATGAATAACTCACAGGGTTTTAATCCCGGTCATGTTTACGTATGTTCTGCTGATGTCCTTCATCTTGTCCCCCCCCTCCATCTCTTTCTCTCTCTTTCTCTTTCTCTCTTGCTCTCTCTCCCCCTCTCCCCCTCTCTCTCTCTCTCTCTCTCTCTCTCTGTCGCCCTGTCTCTCCCCGCTCCCTCTCACCCTCTCTCTCTCATTCTCTCCCTCCCCTCCCTCCCCCCTCCCCATTGACTACCTACAGGGACTGTCCGTCCCTGTACATGCCCTGGCCGGACGAGCCAGCTACCAGATCTGTTGAGACTTCTGAGAGGTCAGGCACTAGGGCCGCTGGCTGCCGTGGACGTGGTTAAGTAGTCTGCAACGACATCGTCCAGACTGCTGCACAGGACTTCTGGAACCTCAAAGCTGCCAGCCCAGGTTGAGCCGCATGGTGGGCGCGGTTGGGGTGGTTAATGTAGTCTGTAACGACATCGTCAAGACCTGCACACGCACTTCTGCAACCTCAAAGCTGCCAACACCAGGTTTGAGCCAGCATGGGTGGGGGGCGGGCGGGGTGGGGGGTGGTTAATGTAGTCTGTAACGACATCGTCAAGACCCTGCACACGCACTTCTGCAACCTCAAGGCTGCCAACACCAGGTTTGAGCCAGCATGGGCGAGGTGGGGTGAGGGGTGGGTGGGTTGTTTTAACACAGCAGCTGTCTGGTTAGGAGATAACAGGTGGTCCTCCATCAACATCAGTTTTTAAAGCCACCCAGAGAAATGATTTCCATGGAAGGTGCTGAGTCAGTGTGGTTCTGCCTAGTTTTACAGTGTACGTGTATTTATTTTGTAAATGGGCTGTTATAATTCGTAAGCAAAGGTGACATAAATCTGGCCATCCATTTCAAACCCTGTAATGCTGAATCCAGAAGCTCTTAACACTTGTGTTCTTGTAATTGAGTATTATATGCAGAATAATTCAATTAGCCTGATCATTTTTGCGAGTTCATTTCCTGGTGAAAAAGGAATTGTGTGTGTGTGTGTATGTGCGCGTGTGTTTTTCAAATGAAAATATTTTAATTTCACATTACTGTTTTTGGCATTCTGCACACATTTCTATCGCTGAAGTGAAAATGCATACAGCACTTTGGCAGCTGAGCAGAATTATGGGTAGAGCTCCAAATGTAAATTTCTGTTCGGTCACCCGTGGCAACTTCAGGCTGTTTTTGACCGTGGTATTTCATTTGGAATCTCGCCACCCAAACAGCGGGCGTGATTCTGTGAGTGACCTTCCATTCACACTGGAAGTGTCCCCTACTGAATAATTTTCAATCAAAGAAAGGACAGAAGACAGAACCTAGGCCACAGGAATTTGATGATTTTGATATATAGCTTGGTGCAGGGCCTGTTTATCCTTAAAATTATTATTAAATTGCGATTGACACCAGTAATGATGTTTGGCTTACTAATAATGAGCCAGTCACAGATGACATGATAGATATTAGGTTTGTAAGTGGCTGAAGATGCTTTTCTGTGGAGCAGCACACAGTAGTCTTATTAGAGAGCAAGTTCATTTGTATGTGGAATTTATTTGGAAGAGCGTGCTGTGAATAAGAAGCAAATTACTTTCAGCAACTGAGATTTTTCTGTTAATTCTGGCCGCAGGGAAGTGCTGTTCTTTTATTGGTAACGTTTTAGGACTTTAAGTATTAACGGCTAAAAAAAAAAACTAAAAGTGCATCTGTTTTAAAGCTGCAGGGATTAGTACCCACTTGGGACATCGGTAGTGAATTTGGGTTTATGAATATCTGGATACGTTTGGTGCAGAGGTGGAGACTATGGCCGATTGCTTTCGCTTGTTTGTAGTTTCATCTTTCATTGTGTGTTCATATGGGATGCTGCCCCAGTCACCTCTGGATCGCCCTGTAGCAATCGCCTACTCTTAGCCGGTAGAACGAGGGCCTGAATGATCAGTGCCGCTTTTGCTGAATGCCATTCCCCTGCAAGACGCTTCAGGTTCGAAGACTGTCGGTGCGTGGACATCCATCATCTTGGAGAGGTTAATGATTCCATTCAGATTCATCTGCACCGTGAGAGAGACATCCTCCAAGGAGATGGCCTTTCTACCTGTTATTTGTCTCTTTAAAAAAAAAAAAAAAAATTTTAAATCTTTGCAGAGGCCTCTCAGTAATGTGTTGAGTGGTATAGACAGACCGCGCTGTGCAGCTTTTCTCTGAAATCCAGATGTCATCGTTTTGCAAAAGCTGGAGCAATTAGCTTTGCAAACACAAACAGAAAATCAATAGTTTGCTGAACAGTTGATCGATGAAGGAAAGGATCAGGGTACAGTTTAGTTCGGTGAAGTAATTTTAGTGAAGTGTGGGCATGACAGTCTGTCCACCTAACTCTACTGCTCGGCTCAGGCTGTCAGTGAAACGTTGCTCTCACGTGTCACGCGTACATTTCATACATTTACACATTCCAGTAAATTAGTTTAGCCACTCTCAGCGTGACTTTCGTCACTTGCTATTTTCACGAGAGGTATGTAAATGTTCTCTTCAAGAAGAACATTCCAGACAGAGCACAGGCAGGATCTATGACAAGCGAAACAGAATAGAAATGTTTGACTGCAGAAATTGTTTGCTTCTCACAGTGCTGACTCGGTACTTTTTTAGGAATTGCTCTCCTGCTAAAATAGAAAGTTTGCTTCCAGGCTCCAGAGTAGAGTTTTTAGCTTTTACCTGTCCTGTTCTGTGGATAAAATTTGTGAGTAATGCTTGCTCTCTCCTCTGGCCCTGCCCTCTCCCTGTCTGGCCACTCCCCTGGCCCCTCCCATACCCTGCTGTCTACCTATGGATCTCAACTGTCCCTCCCTTGACTCTTCCCTCACCCTAATTTCCACTCCCTGTCTGCCCCCCCCCTTTCCTCCCTCTACCCTCCCCCTCACTGCCTGGCCCCTCCCTCTCCTGGCCCCTCCTCCTCCCTGCCTCTCCCCTCCCCCTCTCTCACTGCATGGTCCATCCCCTGGCCCCTCCCCTCCCCCCTGTCTGGTCCCCCCACCCCTCTCTGTTTCCTCCCGCAGACAGGAGGACCCGCCCCGGCCCTTCCCCCTGCACCCGTGCCTGCGCAGCGCGGAGGCGGAGCTTCGTTTCCTGCGCAGCTGCGCCCGCCTGCTGGCGCTCTGCCTGCTGCCCCCCCGCGATGCCCGCTCCCACAGCCTGCGTGCGGTGCTGGTGGAGATCATCGCCACCCAAGGTGCGCTCGACCCCCCCCCACCCAAACCGCCTGGGGCCAATCGGTGCCCTTCCCTGGGCCCTCCTCTCTGTCGCCTACCAACCCCAACCGCTGCGGTACGCGCTGGTTTGGGTGTGTCCCGATATGGCCACGCCCAAACCAGCGACACGGGTGCAGAACGTGATGAAGAGCAGCAGAGCCCACTCACTACATTAGTACCTCCAAACTATCCCAGGGCTTATTTCTTAAGTGTGTCGCAGCGTGATGACTGTTTCGTCCCCTGCTGTGGTCTTCATCAGCAGCGTTTGTTGATCACGCCATGGTGCATTTTAAAGTGAGTTTTTGGTTATTTGGGAATCAAACCATATCAAATCAAAATGTATTTATATAGCGCATTTCAAAAAACAATTGTCACAGTACGGTCCACAGACAACCTCGGCCTAGACCCCCACAGGAGCAAGCCTGAACCACACGTAGTGTAGTGTCTGGGCTCTGAAGGCTTTGCTACCGGGCATTGCACACAGTCCATGGGGGTGCAGAGGTAATAATGTTCAGTGATGGAGGTGAGGGTGGAGTGAATGAGTGAGAGATGGATGGACCATCCGAACCACTGGAGTCTGCACCCCCACACGTGTGAGCGGAAACGTAGATGGATTAAGGGGCTGGGGGGGGGCGGGGGTGTGCACACAGGACTTGTTTATCTGCCAGACGGGAATTAGGTGAGAAGAAAAATCTCCTCATTAACGGCCCTTAACAAAATCTTTATTGCTGTTGTTACTTAGCAACCTCTCCCATCCAGGTAACCAGTTGCAGCAAATCCACCATCTGGCCCTTTCGTTTGGTAGATGAATAATCTCACTGTTGTGTTGTGGTTATGACTGCACATCAAGAGGTTTGAATATCTGTGTTTGAAAGCATTCTGTTTGGCATGTTTGAACCTTGAGACAGGTTTTTTCTCCTCGTTTGTAGATTCTGTGCGTGGCACTATCGTCGAGATGAGCCATTTGGCTTTAAAAACCCCGCCTCGGGCAGAGCTGGGACCCCCGGGGGGCCTGGGGCCTCTGCGCTTCGATCGAGATTTACGGCGGCTTTTATCGGGCTCTGTAACGTAATCCGCGGAAGGCGTCCGTTGAGCCCCGGGTTCGGAGCGGCTCTCCTCTCTCCGAGCATTATCTTCCGAACGGTATCGCTGAGAGCACTTAGGCCGCAGAGCCTAGCGGCTCTCCTTTGTTTACCGCGCGCATTAGCCGCCAAGCGTTAGCCCCCGAGTGCTAGCCTCCGAGCGTTAGCCCCCGAACGCTAGCCTCTGAGCGCTGGCCTCCGAGTGTTAGCCCTCGAGTGTTAGCCGCCAAGCGTTAGCCCCCGAGTGCTAGCCTTCGAGCGTTAGCCGGTGAGCGCTAGGCTCCGAGCGTTAGCCCTCGAGTGTTAGCCCCCGAGCGTTAGCCTCCGAGCGCGCTTAGGCTGCAGAGCCGCGCGCGGGAGTCGGGGAGTTTATTAAACTCCGCTACTCCCCCCCGGGCCCTCGCTGGACACTGGGCTTAATTAGCTCGCTCATTTCCAATTTGCGCACATTATCTGCCATGGCGATTGCGAATCCCCATCTCTTTTTTAATGAGTCATGGCGCCTGAGGAAACGGACGGTCAGCGCTCAGTCTCCCAAGTCGCCGGCAAAACCGAGTCACTCTGACTCTGTGAACCCTGTCGAGATTCAAAGCGGAGCGCTTTGGCCTTAGCGAACTGCACGTTGCTTAGAACTGCAAATGCGAACCCGCGTGCTACTTGGATAAGTGTTGCAATTCTTATCACGTATAATGACAGTTGGTGAGAGTTTGTGTGGGGATATCGCACAGTTATGGCCAGCTGTAGTGTCCACAATAAAAGGAAATAAAGACGGAAGAGATGCTCTTCAGGGAACAACACTCTTAAGATCAGGGTTTAATCTCACTGGTAGCTTATGGTTCCTCTCCATCTTATGGTTTGTGTGGGCTCTTTATTATCACTCAAATACGCAGTTAATTAAAAAAGATGCATATATATATCTATAATACATGTTGTATCACAAATATACATCATGTACTGCACATACATTTTAGTCGTTAAAATCATTTCTTTTCTCCAAAGGACCTGCTGTCCCACTTATATCAACCACCCTCCATTATTGCCTCATTGATTCTAAGGCCACATAATAGCATTATGTCATCTTATAAAAGTGAGAGAGCAATTTTATTGGCAGTGTGTGTTTGTGCATGTGTGTGTGCGTGTGTGTGTGTGTTTGCGTGTACACGTGAATGTGTATGTGTTAGTGTTAGTGTACATGTGAGGATGTTTGTGTGTGCGTGAGTGTGTAAGTGTGTGTGTGTGTACGTGTGTGTTTGCGCGTGTGCATGTGTGCTCTTGGGTGTGTGTGTGTGTGCGCGGGTCTGTAAACAGAAGCCTCTGTTCCCCGCAGTGCTGAAGCCCCTGGTGGAGGTGCTCAGCGACCCCGACTACATCAACCGCACGCTGCTGGCCCAGCTGGAGCACCGCGAGCAGGTGAGCGAGCACCACCGGAAGGCCTACACCTACGCGCCGTCCTACGAGGAGTTCATCAAGCTCATCAGCGGCAGCGCCGACGTGCACTTCCTCAAGCAGCTGAGGTGAGACCGCCCATCACGCCGCAGCTGCCTCTCAGCCATGCCCACACTCCGCTAGCCCCTCCCCCTCCACAGCTGCCTCTCAGCCCTGCCCACACTCCGCTAGCCCCTCCCCCTCCACTGCCGCCCAGCCACGCCCACACTCCACTAGCCCCTCCCCCTCCACTGCCGCCCAGCCACGCCCACACTCCACTAGCCTTAAATCAACTCTCCCCCGAGATGCTTGGTTACAGGTCCTGGGGCCATATTCGTAAAACCCTAGCGGTGACCTAGGATCAGTTTTCCCTGGTACACAGCCGAACCTTGTCCGTTATGAGCTAGAAGACAAAACTAGTCCCAGATCAGCAATATTTCATGAGTATGCGTCCCGGGCTCCCATTGGCTCTAGTGACGGGACAGGGCGAGCAGCGTGCTTCCTGGTTCCTCGTCTGTGTGTTTTCCGTGCCGAACCCCGGAGCGATATAAAAGAATTTTGTCGCCGGGGGCGGTCGTCAGTACCATCAGTCGAACCTGCCGTCACGTTCACGTAACGTGACAGAGGGTAGTCTCGGCATCCCAAGCGGTTTTCTGCCTCATCTAATGTCCTTCTCTTGCGTCTCGCCGAAGCACACAAGGACATGTTCTATGGCGGCTGTCAGGAACAGGCACTTTTTTTTTTATGATGGCGGTGCTGTTTTTGCTCTGAGAGAACGGGGGGGCGGGGGGGGCAGGAACCGGCTCTCGAGCGGAATAATGTAATGGAATATGAATGAGCCCGGGGCTCCATGAAAAAGGGTTTTGGAAATGTGCGTCAAGCCACCGTCATTCGTTACCCCGTGCAGTGCAGCACGTCTGCTGCTCCGTGGCGGGGGGGTGGGGGGGGGGTGGAGGGTGGGAGGAGGGGGTTGGGGGGTTCACGCCGGCAGACAGCCCTTTCCAGACGTGTCTTTGGAAACCCGCGTCTCCAGCACGTCTCTTGTGTAAGTGGCGGGCTGCGTGCAGTATTGGTTCAGAAAGCCCGCCCCACCCAAAGGAAGCCCAGCTGCCGCAAGGTGGCCGTGATGCTCTTATCGAGGGGCTCCTGCCTTCGCCCGCCGTTCTGCGTGACTGGAAACGTTAAAAAGAAGTCCGCTGTGCTCTGCTTTGCTCTGCAGCTGGGGCCGTGGCCCTGCGTTCTCCCTCTTTCTGAAGAATAGGTCAGCGCTGAATAATAACGGAGCTGCTCGGTGACTCTGGGACCTCTGGGACTCGCGCTGCCTGAAGTCTGGGCTTTGAGTCTGTGAATCAGCTGGATGACTCGTCTGTGTGTTCGATCGCCCCCCCCCCCACCCCCGGCCCCCTCCTCACAGGCACCTCTGATCCGTGCCTCAGCGGGTCAACGGGTGTCTGGCATCCTGCGCGTGTTGGCGGGCTTTGATTGATAGGCAGGTCGAGAGCTGGCTCGGCTGGACTTGCTGAGTCACTCCGCCCCCACCCTCACCCCCATCGGCTTGGGATACTGCCTGAAGGTCACATGACCTCGTTGCAGCCTGTGACTTAGAGCCAGGCTGAGAGAAGCATTCATTTGGTTGGCTGATATGGCTCATCAGTTAGCATACTGGGTGCTCGCTGAAGTGCCTCTGGCAGGATTTATGATTAGCTTCTCTTGTTTTTATACTGAGTCTTTTAAAGGGTGTTGTTGTGTTATGTTTGTGCGCGTGTGAGTGACTGCGTGTGTACAAATTTATGTGCAGGTACGCATTTGTATTTGTGATCGAGTCTGGACCGCGCCAGTGCAGACTTTGGCCAGTATCTCCACAGGGCAACGTGTACATTAGTTATACATACACTACCAGGGAAAAAACCGTTACAAGGTCATTGTGGCTCTGTTGATTTATACGGAGTTAAAAAGCTATAAATCAGAGACTGTTCTTGTGACCCTAAAGACTGACTCTGGCCATATCCTTCAGATCGCGTGTCTGCTGTGTTCCTGAAAGGAGTTATTTTATACAACGGGGAGAGTCTATTTTTAATCAGATAAATCTGGAACATGAATTGTGCAAATAATGGGGATATTGCGGATGTTCTGTTTATGTACAGTGTAATAGGATAACAAGGAAAGGATTTTAGAACACGCTGTAATTTCTGGGGGTAGTTCATAGAAACATGAATAATTTTCCATGCAGCGCATTTGCTGAATGATACATTCCGTGTTTCTGTTTCGCTGAGTAAATTCTCCAGCGGAAGCTTTTGTTGGGTTTGCACTGGAAATGGCAGCCAGGGAATGTGTTGCTAAAGAATAAAGTCAGTTGGCAATGCACTGCATTCCCGGGTTCTTTCCACACTAGATTGGCGGTGCGACCCACACACTGTGGAAATAAGGAGGAACTCTGAGGGGCTGTTGGGGTTTATTCAGACTTTTAAATAGCTGTGTGATACAGCAGGCAGCTTTTGCGATTGTGCTGTCCTTTTCCTCGCTGAAGCAAGTCTCCAGATTAAATCACTGTCTCCATGAAACTGCCGAGAGAGACCTTTGCTGAGTGTTTGGCATTTCACCGCACGGAGAAAACGGTCCTTCTGGTTCCCGTCACTTAGCGTTTTCGTTTGTTCCGAAAAAGAAAATAAAAAACAAAAGTATAAACGGACCGGTTAGGTTGAGTCCCTAGCCTTGCGCTAACAAGCTACAAGCTATTAAGGAGGCAGCGGATTGGCCCCCGTGTGACCAGCAGTGTTCCATTTTCTGCTGCATGTTGCCAAAATGTACGCAATTAGGCCGCTGAAATGCCTAACTGTGCAGTGTTTGAAGTGCTGAAGGAAATGAGGAACTGTGTGTGTGTGTGTGTGTGTGTGTGTGTGTGTGTGTGTGTGTGTGTGTGTGTGTGTGTGTGTGTGTGTGTTTTGTGTGTGTGTGTGTGTGTTTGTGTGTTGTGTGTGTGTGTGTGTGTGTGTGTGTGTGTGTGTGTGTGTGTGTGTGTGTGTGTGTGTGTGTGTGTGTGTGTGTGTGTGTGTGTGTGTGTGTGTATGTTATGAGCTGAATTCGGGCTGCTGCTCTGACTCATGTTACACCAGGAGGAATGCTGAAGGAACTTAAATAATTAGGACTAATGGCCCTGAAGCAGGAAGCAAATAAATAAACAAACAATAAAAAAATAATCAGGGCTGCATATCCATTAAGCCACAAACTGGAATGGTGAAGCATTGGTAATTTAATCATATAATTTATGGCCTCCGCTTTTGTCTGTGGAAGAATTGAGCTGGCCAAGATTGAGTCAAGATTTTTCCAATTGCAATTTTGTCACACATATTTTACCGATCTGGCAGCTCAGGCAAAGAAACAGAAAAAGAACTGCATGTATCAGTAAATCACAGACCGAAACAAACATGTCTGGCCCTTATTCAACTTGTATCACAATAGATATGTCTCCCATCATTTCCATGGCAACACCAAGCTTCTGAAGGATTACCAATGGCAACAGACAAAATGAGACACTTCATGTGTGCTAGAGCCAAAAAAAGAACTGTGCAATGCTCGTCAGGATATGAAATCGGCTGGACTGTGAACGTATGTAAGCTGCACAAATAATATTTTTAAAATTTTTTTTTACATTTTTTAAATGCACAACACACTGTAATCAAATCGAACGTCTTGAATAATACGCTCTTTAAATTAGGGTGACTTTAGTCCATTATGGTTGTCGTAATAGAATGGAATGTGTTCTCATGGCAACGGTTGCCCTCTTTTCCTGCAGTGTAATAAATAGCTCATCAGGCTCGCAGGCATGTGCAAGGCGCATCCTGAGCACAGCCTGCTTTGAACCTCGTGGAGGAAAAATAAAAAGGAATCCAGCTGCATTTGAATACCACTGACACCTCCCCCTTTTCCGTGAGTGACAAGATGAATAGTTTCTGATCAGAGGTGGAAAAGAAAATCCAGGTTCAGAAAGTCCTCCCCCCAGTATTTTGTTCCAGTCGCCTGGATTTTGCTAATTAGGCATAATTCTTCAGCTGGGAGGTAGATCTAATTAGTGAATTCAGCCAGCTGGGTTCACGGGTGGAAGAAACACATGGCAGGTTTTTTTTACCTTCCGACCCCTGGACTTTACACCTCTGTTCCTGATCGATGGTTGGTGATAACTCTTTATTCCAGGGCAGCAAAGTTGGCCACTGCACTAAATCCTCCACAGTAGTCCCTACCCATCCACCCCTACAGTCTCTTACACATGTCACTTACACTGAGCAGTTCCATTGACAAGGGCAGAGCAGTACCCAAGCTGTAATGTATTGGACATGATTCCGCTACTAGTGTATTATTCGTTAGCCTGAGCTCCCCCTGCTGGTCTTTTTAAGTATAGCTTTCCCTTGTGTTGCGCGTGCACGTGCTGCTTGTTATGTTCGGTTGGTGATCCAGTAAATGAGTCCGCACCCAAATACCGTTAGTCTCCGTCTCAGCGAGTTAATATTGGTTAAATACAACCATCAAGATTTTACACACGCGACAGTCCAGTTACAAAATTCACGTGGCCTCAAAAACCGGGCGCATGCAAAGCTGCTCCAGAGAATATGCTTTCGTTGCGATGGTCTGCTTAGGCGCAGCACGCCGATGAGTTGCGCCTTTGCGCAGAACCGCGAGCGGCAGTGTGACGGTTAAACGATTCGGTCCTTATGTGTTCCATCGGTAACTGACTGGTCCTTGTTCCTGAACTTTTAAGTGACATTTAGATTTGTGTTCCGTATTGAATATTTAGCCCGTCTCAGGATTAGATTTCTTGGGTTATCTTATTTGACGTCTGAGCATTCAGTTAGCTAAATCCATTACCCTTTTCTCTTTATTATTTGTGCATGGCGAACTGAGAGACTGCTCAAGTACATAGCGCTCAGAGAGCATTAAAAATGCATAGCACTGAGACCAGAGATTAGACATTGTTTTGAGGTTTTCATTTACTTTTCCTCCTTAGGAAACAATTCGATCTTGCGTGACCGAAGTGCCTCTACTCTGGCTTTAGAAATTGTGTAGCTGTAGAAGGACTTTGGAAGGAGTCCGTAGAAGTATGCCAAACCTGCAGTCCCTTTTCCTCTCCTTTGCTTGTGAAGCTTAGAGGACAGTGTATCACCAGGAGTGTATGTGCAGTGCTGTGGATGAGATTAGCAGCTCTTTAGGCCAATGTCAATGGCTATTAGCGATGGTTGTTGCGGTTAGTTACATGCATTGATAATTGCATATTATGCTGGTCTGGGAATGTTGTTAGCTGGGTCTGGTCACTTTGCAATGCACATCAATGCATTTATTTGTCCTCTGTTGTAAATTTCTGTGGATTAGGGCAGCAGCTGAATTGTTGTAATGTTATGTTTTTTTCCCACAGGTACCAGATAGTGGTGGAGATCATCCAGGCGACCACCATCAGCAGTCTCCCTCAGCTGAAGAAGCAGAAAGGTCAGCCCAGCCCAGCTCGGCCTCTACACGTCCCACCCACTTTAGCTTCACTCCTTTAGCCTACATAACAGTCCACAGACAGCAGTCACCTGGAGCCAAATTTACCTGGTTCTTCAAGAGCTTCTGGAGACACAATGCGGGAAGAGCAGAGTGAAAACTGAGCCGTTCGCCGTCCCGTCATGAAGGGGTGGTCTTTCTTTTTTTTTTTTCGATCGGTGGGTGTCTGGCTCCCTCTGCCTTTCCTGGACCTCATCAGTCATGCGGTGATTTCGCCGTGCCTGTGAGGCGAGGCCTCTGGCTCACTGCTACACGCGCAACCAGGCCTCTGAGTCCCACTGGAGACCAGAGCTCACGCAGACGGGCAGGAGCCGCAATGAGCGCTCAGCGTTTTTTAATATTCATACCGCGAGCCGCTCCGTGGTCTGGCTAGCGTGACCGACAGGGGCCTGAACTGCTGTAGCTGTGGCTGTCGTTCTGCGGCGCACGGTTCAGGTGGGAAATCCTCCTGCAGAAACCGTGCCTGAGCTCTGGAATGAGAGTGCTTCTCGTCTCATCTTGGCTGGTTTCTTCCTGCCGAGTCAGTGACCTAATGCGTAAAAATATATATAGTCGGGCCAGCTGATTGTAGATTTAGTGTAAAACTATGAAAAAATGTAAGGTCCATTTAACACCTAGCCACTGATGGAACACTAAACGCCTGGACGCTACTCATTATTTAAGTGTAACACCTCTGCCCCAGGGTCTAAAATCTACCCGCTTTAATTAAAAACGAAATATAACAGATGTAGTCCGTGTTGTAGACTGTGGGTTATTTTAGACAGCAGCCGTGTTCCTTTGTGTAGGAGGCTTTCCCAGTATGGCTCTTTGTGACATCATAGCTCAGACAACACAGGCTGCAACCCTGAGTCATCGGCGCCTCCATCAGAGAGCCATCCAATCAGCCGTTTACTGCACGGCAGAGTCTAATAACCCCTTACCTGAGTCAGACAGCGAGGAACATCCTTCCCATTGCGTTGCAGCGATGGCTTTTAACCCTTTAAGGTGCAAGGTTGCAAACATGTGATTAGAATGTTCTTGACTGAACATTCTAATGCCGATGTAACAACTGCTACTGGTAACTGAAAGCAGTGGAGTTCTAGATCAATGACTTAATATTTAGAAAGAAAAACAAACATTCAAAAATTGCGCTGCTGGTGCTTTATGTGAAACATTTCCAAGATATAAACTCTGGTCTAAATCCTTCCTCAGACAACAGACTAAACGTTGCGTCCCCTCCCGTCAGTGTGTCTGGGGCCTTGAAACATTTTCCAATAAAAGCTTTACTGTTTCTGTGCCTCAGAGTTATCATGGCTACCCGGCTTTCACACAGCTCGCCTACTGCAGTGTGAGAGGTGGTATGGTGCTCTCTCTCCTCCCCAAACTTTTATTCTTTCCTTTATTTCTTTCAATCACTCTGTGAAGAGGAATGATGGATGGCAGGCTGAAGTGTTGCTGGCGGGGGGGGTGGCGGGGGGGGGCGAGTTTCACTCCCATTCCCCTGAACCAGAGCGAGCGCTTCATTCATCTGTTTCCCCCCCCCCCGCGCGCGCCCCGTGTCTCATAACAAGGGATCAAAAACAATCCCATAAATCCCCAGGACGGGCCGTCGGAGCGGCGTTTTTCTATCACGGAGAAAAAGCCGATGTCGCGGCCGGTCGGCTCGCCCGCCAACGTTCCTGCCTCCTTCCGATCTTTTTATCTTGCAGACGAAACGCACGACGGTGCCTCGGCTGAACCGTAAAAAAGAACCAAAAGCTCGGAGAGACGCAGGGGTCGGTGTCAGTTCCCTTTAAAATGGACGCTATCAAGATGAGAAAATTACTAAAATAAATGAAAAAATAAATAGTAAATTGCTATTCATGCCACATAGTTTTAGGCTTGATTGAGGCTTTTCATTTCAGTTTTCTATAAAAAAACCACTTTGGTCTCGATCAGGGTTTTATATTCTGAGCTGCCTTAATTGAATGTTAATTGGCCTTAATGTCGCATCATCCTGTTCACCCCTGTACAGACTGAACTGTGGGGTGAAATGGCTTACTCATTACTGGAGAATTTTAAGATGAAAAATGAGATGCTACAGATAAATGTGAGTTTCATCAACATCAAAGCAGTAGGACTGCCAGACTGAAAAAAGCTACCCTTTTTTTTTAAAGCCCAGATCCTTGAAAGAAAATTTTAATGAATCAGGCACCACAGCCTCAAAGGCTGCGCAATATGCCGTTTTATTTTTTCGATGGACCCGTGGTTGTGCAGAACGTCTCTAAGCTTCATTTGGGAAGGGTGGTTGTGCAGAAAGACTTTAAGCTTAGTTTGGACCCGGGGTTGTGCTGAATGACTCTAAGCTCAGTTTGGACACAGGGTTTGTTCTGAATGACTCTAAGCTTAGTTTGGGCAGGGGGTTGTGCTGAATGACTCTAAGCTCAGTTTGGACAGGGGGTTGTTCTGAATGACTCTAAGCTCAGTTTGGACAGGGGGTTGTTCTGAATGACTCTAAGCTCAGTTTGGACCCATGGTTGTGCTGAATGACTCTAAGCTTAATTTGGACAGGGGGTTGTTCTGAATGACCCTAAGTTTAATTTGCACCAGTGGTGGTTAATCCCCCACTCCCTGTGTTGTCCACAGAGGGCAAAGGGAAGGAGACGGCGGCCATGAAGGCAGACCTGCTGCGCGCGCGCAACATGAAGCGCTACATCAACCAGCTGACCGTGGCCAAGAAGCAGTGCGAGAAGAGGATCCGGCAGCTGGGGGGCCCCAAATACGAGCAGCAGGAGGAGGGGGCCACAGAGGTGGAGGGGGAGGACCCTCAGAGCCAGAGGGTGAGGGTCTCTGTGTTCAACGTGTTCTGGCTTCAGATTTGGCGTCTCTGTATTACACATGCTGGGGATTCAGAGGTGGAGAGAGAGGGTATATGGACACGATGAATCTTCAGAGACCTCTGTGTGATTTTTTTTCTTTTTTTTTTTTTGTTCTTTTCATTGCTCATTTCCTATTCATTTTGTGTAGTTAAAGAAGGCACAAGGAACTTCAGAGGCCCAAATGTAGGAAGAAGTCTCCCAATTTGTTCCTTAATCTGTCCAGATAGGCGATTACGCACACGTCCGTTGAAAGTCCACTTTACCAGGCTCCATTTGCCCTAATGAGCCAGCAGATTTGGGAAACCCTTCGCTGTATCGAAGCCGCTGCACCCTCCCCTTCCGACCGCCCCTCCCGTTTCGCAGGAGAGGAACCCGCACTGCACTGCAGTCCTGTCTGTGAGAGCTCACGGACCTCTCCCTCCCGGGCCTGTCTGCTTTATTACATTTACAAGCCATTACTCTAATTGGCCGAGTGTTTCGGCCTCCTTTACCGTAAGCAGACATCGCCATACTTTCCATATTAAGTTGGCCCATTGACCCATTTTTTATTAGATCTGGGGCGGCGTGCGGCGAGGACTTGAGGTTCTGAGGTTTTGCTTTCTATCGATGGATGGATTCCCCGCGGAGCTGGTGACATTTTCAGGGCCCGCTCGTCCTGTTCTGTACATCTCCCGACCCCCCCCCCCCCAACCCCCCCTGTTCGACCCCCCGCCCACCATGTCCTCTGATTTCTTAGTACTGTCGTCTCCTCAGATCCACGCAGCCAAATAGTCTCCTACACCGAATCAAACTAATGAACCGGGCCTAATGACGTGGCCCTTTTTACGAGCCAAGAGGAAAACTTCTCTGACTGGGACTAGACACTTCTGCCTTCGAGTGCCGCCGAATGTATCTGTGTACTTTAGATGCCTCCACGGTCATTTAAAGGATAATGTGAATGTAAGAAAAATCCATATTCATGTCCGTAGGGATATTTGAACTGTGCTGGCATGCCTATCAATTCCCCCATACTTTTTTTTAATGCACTAGATGGATTTTGTCAACCGCTTGCCAGAAGAGATTTGTTATCTTACTTGCACATCCGAGGGCGGCGTTTAGTTTGAGCACAGCGACACAGCTGGATTTGGGTCGTCTTTGGCGATTGCCCCTTTTCTAGCTCCTGTTTTCTGCCCCCTGCAGATCATTCAGTTTGAGGAGATCATGTCGAACTCCACCTTCCGAGGGCATTTCCGTATCTATATGGAGCGGGTGGACAAGAGGGCCCTGCTCAGCTTCTGGGAGCTGGTGGACATGTTGAAGAGCGCTAACAAGGTACGGTCCCTGTCAGGACCTCTCCCGACTGCCTTCGGGTGTCTAGCCGCGTGCCTGATCAATAAACATCAGACGAATTCTCACAGGACCTCGACCAGAACGCTCTGTTGTTGTTTTATAGCATTAGTGCTCTTGGAGAACATTAATAATTTTGAAAATCGAATGCAGGATGTTTTGAGCCAAAGGGTAGCTGGTCTTTTAATGCGAGGGCAGAGCACCACATGTGAACTTCTCAAGTTGAATCTCCTTCCATAGAACGAAGTGCCCCAGCTGGTGGGGGAGATCTACCAGAAGTTCTTTGTGGAGAGCCGGGAGATCCCGGTGGAGAAGGCCCTGTACAAGGAGATCCAGCAGACCCTGGTGGGGAACAAGGGCACGGACGTGTTCCTGAAGATCCAGGCGGAGGTGTACGAGACCATGAAGGAGCGCTACTACCCGTCCTTCCTGGTGAGCGACCTGTACGAGAGGCTCGTGAAACGGGAGGAGCTGCGGCAGTCCAGTGGGGAGGACAAGGACGAGATGGTGAGCCCGGCTGAGGTCTGACGGCACACCCACAATGCACTGTGCTCTCATTGGCGTACTGACTCCTGATAGTCATTGGGCTTTACCACAGCAGTGCTATGGGGTGATCTCTTGTTTAAAATCAGGTCTTTGGTATTATTGATGCATACTGTCTGTGGAGAGTCGTTGGGATTTACCAACAGCAGAGCTATGGGGTGATCTCTTGTTTAAAATCAGGTCTTTGGTATTATTGATGCATACTGTCTGTGGAGAGTCATTGGGCTTTACCACAGCAGAGCTATGGGGTGATCTCGTTTAAAATCAGGTCTTCGGTATTATTGATGCATACTGTCTGTGGAGAGTCGTTGGGATTTACCAACAGCTCTCCCCCTCTCTGAGCGCCAGGCCGTCGAGGGCAGGGAGGAGGTTCTGGACGAGGGAAGCACAGCCATTAACGAGCAGGCCAGCTACGCCGCCAACAAGCTGCACCAGCTGTACGACAAACTGGAGTACAAACGCAACGCCCTGGGCTCCATACAGAACGCCCCCAAACCTGACAAAAAGGTACATCCTGTGCCCCAGTGTCCCCCCCGACCCCCAAGCTGTTAGCATACAGAACACATTGCTGATGGCGACGCATAGTGCATCTCTGTTCCTCTGTGTCTGCGTGTCTCTTGTGTGGCCTGTTTCATTGGGGTGAACATGCAGTTCAGTGGAGAAGTCTTTCTAAGATTCGTCCCCAAGGTTGTTTTTCTTGTTGTCCATTCCTTCATAGCTCCTCTTTGCATTCAGTACAGGAAGTGTGTAGTGTACTGAAACCCTACTGACATTATTAACATTCACCCTCAGGCAAAACACCTTTTTAATATTAATACTGTCTATGTACTGACAAGGTACCATTAAGCAGTCGCATATCATAGGTCACTGGGCATCGCTGATTTGATCTTTCACTCTGATTCCTGAAAATCCCGATAGCCGATGCTTCCTGATGTTTTCCGATGTTTACGAGCGGGAGGCGGAGTCCCTGCTTTTAAAGCGCGCGCGTCTCGTCTTGCAGATCGTGTCCCAGCTGAAGGAGGAGATCGCGGCGATGGAGAAGGAGCACAGCGATCTGCAGGAGCACATCTCGCGCACAGACTGGTGGTGCGAGAACCTGGGCGTCTGGAGGGCCACCATCAGCGGCACGGAGGTGGGTCTGTCCTCCAGGGCCTCGGCCCGTGGGCTTCCCCGCCCTGAGAGAGGGTCAACGTTCCTTATTGCTCCTCATCGCAGGCTAAACGCCGCGGGAGCCGGTGTAGTCGTGGGCTACGCTGTAGACCACGGCCGCTTAACCCTGTTCATGAAGATATAGCGTCCTGTAGGGTTGCATTTCAACCCTAATTTGGCTAACCCGATTCTACTGATGAGCAGCTCAGTGAGATCTCTAACAGTTGAACGAGGTGTGCTTTGTCAGGGTTGGATTGAAAACCTACCGGATGGTAGATCTCCGGGAACAGGGTTGGGCAGCGCTGCTGTGGACCATGGATACTCAAATCTGTCTGTCGAATCCAAAAATCCAGCCCTGGTTTTCTTTTCTCCCAGGTAATCAACTGAACAGTTGGTGCTACTGCTTGGCCAGACTGTATTTACACCTGACTCCCAGGTAAAGGGAGGGTGGAAAACGAGCAATACTTGGCCCTCGGGGACCGTGGTTTCAGTAGGCTGTGATTTCAGTAGGCTTCAGTAGGCTGTGTTGGGGATTTTGTCTAGCTCTGAGTAGGGCAGTCACCATAAGGCCATCATGTTTGATGAGGGTGACATGCTGCTCAAACCCTCCCCTCCAGCAGATTCTTTGGAATCATTACCTTTCTTCTGTCACAGTGGCAGATGTTAATGAGACGAGAAGTTCTCTAAATCTCTCGAGCACGATTGGCCTTTTACGCCCCGTCTCTGTGAAACCGGTGAGAGGCGGAGGAAATGAACAGATGACTCCTTCCGCACTTTTTCCTTCTGGCGGCACAGTGTGAGGGCAGGGAATTAGTTTCAGGGCGAGAGGAAAAACATCGGCCTTCAGGAAGGGCTCGGAGGAAAACCGGAAATCCTGAGATGGATCTGGAGCTGGGCTGCCCAGCCCTACTCCTGGAGATCTGCCATCCTGTATGTTTTCACTCCAACCCTAATTTGGCATACCTGACTCTACCAATTAACAGCTCAACGAGATCTCTAGCTGTTGAATGAGGTGTGCTTTGTTGAGGTTTGAATCGGACCCTACAGGATGGTAGATCTCCAGGAGCAGGGTTGGGCACCCCTGGCCTTGGCGTGCAATGAGACAGAGAGAGAGAGAGAGATGTGTGCCATTTTTCTTTTTTTATAGTACGAATTGGCATCTGTGATATGTGAGCCAATTCGTGGGTGGAAGCGACACACGGCAGGGCTTTTACTTTCTGACCCCTGGACTTTCCACCTCCGCTGAACAGGCTTCTCATTAATTTGCCTGCCTGTCAAAAAGCAGTCACCGCTCACGAGGGTCATGTGACCGAAACGGGGAGCTGGCGGGTGGCGCTGCGCGGGCTGAGTGCGACTGCGTTCCACAGGCCGCCGAGGAGAACGGGGAGCAGATGGCGTGCTACGCGGTGACCGTGACCCTGCTGGGGGGCGACGACTCGGACAGCAACCGCTGGACGGTCAGCAGGAAGCTGAGCGAGTTCCAGGCGCTGCACAGGAAGCTGACGGAGGTAAGCGCTTCGCCAGCGCGCCGCCCGCGGGTCCCGCCGCTGCAAAGCCCGTCCACCTCCGCTTCCGGACTGTTCTAATCAGCGTTCGAGCGCTGCCGCTTCAAAGGCCGCCGGCGTTTATTAGTCGCCGTAACAACGAAGCCAGCCCAGAGGTTGTGTCGCCATGGAGATGGGACTGAGTCACCGTGCTCACCATATGTTACCGTGAATACTAATTGAAAAGAGGAGTGTTACCTGCCACGTTCTTTGAAGCTGTGCTCCCTCTCATTTTTTTTTTTTGTCCTCTTTCTGTCTCCGTCTGTCTTTTTTTTTGGTCTGTGCAGTGCTTCCCCTCCTTGAAAAAGGTCCAGCTGCCCTCCATCAGCAAACTGCCGTTCAAGTCCGTGGACCAGAAATTTCTGGAGAAGTCCAAAAACCAGCTCAACACCTTCCTGCAGGTGAGACACTCACCCATAATGATCACGGTGATCAGTGGTATGGCGGAGATGCTTAATTCAGCTTCTCTGCTCTGTGTTTAATTATTTTATAGCTGAAGTGAAGCCTTTCATGTTGTTAACCAAAGCCAATTTACCTTGACGTGGTGTAGTGTACTGATTCACCCTGAGGAGTCGATTCATCCAACGGTGTATTTTGAGACACTAATGACATATGCGTCCATAGCAATTAGTTTAATGACGTCGACTGTGGGCGGCCTATTTAAATGTCACTCAGAGTGACTGAGTTTGACTCAACCGACAGCAGACAAACCCGGCCCACAAATCGGGGGAGTGTTCAGTCAGAGCGGCTAAGGAGTTGGTCTTGTAACCTAAAGGTCGCCGGTTCGATTCCCCGGTAGGACACTGCCGTTGTACCCTCGAGCAAGGCACTTAACCTGCATTGCTCCAGTATATATCCAGCTGTATAATTGGATACAATGCAAGTCGCTCTGGATAAGAGCGTCTGCTAAATGCTGTAATGTAATGTACTGTGTTCAGTCGTGTAAAAGGAGAAAGAAATAAATTTTAAAAAATCTTCTCTGTGGAATTAAGAGTTCTTAATTAAAGAGCCTAATAAGAATTTGCCTGGTTTACATCCTCCCCAACAACACCTCTGAGAACAGATGTGGCTGAAAATGTGAGGATTGTGAAAAATAAATAAATTTGTTGAAGAAGCTTTATGAAAGGTGTGAAGACACAAGGAGGTGTGCAAAAGAATATTGATTAGAATAAAGCTCCTGCAGTGGAGAGCCTGTCCTCGGGGACTTGCCGCTGAACATTTCTCTGCCTCCTGAAATTATGAATTATGGATATTTCCCCACGGGGGGATTAATAAAGCACATTCAGAAAGGATTTCAGGTTTCACAGATGAAATTTCCTCTCATATTAAATTAGCCTTTATGTCTAGCCGTCAGCTAATAACCGATTGACAGTTTTTGCACCATTGGATACGCCTGCCGAGATTTTGTAGAAGTAGGGGGTGTGGGTCTCTTCCGGTGGGGTTGTCATGACCACCAGAGGCGGGTGGCTGGAGCTTTTTCCAAGCGCTCGATTAGCACCACTGGCACCATCGAGCGTGTACACCTGCCAGGGGTACGGCCTGTGCCTGTTATGGGCTGAGCGGAGGGGACCGTCGCGGTTTAGGGGGTCACCCCTTCATCTGCCTGAGGCCGTGGCGGGCCGGGGTACGCTGCCGGCGGTTTGGGCTGCGGCCCGGGCCAGTCCTGTCAGCCTGTAATGAGGGCTAGAGGGGATTAGCCGAACCCTCCAGAGAGCACAGACCACCGGGGACCCAGCCAGGCACAGACGCATAGCTGGCCTGCAGATCCACCGACCCAGCCAGGCACAGACACATAGCTGGCCTGCACATCCACTGACCCAGCCAGGCACAGATGCATAGCTGGGACCCTGCCAGGCACAGGCTCATAGCTAACCTGCAGATCCACCGACCCAGCCAGGTACAGACACATAGCTGGCCTGCACATCCACTGACCCAGCCAGGTACAGACACATAGCTGGGACCCTGCCAGGCACAGGCGCATAGCTAACCTGCAGATCCACTGACCCAGCCAGGTACAGACACATAGCTGGCCTGCACATCCACTGACCCAGCCAGGTACAGACACATAGCTGGCCTGCAGATCCACTGACCCAGCCAGGTACAGACACATAGCTGGCCTGCAGACCCGCTCACGGCGAAGGCGTTGGGCTGCCTGCCAGGGGGGAGCGGATGATGTCTGCTCCTGATACTGCCGGCTGTCCTCAGGCGCTCTGCTGTCAGTTAGGAGAGTGCTAAACCTGCAGCAGAGCACGGCCCCCTTTCCCTGTCACTGCCCGTCACTGCCGCCGCGCTCCTGCCAGAGCAGCTGCCGAGGCGACGTGCACGCTCACACGTCCCCTCCTTTCAGACGCACGTGCACACACGCACACACACAGTCACACACACGCAGAGTGAGTCACACTGCCACAAGCATACAGCCACACACACACACACACACACACATAGTCACACACACACGCATAGTGACTCACACTACCACAAGCATACAGCCACACACACACACACACAGTCACACACACACGCATAGTGACTCACACTACCAAAAGCATACAGCCACACACACACACTCACACACACACACACACACACACACACAGTCACACACACACGCAGAGTGACTCACACTGCCACAAGCATACAGCCATACACACACACACACACACACACACACAGTCACACACACACGCAGAGTGACTCACACTGCCACAAGCATACAGTCACACACACACACACACACACACACAGTACCCAAGTACGGTGCGTATTCTGCATACACAGTAGCCTATTCCAGGTTTAGTGCCAGAAGCTGCACTCAGGCTGAACACTCATTTCCTAAATGAATATTGAATTCTGAATATTGTCTTTCTGCACATCTCTGTGGCTCAAGACTGAAGAGAAAGCCATTCGACCGAAGGCCACTTCGGCTGCACGTTGGCAGAAAGATGTTCTCTGCAGGTGGAATCGTGGGAAGGCAGTACGGGTCCCTGATTGGTTAGCGCACGTTTTTTTCTCCCGTTTCAGAAAATGCTGAAGGACGATCGAATGTGCCAGAGCGAGGCCCTCTACGCCTTCCTCAGCCCCTCCCCCGAGCACCTCAAGGTCATGGACATCCAGAAGAAGTCCTCCTTCTCCCTGGCCTCCTTCCTGGAGAGGCTGCCCGGAGACTTCTTCTCTCACCCGGAGGTGAGGAGCAGGAGAGGGGTCTCTCTGAAACACTGACTCTCTTAATGACAGAGTACACACACTGACACTGCTATGAGCGTTCACTCAGTCAGACAACACCCACTTTCAGAGAGAACGCATGCATACACTAACATTTAGAGACAGAGAATGTGCACACTCAGAATACAAACATGTTTACACACAAACGGTATGAGACATAAACATACAGCAAGCTTTTCTGGAGCAGGTGGATGGTGTGTGTGTGCGTGTGCATGCGCGAGTGCGAGTACTGTACGTGTGTGTGTATATACTGTATTGTAGGTGTGCATGTTTGTGTGTATGTGTGTGTGTGTGTGTGTGTGTGTGTGTGTGTGTGAGAGAGACACACAGGGAGGCAGCAGTATGATGTGCTGGTGCATTGTGGGAGAATGTGTGCGTTAAGCTGCACAGCTGGACTCCTCCTCTGTGCTCTCTGTCCCCGCCCACCGCAGGAGGAGGGGGAGGACGACAGCGACCTGTCCGACTACGGCGAGGAGGCGGACGGGAAGAGGGACGCCCTGGCCGAGCCCTGCTTCATGCTCATCGGGGAGATCTTCGAGCTGAGGGGCAGTGAGTACAGGCCTCCGCACGGGTCCTCACAATGTTCACCAGGCCTGCTTGTGTTTCATTAACACATTTCAGCAACCTTTCTGACTTGTGGAAAAGGTCCCTGGTAGCGTTCAGGAGCTACAGAAAGCTCGGTGCAGGTTCAGGGCTAGTGATTAGGCCTGTCCATTTACTAACTTTTCCATTACGAACTAAAAGGCAAATATGATCGTACATCTGAGATGCTTTATGAACACAAGGCCTAGATGTTGTTCGTAGAAGTGGTCAACTTAATCTATGTACCTAAAATCCACCTAAAAACACTGCCAACAGAAAACTGTCTCTCAGTGTTAGAAGCTATATTATATCACTGTACATATGCTTAATGATTTTGCTGCCAGATTTATTTAGCGTGTGAATGAAAGGGAGCTGGATTAGCGAGTGTATCAATAAACGTCTTCCTTGTTCGTCAGACAGCGGGGACAGGGAAGGCCCAATTAAGCCCCCCCCTTTGTTCTTTTCATTTGGGTCGTTTCTCTGGGCTTTATCACCATGTTCTGATGTCTCTGTAGTAAGCCCCTGTTCCCCCGGCTCCCCCCCAGTGTAGCAGGATTAATCCTCTCCGTTTGACTTCCTGCCTGCCGGGAGCGGTCATGTGACGCGCGACTCCTGGCGCTAATGTCTGTGCTAATGACCCGGTGGAGATGGTGTACGACAACGAGGCAGCGCGTTTCCCAGCCGCTCGCGTTTAGATAAATCCGCCCCGTCAAAAAAAGCTGCCCTTCGCCAAATTACATCAGCCGAACTGTGTGCAGTGCAAGATAAGAAAATAAAATAAATCTTTTATTGCAGTAAAAGACTGGGAAGGCAACAGAGGAAAATGTATTAAATCGAGCGGTGGCTGCGCTTTCGCGTGCTGAAGGCCTAATTGCCTGAGGCAGAGACTGGCTCACTTTATAAATGTTTGTACTGTGTATTTGTAGCTTCGCTATCAGCTGTTTTTTAGGCTTTTTGTATTGAAATAAACCCGCAGATGGGATTCATCGTGAGAGGATTCCACTGACTGACTGACTGACTTGACTGTGCCTCTTTGTGTCCCTCCGTCTCAGTGTTCAAGTGGGTGAGGAAGACGCTGATTGCACTAGTCCAGGTCACGTTCGGACGGACCATAAACAAGTAAGCATCACCGTCCCTGAGGGCGTGGTTTGGAGTGAAAATGCTGTTTTGAGTTCCTACGCCAAAGCTCTCCATCAGTGCAGGTTGGGGTCCTATTGGGGAGTTTTTTCTCGCCACCGTTTGAGGGTTTTCTCCCCACTGCAAGTTTTTTACCTTATGTACCTGCTATCTGAGGGTTGAGGCCTGGTGTTTTCTCTGTCTGTTCTTTTTGCTCTGTCTTTTCCCTTGCTACTCTGTAAAGCGTCTTTGTGACGGTCCGGGCTCTGTAAAAGGCGCTATACAAATAAAATTTAATCGAGTTGAAATTGAATCCCTGGATTTATCGATTCTAGTTGCGGTCTTCATGAAGACTTCAGCCATTATGAAGAGGGAACACCCAGTTCATTATTTTAGTACATTTCCCCTTTATTTAACCTGGCTGGGGACCCTGTTTCTGTGCTGAAATTTCCATGTCGAGTGCCGCAAATCAATCAATCAAATCCGTGTGAATGGAAAGGAGCGTGTGCGTAAATGGCTCCAGCGCTCTTTGTTTTTAACGCTGTCTCGTTTACGTGATGCATGGTAATTGTTGTCGCCCCCGGGCACCACGCCAAGGTCTACGGCGTCTTTCTCCCTCTGGAACAGAGTCTTGAGAAAAAGAGACTCGACCGGAGGTCATTGCCGCAAGAACTGTGGCACCGTAACGGCTTGTTCCGACGCCTCAGACGCACGCTAATTTCTCCGCCCTGTGATTAGCATTTATCACTGGATGATGATAGCTTGCCCCGTTGTTTACAGTTGCTGATGGCCTCTTTGCAAAGGATTTTGCTCTGCGATGTTAAAAGCTTATTGCGGCCTTTGGAGTAATCGTGTTTTCACGGTGACGCTCCTTCCGTTTCTACCGCTTGTTCGTTACGCGACCTGTCAACCTTGGTCGCCGAACAGAGCAAAGGATCTCAGACACTTGCTGCTCTGTCTGGCTGTGTTTATTTTGCGCGCGGGTAACCAGAATCTGTTTTTCATCAGGAATACTAATGTGGAGTTTTATCCTGATGTATAATGTCATCTATTGAGCATCCACTGCAGCAGAGCTGCACAGTTCAGGGGTCAGATGTCAAGCCAGGTGTTTCTTCCACCCATAAACTCAGCCAGCTGAATTCACTAATTAGTTCTACCTTCTGGCTGAAGAATAGTGCTGATTGGCAAATCCAGGTGACTGGAACAAAATACTTGTTCATTCCAACTCTAACAAAGCACACCGTATTCAACAGCTAGGAATTTCGTTGAGCTGCTAATTTACTTTCTGACCCTGGATTTTGCACCTCTGCACCACACCGCGCTTATGTTGCGGTCTCATCTCAGAGCCCTGTTCCCCATCCTCAGGCAGATTCGGGACACGGTGCACTGGATCTTCAGCGAGCAGATGCTGGTGTACTACATCAACGTTTTCCGCGACGCCTTCTGGCCCGGCGGGAAGCTGGCGCCGGCCGCCGCCGCGCGGTCGGAGGCCGAGTGTCAGGAGACCAAGGAGCGGGCGCAACAGAAGCTGCTGGACAACGTCCCAGGTACGGCGGACACGGTGGCATAGTGGTTAGCACTGTCGCCTCGCAGCAAGAAGGTCGTGGGTTCGAATCGGAGTTTGCGTGTTCTCCCCGTGTTCGCGTGGGTTTACTCCGGGTACTCCGGTTTCCTCCCACACTCAAAGACGTGCATGTTAGGTGCGCTCCTGCAGGTGCCCTTGACCAAGGCACTGGCCTCAGAACTGGAGTTGGTCCCCGGGCGCAGCACAAGGAGCACCACTGCTCCTAAGTAACTAGGATGGGTCAAATGCACAGGACAAATTACCCCACGGGGTTCAATAAAAGTATATCTTCTTCTTCTAACGCCCTCTCTGTCCACACCTGGATCTTCCACTCTCGCCGTCCGCCCGCCTCGCTGTCTGTGCCGAATTTAAAAACACGGCGCTTCGCGGATCTTCGCCGATCCCGCGAAGCGACGACCTGCGTGGGAGAGAGAACGAGGTGCGCCGGGAGCCGTTTTAACGTTGAACGACGGGCGCGTCGTTCCGCCGCTGGCCTTCCGCTTTAATTAAAACTAATTACCCTCAGAACTAATTGGGGGGAAATTGGAGTGGGGTTGACAGCACAACAAGAGAGAGTAATTAGGTATGCTGCTCATCGTGTTCCCCTCCATCGATGCTTTCAACTGCTTCCAATACTGTACAGTCAGCATGGACCCACGCATTGTCAATGAGAACCTTCCTGAAGGCATTCACAGATACATTTCACAGCAGTATAAATATAATGCAGTATCTGAATCCTGATAAATGGGAAAACATTCAAATCTTTCAGCTATTGCAATATATTATACTGCTGTGAAATGTATTTGTCACTACATTCAGGTAAGTTTTTATTAACGATGCGTGGGTCCATGCTGACTGTCCAGTTACAACATCTTGTTAATATATTTCACTGTACATTCAGTATATTCCATTTCTATAATGGAGCGGACAGCCATGATGTGTGCAAACACATAATGAAGGCAGTCAAAGCTGGCTTTCCTTAGCGGTGTTTTAATGCTGTGTTCCATTGAAATGTGCTCCACATTCTGAATCCTGGTGTGGAGATTCAGAGGTTTAAGATGGGCACATGTCCTTCTGTCAGATGCACTACAGAACCTCGTTGGACACCAGAATGGTCGATACGGCATCATCAAGGTGTTCAACGCTCTACAGGAAGTCAGTGCCAACAAGCATCTCCTCTATGTGAGTGTGCATCGCTAATGCTGTCTTGTTAGCTGGCTCGCTAATGTCGTTATAAAACTAAATCATCAATATAAATTGATACGCCACCAGGAATTATGTGAATCGTCATACACCAGTGGTTCCCAACCCTGTTCCTGAAGATCTACTGTCCTATAGGTTTTCATTTCAACCCTAAGCAACCCTTAGCAGCTCATTAGGATCTCTAGCTGTTGTAAGTGTGCCTTGTTAGAAATGAAAACCTACAGGAAGGCAGATCTCCTGGAACAGGGTTGGGAACCACTGCCATAAATCGTTAGGCATTGTTAACCAATCAAAAAAGATCTGGCAATATATTTCTCTGCTTTAACACCAGCACAATTATATTGTAAGGATAATACTTAAATACTTCTTTGTCTATAATGGGCTTTCTTGTCATCCTTTCCCTGTCATTAGCAGACTTCCTGTTCCTGTGAACAGTATGTAAGGCATTGTGAGCCGTCTAAAAAGCACATCATTTTGTCCCGGCTTCATTTCAGATCCTCCTGGAGATGTTCCTCAGAGAGCTGTGTCCTGAACTCAGTGCAGAGCTGGAGCAGACCTGAGCGGCCCGTTCCACGTCCGTTCTCCCGACAGACACTGCACAGTCTGGGCCCGTATAATTCAATCCAGCTCATCGCGTTAGGAGTGCTGCTCCAGGATCCAGGTTTTCCCTCAACACCTTCCCGACTTCATCCGGCCAAACCGATCCTAGATCAGCACTCCTGCTCTGACTATGTCTGATGAATGTGGTCCTGGGTGTGGTCTTACTGTATAGAGAAATCAGCGAGTTTCTTTGACCCCCCCCCCCCCCCCCCCCGGATACACCACTATCTGAACGCACTTGATGATGTGGCTCTCAGAATCTGGGGCAATGGGCTTAAGACTTCATTTGAAAGGTCCTCTGGTTCATTTGCCTGAAAACAGATTTAACTGCCAATGTCTGTTGTGGAGTGCCAGTTTTTTGTTTTCGGGCCTGGGTGGGCCTTTAT
The DNA here is from genome assembly GCF_018555375.3 of Anguilla rostrata. Lineage (NCBI taxonomy): Eukaryota > Metazoa > Chordata > Actinopteri > Anguilliformes > Anguillidae > Anguilla > Anguilla rostrata. The sequence goes on along the minus strand of NC_057939.1, from coordinate 52,777,818 downwards.
TTATTGTGAATAGTTGTGGAATTATGAATGTTGTAAGTGAAAGATGTCCACAGACCTCTGAACATTCCTTAAACTTTTTTTTTTTTTTGGTGTCCATTAAAAGGCTTTATTGTGCAATACGTCATGTAAAGTCATTGTGACTATTTTATTGTTGAATAGGAATAGATTTTTATTTTTACCAAAGATAGTTTAGAGAATTTATAAGCAATAAATTGCCAAAGCGTATCTACATTTTGTTCATTTTTATTTATGGACACATTTTTTATTAATATAAAATGGTACAATCAGGGAATGTTTATATCACAAAGATCTTATCAGCACAACGCTTATACAAAAAATAAAAATAAAAAGGCCCGACACCTCATACAGTACATTAAAATAGGACTATTCATATGTCGTTAGCATACCATTGCAGCATATGGTCAGGACAGAGGTACACACGTTTACAGTGCAGCATTAATACAAGAAAAATTATGAAAGGCTTTCAAATTGGTATTGTAGCTTAGATAATATACACAACTATAACCCTAAAAAGGTATCGTCTTTGTCACATATTAACCTGACCTCATTTGGCAGAGTAAGGCTACATTCAGTTTAGGAATGACATGGCACGATAAATGTAGATGTAGCGTGTCATACATTTAAATCTTCCTGAAGATGGCGTCCTCGTCTACATCCTCTCGTAGGTGACGTCCGTCTGTAGCTCCTTGCACACTTCGTGGTTGAGCTGAGCCGCCTGTGAGGAGTCGTAGCGAGAGGTGAGAGGCGAGATTACACCCGTGTGATTCAGTTACCCTCAGCGCCGCGGAAATCTGACTGCGCGGGGTCGCGGAACTGGACCCTGCTACTCCCAGGATTCTTTTTGACGTGCGTGCTCATGATTGTGAAGGCCGTCGAACGTGTTGCGCTTTGAATACATGAAGCCGACTCAGGCTGGTGGAGTCTGGCTGTAGCCCCTCCCACCGTAGCCCCGCCCACCCTCATACCACTGACTTGCAGGCTGGCGGAGTCTGGCTGTAGCCCCGCCCACCGTAGCCCCGCCCACCCTCATACCACCGACTTGCAGAGTACCTGCAGTTCTCTGGTCCGAACACCCAAACCCCACGCACCCTGTATAGCACACCTGATGTAAAACTGAGTCCAGGCTGCTCCCAGCTAACAGCAGCGAAGCTGAGCTCGTCGAAGGTAGCCGTTTCCGGGTTGGCGGCGCGGTCCGTAGTGCGGGACAGGTGTGCGCAGGTGCGAGAGCTCACCTTTGAGAAGTAGCGCTTGGCCTCCTCCGTGTCCTGCTGGGCCCCCTTCCCCAGCTGCAGGCAGCGCGCGTAGTAGAACATCGCCATGGCGATGCCCTTACTGATGTACTCGGGCAGGCACTCGGTGTTCCTCGCTATTGCACCGATGTCCTCCTGGCCGTATTCGGAAATCCTGTTTCCAACATAAGACTCTGTGAGTCCATTGGGTCCTAAGACTCCGGGATTGGCTGTTGTGGTATTAGTTGATGGTTGTGTCGCCCTATCAGCATTGACAGTGTGGCTTTTTGGTGCGCAACGTGTTCGCCTTACTTGTGGCAACACTGTTTGATATTCTGAAATGAACACTGTGTGAAACCATTTATGCCCAGTGTCTTTAGAGAGAGAGAGCAGTTCATGCATACATCATGTGCATGTACACCAATGTCAGTGTGTGTGTGTGTGTGTGTGCGTGTGCAGCATCCATAGGCATTTATCTCCGAGTGAGTATTATATTATTATTACACTATATTTTCAAAACAGATCATGCATATTTATAGCCGTCTCATTTTCCTGGAATTGCTCTGCTTCTAAATATGTAACCAGCCCCCCTGTTTCAGCCAAATTTAAATTTCCATTTCCACTGAACAAAAAAAAAAAAAAAAAAAAAGAACTTCCACATGCATTATGTATCCAATAGAAGGTTTCGGGCCTCAATTATGTCCAGATAACCACAGTAATCACAGAAAGTGAGTCACTCCTAAACACAACTCGCCAAAACCGGCACTCGGCAAAGCAATTAATGTGCCACAGCTAATTAATCTCATTAACGGGGGGGATGCGTGATGACTCATGGCACACACAACGGCTATGACGGTGTTAGCGTCTGAACCGTTAATGAGTGTCATGTACCCTCAGCGCTGCACACACAACGCCGCTTCACTAGCGGGGACGTCGTGTGTTTACGCTGCGGCGGGTGGGAAGGTGGGCCATCGTACTGTTGGCCGGACCGGGGGGGTGGGGGGGGGGGGGGGGGGGGGGGTGAGGGGAGGATGGGGGCCCTAAATGCTGTTTTACTGGGCGTGGCCTTGTCTGTCGCGTTCCGAGCTAACGGCCTCCTCTCCAGCGCCCCCTCTCTGCGGTTGGGCGCGTTTGATTGGCGTGCCGCTGTTTTTCGCCGCAGGCGCTAGTCTGGTGCTGCCGAGGCATCGCCGTGGGCAACTGGGGAACTGAACTGTGTGTGAGGAGCAGATTGTGTGAGTTGTTGACGACGCTTTGCAGTATGACATCACAGTGATTATTACATTTCCAGCGAGGTCAATATGTACTGAAAACCGGCCCAGCATTTCCTTCCTGTCCTCTTTGATTAATCTGATGTATAATCAAAGGGGTGAGAACAGGTTTATAGCCGCCTCTACGCCACAGTTGCATTCTGGGACGGGTCACACGTAACGATTGGGGCCTGCCCGGTGCTGTACCTCTTGGCGAGGGCCGTGGCGTTGGAGTAGAGTTTGCGGCTGTAGTAGAAGGCCACCAGGTGGCCCGTGGCGTAGACGTTGCCCCTCTCCGACGCCTCCTTCAGGCAGAGCAGGGCGGACTGGTGGTCCTTCTGAATGCCGAGCCCGTACAGGTACATGACCCCCAGCGCGCCCTGCGACTCCAGGCTCCCGTTCCCACAAGCCTCGGAGTGCCAGAAGAACGCCTGGAGCCGAAAGAACACAGACGCTCGGTACCGCCCAACAAAACCGTACCGCTCTTATTATTTTTAAATGTAAATCAGGTTCAGCCTTGTTAAAAAATTAAAACATAAAAGGTGTATAGCAGGCTAGTGTGAACATGTTTAAATTATAAATAATAGTCTAAGAATGTAAAGATTTGTTGCTTATTTTTCTTCAAACATCCTCGGTTAACTTTTTAAATACATATAGAGGTTCGTTTTTATTGGTAGCCTACACCAGACAGCCTTTCTTGTTCTGTTTCGTAGGAAATTATTTAAAAATACAAATCAAGTTCATGGCTTCATGATCTTCATCAAGCCTTAAAGGTGCCGTGTCTTTATCGCAGCTGTATACAGGCAGGATTAATCCACGTCTTTATCAAACAAACAAAAAAAAAGAGGTTCTTTACATTTTGCTGACCGGCAAACGCACCTTTTTGAGATCCGGCGTGTCCGGGTGGGAGTAGAAGAGGCCCAGGGAGCTCTGAGCCTTCACGCTGCCACTGGGGCTTCCGTCCTCTGCAGCAAGGAGCCAATACCTGGGGAGGAGGTGGGCGGAGTCACACTAACGCAAGCGTGCGATTGGAGGGAATTCCAGCTTGGCCCCAGCCTGGTTTTAAAGCGTTTTTGGGAGATGGTCAAGCTGGCATCAAGATGGCTGAGATATCAGCCGTGCTGGCAAGATCATGTCCAGCCGGTGGGCCAGCTAGGTACAGACAAGGGACCATCCACCAAATCCCAGACGGTATCCAGCTGGAGCAGAAGCCGGTTGCCGTGAGATTCCATCTTAAGCTGGGAGCTGGCATTTCCACCGTGGTTTACACACAGCACTGCGAAGAGGAGCACCGCCGACGTTTTCCCCGAACGGGTACAGGTACAGGTACGTACCTCTCGGCCTCCTCCCGGGAGGGGCGGACCCCGTACCCCTCCAGGTACGCCGCCCCGAGGTTGAACAGCGCGCACTGTTTCACGGAGGTCGCCTCAGGGTCGTTGCTACTGGCAACCCGCTTCATGTACTCCACTGCCTTCGACTGTCCAGGCCAAAAACAAGACGTGACAAATGTCATCTAATTTGCGGCCCCAAAACAGCGTGACAAAGAAAATCTCATTACCGAAAACCATAATCTCAAAAGCCTGTGTACAGAGTTTGTTTCTATAGTAGGTGAAGACACCATAGTGTCATAGATGTTACAGATAGATGGTTATTATCTCATTGTCATTTTTTTCGTACACTCCAGGTCACAATTTATGCATGCTGCAGGTTATTCCCTGTATTTCACATCCACTGTTGCTTATTTTCAGGAAAACATAATTCCCCCAATGAGTCATTTTGACAGAGAAGATGTAAGGGATTTGTTGTAAGCTGCGAGGGGGGTTGGTATTTGTACTGAGGGAGAAGCCCATGGCTTCTGTGCGCATGTATTAACTGTGACAAGCAAACGGCCGAACGCACAGTACTCACCAGGTCCACACTGGTGCCCAGGCCATCAAAGTACATCACTGCAAGCTGGTAGAGGGCCTTGGAGTCCGTGTCTTTTATGCTGTCAAATATTTCTTCGGCTTTTGCGTACTGACACTGGAGCGGAAAAGGAAGGTTAAAAAAATGTGCCACTGTTCGAGAGAATTCCAATGCAACACTACCATTTGCATGAAGTTACTGAATCTGAAAGGTGCCAAATGGTTTCACATAGTGGCATATAAAGCAAATATGCTGATATCACTGTATTGGCAGTGCACGACTTTTATAAATTACTGTATTTACGTGAAGCTGCCATCATTGGATATTGATTCTTGTGGCGACAGGGATTAACCAGCTTAGAAGTCTAACCACTTTGTTGCCATGTCAGACAATATCACAATCTTGGTTTTCTTGATATTAGTGACATAGTGGTTCATTCTGACATTTTTTCCCCCACTTCTATCTGTCTATCTGTCACAGCTACTGATTCCTGGCATGTATCCTAGGCAGCCATGAATAATAAATGAATCAAACTGATGCCAGAAAGATTTAATCAAACGCCCAGAAAGTATTTCCCCTGTTTTAGTATCCTGGGCCATACACTCATGAATACAGATTGATGAATAGAGTGTTTTTGGGCAGCGTTTGGTATACTGATGTGATTTGGGACTTGGTATACAGTGCTCCGTCGGCGTATTTGTGACCTCGCCGTCCTTCAGATCCGCGAAGTAGGCCAGTAAAAAGCAGCAGGGGCGAGGGAACGGCAGTTTTTACCTCCTCGTAGTAGAGCTGTCCCAGGAGAAAAACGGCCTGCTCATCTCCGCGGTCAGCCCTGCTCTTCAAGAAGACCTCCGCCTTCCCCACCAAGCTGCCGCTGTCCGCTGCTTCAGCATCAACGGTATTTATAATCACTATCGAGTACACATTATCTGCTTCGTCAGTGTCAATTTCAGGCCTGTTCGATCACGTGCGTGCCACTCTCAATTGTAAATGATCCGTGAACAGCTCTGCACTCCGGAGTGGCTGCTATGTTAAGAGTAAAGGTGTCTGAAGTTATTGAACATAAGCCGTATAAAATAACTGTGAAGGAGCTGTGTGTGTGGGGGGGATGACATTTTATACATACTGTATATTTTACTGTAATGAGTCCCATGTATCAACTTCAATAATCTAATAAGCAACTCTAACGTTATCATCTCTAAATAATCTTTGAATGATGTGGTTCGTCACATGTAGCATCTTGTAACACTTGAGCGTTGCTTAGGATACGTTACTAAAGTGGGTCGGGGAATCTTATGATCACAAGCCCAAAATATCGTAGAAAAGACGCATAAACCCAGCGCCTCCATAAGTATCAGAACAATGACATCTGCAGGCCACTCAGAGAATTGGCTAAAGTTACGCACTTATTATAGCTGTCCGCAAACTCACTAAATTACGAACAGAGGGTATAGTAATAGACCCAAAGTTACCTGGCTACATGACTGCTATCTGAGGTCATTACCGTAGTTATCCAGTTATATTTACTTTCAGGTGCCAAGTTAGCTTTCTATTTTGATAAATGTGTTGCTTTGTACCTGTGTCACCGAGTGTTACATCCCCGTAGACATTTGAGATGGCATTAATCAACCGTCCTGATTTAAGATTCTCTCTTGAATTGGTTTCAAAATCCGATTCCATTCCTTTTCAGAACCTAGAAAAGGACGGCAAAACAACGTGAGACAACGAACTTGAGTATGACATGCTAAATCCAGTCGTCTCAATGTGTTGGCAGGACAATGTAATCCAAATAAAAATGTATACGTTAGATTTAGTTTTCATAGCTACCTCTCATGAATACAATTTTTGCCTGTTGAACATCCCTTGGTAATCTGTCATGCCCTTGCACAAGCGTTGCACTCACAAACGCGTCCGCCGTTGCCTGGTGAGTTTTTCCATGACAACCACAAACAATCGTTCACACAATGGCAACCGTGCATCGTACGCACTGGCGTAAATTTGATCATTCTAGATTCGCAAATGGTAATTTATTTGTCCTTGTCCATTGCCTTGGTTGTATAGTATTTTGTTGTCTCTTGTTATATAATTAAGTAAAATGGTGGCAGAAAATAAGTTAGTCTGCTGCGCACATCCCTACGAAAAAGGCATGTCTGTACTCTCGCCAGATTGTAAGAAATACTATAAAGCTAGCATTATGTGGCTTGCATGCAGCGTTGTAGATAAATTGTAATTATTGGCAGGAGAATCTGGCAAATGACAGCAAATGCTGAAAAAACTTTTTGCTGCAATAGTCTGTTCGCTGAGGATATATAGTTGAAGGTCTGAGCTTGAATGTGCAGCATAGCAACCCAAAATATTACAATAGTCTACATAGGCCTACAGTAATTACTATCACTTACAAATAAAGAAACCATTAAGAACTACAACTTCCACAATGCACTACGAACCGACATCCGAGACAGCATTATTATGATTCACAGGGAGTACGTTAGCCTACGTTATGCTGATGTAAAAACCCGCAATTTCAGACTTGTATCTTTCCAAATTCGATCTCGGCTGTACATTTTGAAATGTTTTGTTTTCCTGTCAGAAACAGTAATGGGCTTTGCACTACGATTTCGTGTGCGACTACATTTCCACCGCCCCTTTGACGTCAGCTGATCACCATGCCGGAATCCAAGGTAACACGCTGTATACAATTCCCGAATGGGTCCTACTCTTATCAGCACGTAGCTGGTAAGTACACTAACTTAGAATGTTTCCAGTCTAGAAATTAGGCTGTAATTTAAGCAAATTCAAGCAAAGTAATCTCAAAGTAATCTCTGCATTTTTAAAGCAATGAAAATGATGGAGATGAAACAAAGATAAATGTTCATTTTGCAATTAAAACTTTTATTTTCATATAATATTTATATAAAACTAAAGCGCAATGAAGATGCTTCGTATTTTTCTGTTGTGTATTTTCAGTTTTATTCAAGGAGGTAAACATGTAACATTTTATGTGAAATATTATCCCAAACATATTTCACAGGATAAATAAAACAAATTTTTGAAGTAGGGTAAGCAAGCATGTAGGAATTAATTGAGCGTTGTTTTTCTGCTTTCTTTTTCTGTAGAAATACCAGCGGAGCTAAGAATCTTTTTGTTTCCGTGTTCAGTAGTATCATCGGTCTGATAAATATGCCTCCGGAAGGGAAGACTGATATGGACCGCGTGGGTCTATTTAAAGAGATGGGCTACATCACCATCGGGGACAAGTACACCACGAATACTTCCAGTATGTTCATTTATGATTAAATAGCCAAAGAGAAGACAGACGTATACGTTATCTGTATATGTAAATCAAATATAAATGATTCAATGTGTGAGCGTGATCTGTAGAACATCCAGTAGAGAAAAATAGAACAGTCCAGTATGACCATAATCTATAGCCTACACGTGCATTATAGGGTTAAAAGATCAAGACTCCTTTAAAATGATATTCTGAGAATAGACACTTGAAAATGACCTGAGGATTTCACAGCTATTTTTATTTACGATGTATTTTTAAGGACCTTTCAATGAATCGGCTCATAAAAGCAAACAGATGATTGTCAGCAGTCCGAAGAAGAAGTCGGGGCTGCAGGTGGGCTACTTTGACGCTCAGTTCAAAAGGATCTTTGAGAAGGAGGCCAGCACGGACCCCATCAAGCTCCGCAGGCAGTACCGGATGCAACAGGCCCAAAAGAACATCGGGAAGGCCTTTCTGCCCACCAACGGTGAAAAGAAACCGTAAGACTGTACCCCGCGACCTCTCACAAAACGCGCAGCCGTTTGTGGGAACCGGCCTGTCTGAGAGTTCAGCCAGTGAGGTTGCGAAAGTTACTTTTGATATGTGTCTGTGAGATCATTGTGTGCGTGTAATTATCATATTGGACGTATAGCAACCTTTGTTGACGTGGAAATGAGCAACTGGATTCAGTTTCAGTAACAATGCAGATATAATGGGCAGTGGTGCAGCCTGTGAGTTTGGCAGACATGCATGCAAGTCTGTCATCTGAACCAATGCTTTTTTATCCACAGAGAACAGATGAATGCATGGCCACACACACACAAGGCAACATAGTGCATTTGAAATATGATATCAGTGTGGTTAGATGTTGTATTTGAATAAAGGAACATAAAATGAACGATTAGAACACTTTCCGTGTTACCACAAGTTTCCAGCGATATGATCCGATCCTCCTGAATAAGACGTCTGCCAAGACTTTGTAATTCTATTAACAGTTCCAGGCTTTTTGAGACTCACCTATGGCTGCCAAGAAATAGGAGTGCTTTCTGTTATTAGTTAAAGTGAACAGGCACAAGAAAATAGAGGCATGATATTATGCAGCTTTCCAGCTCTTGAGATATGCTACAGCTGCTTGACTCTGTGTGTTGAAGGTCAGGCATTGGCAGCTACTACGGGACCCTGGGTGGACCTGTGCAGGCCATGAGCACACTAAAGCTTCCAAAGAAACCTTACACATCACCAGGAAAAAATATCCTAACTAGCCCCCCTAAAAAAGGAAGCGGATATGGGTATGTTATATGTATTTATTTTCTTCCTTACAGTGTGCTGCTTTTCATTTTTGACTGAGAGCATTTGTTTACATTATTTTCTTTAAATGTCAGATATCCGAATGTTACCCTGTCGAAAATTGATTCATACTCCTCAGAGCCCTATGACAGAGCAAGAGAGATGATGAAGGTAAGCTTGAGTTTCTGGAACAATCCCTCATAGTTATCACTCTATATCGCAGTTTGTTTGCGGTCGCTATTGATTTTAACCGGGTGGGGACCATTGAATTTTAACCGGGTGGGGACCATTGTTTTTCAGAAGGAGATAGTCTCAGACAGGACCAGGATGAAAGGAGGGCCCTTTCGTTTGAATCTCCACCCCAAGGACTGTTTCGACAACAATCCTTACAGGCTGGAGAAGGCCTTGCCTCCTGTGAAGCAGTCCGAGGGAAAGAAGGACCACGTGGTTCCGTTCAAACCGAGCTCGCCCAGCAAAAAGGTGAGAGCTTCCTGTGAATGGGTCAAAGGTTACACTCTCTGCTGGTTTCTGGGATGTCCTTTGTGGTGACCTAGTGATCGTTTGTAACGAAGTTTAAGCCATGAAAGAATTAGCTATGCTTGAAGCGTCTTCCACCCATTATCTGGACCTGCTTATTCCTGGGCAGGGTCGCGGGGGGGTGCTGGAGCCAATCCCAGCGTGCATTGGGCGAGAGGCGGGAATACACCCTGGACCGGTCGCCAATCTATCGGAGGGCGCACGCACTATTCACTCACCATTCACTCACACCTATAGGCAATTTAGATCCTCCGATTAGCCTACGTGCATGTGGACTTTGGACTGTGGGAGGAACCTGGAGTACCCAGAGACAAAAACCCACACAGTCACGGGGAGAGCATGCAAACCCCACACAGAAAGGGGATGGCCCGGGCCCAACCGGGGATTCGAACCCAGGACCTTCTTGTAGTGCGACAGTGCTACCCACTGCGTCACCTTTCCGCCCCTGAAGCCTCTTGTGTTCTCTTTATTCCAGATTGGGGGCATGAAGGCTGGGACCTTCGGAACGTACCCTTCCCATTCTGCAGACCCCTACGTCCCCAGGCGCTCCAAGTCCGTCAGCACCAGTAAGGATGGAAAGATATTCCACCCGTCTCCTGGGCCAAAGAGCATGCCCGTGACGAGCATCCTCAACATGAATGTCAGAAAGTAAGACCTGTATCCCGGCAACCGCACCATCCCGTAGTTAGGAGGTGGTCCAATGCCACAAATCCAGCGAATTTTTTTTTTCAGTTTACGTGAAGAGAATCCACTATAGATTGTTACAGGATTGTCATGTCTCTGGAAAAAGAAAAGCCATTTTTACAACCTTGCCTTCTTGCTTGGCACCACACTAGCCATTTTTTTGTTGTTGTTTTGTTTTTAAAGAACATTTTCAGTTTAGCAATTTTTATGAAAAAAGTACTGTTGACATCTGTTGTGAGAATAGCCGTTGTCTGATTTCTTAATTCATCCCTTTGTTCTTTTTGATTTTCAGAGTGATTAATTCTGCAAACTACACAGCGGCACCATCTGTGATGGCATACTAACAACCAAACTTGCCTGGAGAACAGACACAGGCATGTTCATTGTTGCATTTCCCCCAGAGCAATTCTGTTCAGCTCACTCTGGCCAAACACACAAGCTCACCCTTCTCTGCACAGGAACTTGTTCCTGAAATATCATGGGCTCCCAAGGACATGGAAAACCTGATGTGGCTTTAGATAGATAGAGTAAGGATATCTTCGATTGAAAAATACTGTCATCTCATTAATGAAACTTATGAAACACTGATAAATCAAAATAATGCCTCTTCTATTTTTAGTAAAGAGAAGTGATTATGAGATGACACCTCTTTTGAAAAATGCAGTTCTTAAAACCAGTGGGAAGTGAGTCAACATTGAAGTATTTACATCAGATTTGTGCCACACATAGCTAAACATTTGGCATATGCACTTAATTTTACCTTAACTTTTGAAAGCTTGTGAATATTATATCATCAGTTCAGGATGTTACTTATAAAATCTTTCATTTATTCAAAGCAAATACATTGAATCCATACTGTAACTTGAAAATCTTGCGAACAATGCTAGAGAACTAAAATGTTCTTTGTTTCAATGCACTCCTCCTTTTTGTTACACTTTGTTGTGGTATACATACAAGCAATGTGTTTGTGTTTGAAATTCTGCATGGGACATTTTTGAGAAAAGCTTTTTTGAGAAAGAAGAACACCACTGTGTGCAGTAAGGAAAAATAATGAATTATTCAGATTATTGATTAATGGTGGCTACCTACTTACAGTGCAGGCTGGAAATAAACAAACTAGCACAATATGTACTGTATTGCTATGCTGTATGTACTATGCAATCTGTGCTGTGTGTGTGTGTGTGTGTGCGCATGTGGGTGCGCATGAGTGTGTGTGTGCGTGTTTGTGTGCGTGTGTGAGTGCGCGTGCGCGTGCGTGTGTGTGCGTACGTGCGTGTGCATGTGTGTGTGTGTGAGTACATGCGTGTGTGCGTACGTGTGTGTGTGTGTGTGTGTGTGAGTGCAGGCGTGTGTGTGTGTGTTGTGTGTGTGTGTGTGTGTGTGTGTGTGTGTGTGTGGGTAACTACTCTGCTGTCTTACTGTCCCATACAATAAAATGTAAAGTCAGTGTAACCATGCAACAGATGCATTTACAAATGTAATATAGTTCAGCAACTACACAACTCAGAACACATTCATGTATCATTTTAAAACCATTATTCGGATTTGAAGTTGAATTGGCTGAAGTGTGAATTTTAGCACTTTGACAAAATGAACTGTGCCTAAAAGGGACCTTCAAATGCTTTCTTGAAGCATCTCGCCTGCATCTCATTTGTCCGACTGGGAGAGATGCCTTTATGAACAGCAATGGCGGTTATCTTATTCTAGTTTTGTTCAACTGCAGCTGTGGCTTCTTAAGAGCACTGCTATTGCTAAGACGATTAGCAGTGTGAGTCTTCTAGCCGTTAGCCCTCTATACAGTATTGTAGCACCCTCAGGGGCTACGAAAGCCCAACCCGAGATCAGCTTGATGACCGTGTGCCAGTCCCATTAATCTTTAATGGGCTTAAATTATTAATGGGCGTTGCCAAGGTCATCCGTCACAAATAGAGTCACCCTTTGCCCTATTGACAAATTAACCGCAGGCATCTTGGACTCCCTTTGACATGGGATCCGGCCATGTTTTTTGAGAGGAGGAAATCTGGCATCCGCTCAAAATGAGAGCAACCGGCGTGCAGGGAAGGATATGGAAAGTAGGCTGCAGTTGTGGGCAGTTATTTTTCACTGTAATGGTGCACTCTTTATGGGCTACGAGGCTGGGGCAGTTATAGCCTTTGCCTGCTAAAAAGGGCACGGCTCATTTTTGTAAGGGTTCACACCTGGTGTCAGTATGTAGACTCGATAAAGTTAATTTCTCTCATTACAGAGCCTTAAGAAGTACATTCATTGGAGATTTTGAAGACGAGTATGTATTATTTGTTAAATGCTCTGTTTTATTTGGCACCAGGTGACACTTGGTGGCTCACAGACGCAGAAACTAAACCTGTAGTAGTGCATTTTACAATTCACAAAATTATTAAACACTATATTCCACTATACGTTATAGGCCATTAATGTGGGTGTTTTTGTCATTTGAATTTCAATTGCTCTGTAATGTCATCTTGTTCTACATGGATCGGGTCTAAGGGCTTAGACTGTCCTTGATGTTGATACTTATTTGGCCCCTGGTGACTGCACTGTGGTGGCTCGCTGCTCCTAAGGACGAGTCAAATGCAGAGGGCAAGTGACCCCCATCTGGTTCAATGAAGTGTATCTTTGTTTAAGTCCAGCACCACAACACCTGGTTCAACTAACTGGTCTTCAGTCGAGACCTTGATAAGTAGAATCAGACGGCTGAAACAAAAACCTGTGCCCACACCAGCAATTGTTTGGTAAGACTAGACACCCCTGCATTAAACCGATCTTCTAAAGTTTACGATTACTTACAGCTCTGCTCCAAGTGCTTATCATGACCATCTGTGTAGCAAAGATAAAGCTCTCAGTATCTTCAGTGTGAATTGTGTTGCTGACAGGGGAGGCATTTAAAATCCTCAAAGGTAATTATTTTCTCATCTCCCAATAAAAAGAGCCACATATGTATCATTAGGTCATTCTGTAATGAGTCATTATTGTTATGCAAAGACAAAATGGGTTATAATATAACGCAAGGAAAAAAGTTGTCTTAAATTTTTTGGCAAAAAGCAAGCTTTATTACAGAAACAGCAGATATTACATCATTGCAGTTTGACCTTGTAGACAGTTTAAGGATTAAAATAATATTTAAAGACAGCACTGTTAAAATAATAAATAATGTTAAACAATAAGACCAGTCTGCCAGCTGTAACTCTTGTTTTATTTGGTATTATTAAAAATAGCTCTGCAATTGCTATAGTCAACTTTTTTGTGCTTTTGAAGGAAGTGAATAACAAGTTTGCATAATCCAAGATATATAAATCACAAAGGGAAAATTACACTCTACAGAAAGTTTTTTTTTAGTTAAAAAAAATCTTATTTTAAATTTCATCCTAAATGGACAATGTCGTGCTGTCTACAAAAAAAAATAGCCATCCATTATAAAATATTTGCCACTGAGCCAAAACACCTCGGCTAGCAATCAAATATTTTACTGCGTGTTGCTTGATGAAGATATTCAAGTTCAGCCCTGTGATAAACCCAGCATATAATACAATAATATTAAGCAGTAATTTCCCTCAATATTCTGTTGATGATAACAGAACGTTTTAGCTGCAGAAAATCACGATGGTTTACAGCATAATGCCACTCAAAATGTATTTAACCTCCTTTCTCGTTTACCCATGAGGTTACTTAGTAAAAATGCCTCTGAGTCTGTAATGCTTTCTGAAAAAGCTAATTACCGTCTTAGTAAAATTATCCTGGTGTAACTTTGCGATGCATACTGCCGTATCACAAGTCATACTTGCGAGCAGTGTCGCTCCCCTCACTGTGACCGTAACCTCCCCCCTACTTTAAAAGTACTGGCATGAAATCGCGTACGCACAACTTTCCTTTAGCACAAAAAGAGAAAGCAACCTGCAACCCATCATACACGCACCTGTGTTTTTTTTTAATGCTCAAACTCACAGTTTTATGTGAAAGATATATTTCTGACAGGATGAAAGGGGTCGTCTGGCCTGTCAGTTTGAGGGGTGCACGGTAAGCCCCCCTTCCCCGTGCGTGTCGTTTTAGGCGGTGGGGTAGACGGTGACCATGTCGTGTCCCTCGGGGGGTCTTGTCCTGGCGCGGGCGTGGTTTTCGCAGTACAGCTGTCCCTCCACGAAAAAGTAGCCCTTCTGCTTGAGGTTCATGTCGCAGTCGGAGCAGACGAAACAGCCGGGGTGGCGGAACTTGTCCCGCGCCTTCACCACCGTCCCCCTGCAAAAAAACAAAAAAAACCCAAAAAACAGTGGAGACAGGTTCGTCACCCTCAATGAGTCGCCCCAGCAGTTCTTCAGAGACCTTCTACACTGAGTTTTAGACACTCCCTTCCCTACAAGATGGATGACAAGCCGCACAGAAGATGAAACAATCAGCTGTCATCCTGCCCCTCCTCCATCTTTAAATCGCCCCCCCCCCCCCCCCCCCCCCCGTGAAGCTCAGCTTCAAATGTGCTCCGTGACCTATTGACCCTCATTACACAAGGTCATATTTAATATTCAAAAGAGTGTAGTATTCATATTTAGTATTCAGAGGCCCATTGGAGATTGTGGACGTATGGGCAGAGTGCGGTGGCTGTGCTGCGTAATTTCAGAGCAGGTGGGTCGAGTGCATCACACGACATTCCGCAATGACGCAACGCTCTTCCGCTTTTGAAGCCGAGCTTGCCTTTCAGCCCCCTGCCGTGAGGGCCCGGGTGTGGCTTTCAGAACCCCCCCCATGCCCGGAAGGAGCAGATTTATGCTCCAGTAAAACCACACGCCCCGCCCCCCCCCCCCTTCAAAGGCCTCGGAGCTTCACCGAGGCACAGGCATGCCTCACCACATCAAAAGTGTCGCAGGCAGGTATCCCCTTACTTCCTATCGGATGGAAATCTCACTTTTTCATTCCACAGAGATCAGAACGGAAGATCAGAAGGGAGAGGCTGCCATTCCTAATGCCCTCCTGATTCATTGCCGGAGACATCCGGGGTTTCGGGTTGCTGAACGTTGCTGTGTGCTCGTGGTACATGCAGAGGTGTATTAATGTGTGCAGTGTTTACAGTAAACCCCTGAAAAACAGGCCTGCTGCTATGAACTGGGGTGCTGAGACTGGGAGACTGCACTTCGAAGCCAAGGCCCCCCCGCAGCATTTGTAGGGCCCCTGGTGGCACTCATAGGGCCCCATTGGTCCTTTAGGGCCCCCAGGGATACTTGTAGGGCCCCTGGCAGCACTCGTAGTCCCCCCAACAATACTTGTAGGTCCCCTGGCAGCACTAATAGGGCCCCCAGTGGTACTCGTAGTCCCCCCAGCGATACTTGTAGGCCCCCTGGAAGCACTTGTAGGCCCCCCAGCGATACTTTTAGGGCCCCCGGCAGTACTCACACAATGCCTTTCCCACACTTGTCGCACAGGGGCAGTTTCTGCAGAGTGGTGCCGGCCGCTGGAGTTTTAGTCACTGGGGCTTTCACGCTTCGGGTGACTATGGGCCGAGTTCCTGCGGAAAAAAAAGAAAAAAAAAAGAGAGAGGACTGCGGTATTTAGGTTCACCTGTCATTTAATAAAACACTAAAATTTAGGTTTCTAAAAAAAATATGTTAAAATGAACATAGATGCAATACAAAAAAAATGTTTTCATATGGGACAAGAAAATTCCAGCTTGATAATTGAAAAGTATATGCTATCTGCATATTAAAGCCTGTGATTCTAAGGTCTCAAAATATCCTGTCTAAAGGTGCACACATGTAATGTACTGTAATGTAATGTCGGAGCTCACCGTCACTCTCCACATACTCCTGCAGGGCCTTGAAGGAGCCGGACTGTCTGGGTTCGTGTGGGGCCTCCGGGTTGTCCTGGAGCATCTTGTACACGTGGGACTCCTCGATGGAGGCCAGGGTGCCCGTGTCGCCGCCGCTGTCGGGACAGACGCCAGCGTGAGCCGCCGCTCTCAAACAGCCTCCACGTGACACGTGACACGTGACCCAAACTCTACCTCTACGCTACGGAAAGGTACTCATGGCTGCCGCACGTGAAGTGAGCTTTTGTGTGAGGAATCGTTCCACCTGTGTCCTCTGGTGCAAACGTACCGAACGGATGTGCACGAAGCAGCTGTGTCCTGCAGTTCAAAGCAATTCAAAAAGCCAGCTGTGTTTTGTTTTACTTGCTGCAAGGGCTTAAGGCTATGTTTGCACATTATTCTAAGTCGGGTGTAGAAAATGGCATGATTTTTAGATTCATCGCGGTTGTGTGACTAGCACGGGAAATTATTGCAAATGCTGTTTCTGATTGAATCGGGCCCTGGAAGGTTATCAGAGGGAGATTGTTCTGTCTCAAGTTGACACGGAGAGGAGATAACATTTAAATGTTTTCATGTATACTCTGAAGACTTTTGGTTTCATCAGGAAATTTTCTGGTATCTACCCATTTTAAACGGCTAGAAAGCTGAAGCAGTGGAGGATGGAAATTTTAAAATTGGTTTGTAAATTGGTTTGGATGGCAGCGCCATGCCAATCGCTGGGGTGTTACCTGTGTGGGAGCTCTTGGTTAACAGCGGACATCTGAGCCTGCTGCTGTGCGTTCGCGACATTGCCCTCCGAGTACAGCCTTACGGGCGAGTTATACTGAGCACTGGGGACCCAGGCCTCCCCGGGGCAGGTGCTAGGAGGGGCCGGCTGTGAGTCGGGGGGGGAAATGGTGCCTGGCGCCTGGGGAGCTTTCACCACCGGGCCCTGAGGCTTGCAGGTGCTTTTTAGGCCGCATCGTGTGATAGCAATGCCACAAGCACCAAAAGCAGGGGGTTTGACCAGACGACACCACAAATATACACGGGGGGAATGGGACAAGGAATGACCGTGAAGAAACAGACAATGAGAGAGCGGGAAAAGAAGTTAGAGATGAGGGATGGGGCCTCCTGGAGCAGCAGACATGTTTAATGCATAGAAAGAGTAAAGTGAGAGAGCCACAGTTGTCCGGGCTTCACTATTATAAAACATTACATTAGGCACAATATTAAGCATTCCGGATCTTTCTATATAGTGTAGTGTATGCCTTGTACATGCCTTGTTAGTTTGACATGTTTCAACGTACAGCGATACTCATGATTTCAGACTGAATGGGAAGATGGAATTTCCCCAAATCAGGAGTATCCAATGTTGATATTTTGACCCAATAATTACGAACTGAGAAGGCTGAGTAAATTGGTTTAAATAAGGTTGCCAATGACTTATGTTCTCAGGTTGGGATATTTCCTGGACTATAGCCCAATGAGAACCAGGGAAAGAAACCCCTGGTCTACTCCACATCGAATGAAAAAGATAAGCACATTTTAAAATATATAATTCCTGGTGTAATTCTAAATTAATATTTAGTCATGCACAAAATTAGTATCTGTACAAACAAAGGGTGAATCACAGACTCAGAGGTTAGCGCATGCGAGGAGTTTCTGTATCTAATAACCTGCTTTGGCCTGCCAGAGTGAAGGGCTTTGGCCTGACATTAAACTTGTGTTCGAAGTAGCCGAGGTCCTGCAAAGACACAAAAGAGGTGAGGCAGGGGTTAGTCAAGGAGACGGAGAGATTAGAGGACAGAGGAAGCGGAGGAGCGGAAGGCGGGTAGTCGCGCGGAGGTTGATGGTTGGGGTTTGTTGTTTGTTGTTTTTTTTTTTTTGCCTGCGTTCGAAAAAAAAAAAGGCTGAAAGGGTGAGAGAGAACAGGGGATGGACGACACTGAAAGAGGAGGAGGAGGAGGAGGGTTGCCGTGGCGGCGGCCGGACAGGGGGAGGAGGAGGAGCCAAGCCCGCCACTCACCCCTCGGGCTTGTCGTGGACAAGGCCCCGGATCTGCCCCTCCATGGCGTCCTGGATGTTGCCTGCGGAGTAGAGGCCTATGGGGGTGTTGTAGGTCGCGCTCACCACCTGCCTGTGGTCGTCGAGGTTGGCGGCGGCAACAAACGGCTGGGCTTTCCTGTTATGCCCCGTGCCGATTGGCTTAACCTCCTGCATCGTGGAGCCGGAACAGAAAGACAGACTTTCGTGCTCAGTGTGTCTCTGAGCCAAAAGGTGTTCAGGTGGGGTGCCAAGCATGTGGTCTCCATATATAGCCCTGCTACTCAAATCACGGCCTTTCGAGGTCCAGGAACTGCTGGTTTTCCAACCCTCCCTTTACCTGGGAGTCAAAAGTGAGATGGCAGTCTGGCCAATTAGTAGCACTTAATGGTTCAGTTAATTACCTGGGGGAAAAGAAAACCAGGACCAGATTTGGATTCAAGGTCCAGATTTGAGTATCCATGATTCCAGAATGTGTGGAAGGATTATTTAGCCTATAAGTTAAGAAGCTGAACTCAGAGGTCCTCCTTTGGGGAGTGGTAGTCACGCAAAACAAAATTATTAACAAATGTTTCTGAACATGGAATCAGCTGGAAGGCAAATATATGTCAGACTTGTTGTTCACAAGTCTTAGTCACGCAAGTCTTGGTAGCTCACATCAGATTGAGCTATTGTACTTCTGAGTCTGGAGAAATATTGGCTTTTCCCCGTCTACCTAATTCATCAACAGGATCCAGCCTAAAACTAATGTGCATTGTATGGACATTCAAATTTGAAGAGCTTTACAAGGATTTTAAAGGCTGTTGCACATGTAAGAGACATATTCTTCTGGAAGAACAGAACTACTGACGTTCTGACACTCTAGTTTCAATTCTTAAGCTGTCCAATGTAAAAGGATAAACAAGCTGTTCAGTTCTGATCTCCTTTTATGGGTTATTTTATCTGGAACTTGGCCTCGAACAGCAGTTTTAAACAAAATGCTAAAAATAACTGTAGTTGTTAAAAGTTCCCTGGGACTTACTTGCTGCTCTGCCTCCAGATTGATTTTGAAGGGGTTGCTGGGTTTGCCTTCTTCTGCAACCTGGGGCGACCACAGTTTGGTTTCCGGTCTGCAACAGAACAGTGATATTCAATACTGATAGAGCACGCTCATCCCTGATGGAATAATAAGTACAGTTCGAATGGCAAAAAGGGCAACATGGCTCTTCCAGTTTCGTTCCCATGGTGACCTCCGTTACAGATCTGCCAAGGTCTAACAAGTTCTAATCCTGACAACCACACTACGAGTACAACCTCGCACAACATCATCACCATCACAAATGGTATAATCTGCAAACCTCCGACGTCTGACTATCGTTCGATATCCCTTGTTAATCCTGTGTTCTTGCCGAAGGCACTACTTTTTTTTGGGGGTTGTTAGTGCTCTGGCGTTCCGCCCCGTACCTCTCGATCTTGAGGGTGAGCTGGCTGCTGGAGTCCTTGATCTTGTTCTGCGCCTCGCCGTGCGTCATTCCCTCGGCCGCCTCCCCGTCGATCGCCAGGATGATGTCGCCGGGACAGAGGTTCACCAGCGACGCCTTGCTGCCCGGCGTGATCTGCGGACGATCGCCGTCGCTTTAACGAACGCATCGTCTGAAGGCAAGCTACTGTATGTAACGCGTCGGTTTTTCCAGTATGCGTTACGCCTCTGTGGGATGTACTGTAGCCTACGCGCAGCTAAAGGCTAAAGCATGAGATCCCATGAAAATATCACATGATAAGATGTTCATCTTCTACAAACGAAAGTGATTTTGTGGGGGAGGGGAAGGCCCTGTGTTTTACATTATTGCGCTATAAATAGCTGCAGAGTTTGGACGGGGCTGTCGTTAGTGCGGTGTCAGGGACGCACATCGTTTATTGGCAGTCCTCTGATCTAATTGCTCAGGTATGTGATGTGTTTTGGATCACAGCGGCGCCCCAGCTGCCACCCCCCACACCCCGCCCCCGGTACACCCCCCCACCCCCCCACCCCCCCCCCTTCCCGCTACCAGAGTCTGACCTCATCCTTCGTTTCTATTCCTCTCACTGTCTCATTCCCGAGGTATTCATCCCTCTATCCCTCCAGCTCCTTATCTCATCGCATCACCGTGCGCGTGGATCGACGCCACCTGCTCCCCCGTAGCGCCTCCCCGCTAGGCCCGCTCACGCAGCACACGCTCGCTTTTCTGTCTTCTCTGTCTGATTTATTTGCGGTTAGGTCACCTAACAGTTATTTTTATTGCTCAGGTTTTTTTTTCCTGCTCTTTTGTTCTACATTCAGTTGGATTAAGGGAGCATACTACACCGTACACGGTTTAAGAGGACATTAACAATTACTGCATATCCTCATATTTCGAAAATCTAACTGGTTGATCCTGAAGTTCTTTAAAATTGTGTACGTTCAAAAGAGGAGCATTACTACAACTACTATCACTACTACTACCACACTACTACTACAGATACATTACCAGTACTTCTTATACTACTGCTACAACCACTACTACTCTTTCATGCAGTATTAATGCCAAGCAAGTCCCCATTCATGGCTTTTGCTTATTAGCCCCATACACTATTTTTTACTCACAACAGACCTATGACATCATTCGGTGAGACTCCCATAAAGGTAATTAGGAATTAAATAACCCCCCCCCCACATTCCCCCCCCTCCCCATCCCACCAGATTAAAACACAATAAAGGTGGACCTGTTTCCCAGGACGGGGCTCTCTCACACACACACACATTACATTACATTACATTAGCGGGTGAACAGAGCGCCATTGTCCTGGAGCAGAGGTAGCGGCAGGTCAGATTCGGAGAGGACGGTGGTGAAGGATCCGGTGAGCGCCATGCTAACGTGGAAGCCCCGCCGAATTTGAAGGCTGACAGTCACCACGTTATGGGGCTCTCTGGCTCTCCAGCGACACCAAAACAAACACAGCGTGAAGGCACACAGTGTCGGGGGCAGAAGTAGTTGATCGTTGCTGTAGTTCATCTCAAAATCACAAAAAAAGTAATTAACTACTACATCCACTACACAAATTTGAATTTGTGTACCAGCAAACTGCTGCAAAATGTGATGTAATTAAACTACTGGCTTGACTACATGTAATTAGAACGAATACCGACCCCTCATGCACCGATTGACCTTTGGTATCGAACCGGGTGCTTGATTTCCCCACCCCAAATGCAAGTGGGGGGCGCAGTCATTCAAAAGGGCACCACTGTCAATACCAATATTGTGTTACAGCAGTGGTTGAATTTAAAGGTCTAGCATGGCTCCCCCAAGTATCGTTATTTCGAGTTGTTGTGAAGTCATGGGCCTATAAATAAGCTATGAAGGGAGTTTTTCGGGGGGACATTAAGCGAACGGGAGCGGTTGCCGCCGAGGCTGCTCTGGATCGACTGACCGCTTGCTCCCCAGAGCTGCCCTGAGTTCTCCCCTCCGGAGTGGAGGCCCCCTCGCACGGCCTAGGATCGCCCCTCTGTTCCTCCGCAGCTAACGACAGCCATTTTGAAGAAACCCAGCCTAGCCTTCATCATTCCTCCGTGTTATTATGGGTAATTTTAAACGCCACATGTCAGGCCTGCCCACCCTACCGTATCTTTATTGTTTCATTTGAAATTCCTGTTGATGATAGAGGAATCATACAGGTAGCTTCCCTGACTAGGTAACTCAAAAACCAAAAGGCAGGAAAGTGCAACAACCTCACTGGACTGAATCACCAAATCACACGGCATGTTCGCATTAAAGCGAATCGCTCCTGACCAGATTTCATTGGACGTATCAGGGGTTGCGATGGCCCTGCTAGTCCATACAAACACCTTCTAAAGGGAGCATTCTGGGTTTTTAATGATATCGACTATGTTCAGACCTCTCTGGACTAGACTGGGTCCTCTTTACCCATGATGTACTCCTTCTCCCTGCTTCCTACCTCCAGATAGCCTGCGTTTATACCATGGGGAGTACTGGTTCCTTTTTTTAGGCTGAAGGGCGTGTTTCCCCGAAATCCACCTCCCCCGCAATGCCAGGCCTGCCCCAGCTGCTCTGGCCTGGGGGGGCAAGGGGGGAGGGGGGGTGCAGACATCTGCTGGCCCGACAGGTGTAAATATCCCGCAGAGCTTCACTTTAGATGCCCGAGTGATGCCACACATCCAGAAATCTCAGCGCTTTTAATAATGGGCGTTACAAACGCCTATATTTGTCCACGCGAGATAGAGATCGACCCCATATTCAGAAATCAGCAGAGATATGAGGGAAACATGGGTGAGGGGTAACCGGCTGGGCCTGCAATGTGCCATGTTTACCTCTGATTTTAAAAATTTAATTCAAGTAATTCTTCACGCACAGGGAACATCCCTTCATGTGAATGAATGAGGGAGGAACAACACTTGCCATTTCAGTTCAGTCCATTCATGGAATTAAATTAAATTCACAAATTGACAAATTCCCTTAATGCTCAATGTGCTCATTTTCAACTAATGAATTGAATTTCAATTCATTTCCTGGATTGACTGAAGTAAAATGAAATTGACCCCTCTGCTCTTGCGCCACTTCTATTCCTGTGACTGAATGGAGTGCAACGTGCTCCCCACGTCTCTCTCGTTTTAAAATGAGTGTGTGACCGCGTTTGTTTTCGCTTGTTTATGATGCAGACCGCTATTTAAAGCTAATCCTCAGCTTCAGAACACCCCCACGTCCATTGCTGGTGCATTCCTGTAAGGGTATCACCACACACTCAATAAGACAACAATGACCACTACCATGACAGGGTAGCCCTGTCCGCATACCTCCGGGTGATAAATTTGGCAATGACTATTGTAACGATGTTTAATGATCTCATAGTTCACGGTATATAAATACATTGAAAATATAAATAATAAATAATACAGCCAATAATGATTCTGATAAGCAGGAAATAAATATAAACTGAACAATAATAAAATGGCATTTTGATCTAATTCAATTTCATTTTTGAACATCGGAATGTCTAGGGTTAATAAATACTATGATTAGCCTGCCCTAGAATAAAATTATTGCCTCTATATATGTCTTATGGAATATTTCCTCCCACCTATTCAAACTTTCTCCCAAAAGTAGAATGACTGTGCTGCCTGCCATTCTAAAGAGCACATTCACAGATATGCCTCTCGGGCATGAAAATGTCGCTGTGAATGGATAAAAATTAATTCATACGATTGCCAACGAAAGCAAAGGGTTGGCAGCGATTTTCATGTAGACATGGGACTAGGAAATAAGCCAAACCGAACCATTTGTCAAGGCGCCACTTCCTTTACATGTTAAAAAAACACTTGGGGAAATCTGGTCACTATAAAATGTACACATGATCAGACAGCCTTTGAGCTTTATCTGTTCAATGTGCATTCTCCACCAATGTCTATTGTTCTCAGATGAAATGTTACTGTGCTCATTCTCAGTGAAAACTACTTCTTATCAGAGGACCATCAATACTCAAGACACTATAAAATCATCATAAATACTCAAGACACTATAAAGCACAGAGCACAACCGTTCCATACTCGAAAAACACTTCCACAAAGTGCCCTGCTTCTGTCACCCGCTGCACCAAGCACAGAGAAACTGTAGTCACCCACCCTGGAGATCGTGAGAGGCTGGTTGAAGTCCTTGCCCCCGACGAGCCGAAATCCCCAAGGCCCCGGTCCCTGCAGGACTATGTTCTGTGGCATTCTGGGACTTTTTTTCCCCCCCGGTGCTGTGGTGAAGGCTCTTCGGTGGTATATATTCCTCCCTTTCCCCAGACACAATGACTCTTCCACAGCAGCTTCTGCCCAGAGGAGGGCCCTTTAAGCCAGCCCGCCTGCAGCCCCGCCCCCCCCCCCCCCTCTCCCCTCCCCCCTCCCTGAGTGAGGTCATCGGACAGACTGGGGACCTGAGGCAGCACAACCCAGTGCTCTGCCCGGGACCCTCTGGACCGTTCCATATCCACTTGGCCAGACACCTGTGATCACCTTCCTAGTAAAAACCCAGTCCCGCTGTCAATCAGCAGATCCAGGCCACACCCACAGAATGATTGACAGGACCAGTGCTGGAGTTCCGTGGGCTGATAACAGACCTGCTCCTAACACTCCAGTGCAGACTGTCACAACAGCAGTGGAGCTAGGCTGGGGGGAGGGGGGGGGGATTTTTGTTTATAATCCCCTTGTGTAAAGAATGTAAACCAAGTGGTTTGAAATCTCAGCTGGGTGCGTTTTTAGAACTAATTTGTCTTGTTTGCTGCACAGACAGGCCCTTTTGTTTTTAAACCACTACTTCTCGTGTGATGCGTGTGAAAGACTTGGCTCACATTCAGAAAGGGGGGGGGGGCGGGGGGAGGAACACGTCAGAAACTCCTGGCTCCTCTTCCCAAAACACGACGGAGCTTGCGCACAATGTCTCGTCGCACCTGAACAGTTCTGAAGTCACACTGTTTTGGGGCTGACCCTCCTGGGGTATGTCACGTCCCCGACCGTAGTTCCCCCCCCGGGCAGCTTAGCCACAACAGAGCGTTAGCCTGCCGTCTCTCACGACAGCCGCGCGGCACGGCGGATACGCTACCCGCATCGCACGCGGGAAGCTAGCGCGAGCGGCGCGGGCGCTAACGGGACGTCGTTAGCGGGATGCGCGGCGGAGGAGAAAGATCCCTTTGTTTCCTGTCATCACTCATCCGCTGGCCCGCTCCAGTCATCTCGTTAGCATTGGATCTTTCTCTCCTTCTTGAGATCCCTCGCTCGGGCTGCGCTGCAGAGTTTGATGAAACTCCTGCCCTTATTTGGTTTGAAGTTAAGGCTCGATCGGGCAACTGAGTTTGTGCAGGAACATTCCTGACCTATTGATTTGGAATGAGCCCAGGGAGTCTTTTTTAGCAGCTGAAAAAAGGCTGGCCTTGCCAACTGGTGAAAAGCTGTTATCCTTCCTGGTTTCCACTCCCTACTGTACATCAATCTGCCACAAAACAAGTCAAGTTTTCTAACATCAAGCAACACACACATGTGAAAAATATACTGAAAGATAATTCCAGTTAATTCTGCCTTGGAGCACCTTGCCTCAAAACAAACGTCTTCATGAGCTTTTTTTTTTTTTTACGATGAAAAGGGCTTTGATTCTTCCTTGCTTTTAACATGAGTGTTCATCAATGCACGTGATAAGCTTCTTCCTGAGCGAGACAAAGCTGACCTTAGCCAGGGCCTAGGTTTATTTACTAGGTTGCCATGGTTCTGTGTGGGACAGGCAGAAGACCCTGTGCGGCTGTTTATAGTACAGACAGAGGAGATACACCGTCACCGAGCTCTGCAGAGGTTGGATATCACCGTGGTTACTGTTGCTCTGCACACAACAGTGATATGTGGAAGGGACCGTCCACACTGTTCTGTAGGGCTGGATTCAGAAAATAATAAATAAAAAATGTTTAGGATAGGCCATCATAACTATTTACTACAGTTTAGAATTTAATTCAAGGGGTGACACAACTTTATCCGCAAATGGATTAAAGTATTGTTTGGGATATACAGTACCTAGAAGTGGTAGAGGCTGGCCTTACCATTATTATTCCCTTACTTGCTCTAGCCACAAGAAAAAAATTTGTTTTGAGGTCAGAATAAATACTCCAGGAAAGGACTGTTGCGATTAAAGAAGAGTAAAACAAAATGAAATAGCAGTATATCAGGCAGTATTTATTAGACATACAATTCCGCAAAAAAAACAAAAAAAAACCCAAACATAGAAAACGTTGATAGAGAGACTGTCACCGCATTGCTTCGGATAGTCAGACAGTTTATCATGAAAAGAGCTCCAGGTGGTGAGGGATGGCTGTGGGCTGCTGGGCCATTCGGACCGAGCCCACAGAGAGCAGTGGAGACCTCACAGCGAAGCCGCACGCAGTCTGTGTTCAGTCTACGTGAAAACGGCAGGCTCCTGCGTGTGAGACACTGTAGGTCCACAAAATGGCGTCTGTGTCAAAGGTAGACTTCACATCAGATCCCTCGTAGCATTTCTGCTACATTCCATCTGCCGCTATTTTACACCAGGCTGGCCAGTGGAAGATGGGCTCCCCCTCTATAGCCGGGTTCCTCTTGAGATTTCTTCCCATTGGGGAGTTTTTTCCTCACCACCGTTTGAGGGTTTTCTCCCCCCACTGGGAGTTTTTTTTTTTAGCTCATGTGCTTGCTATTTGGGGGTTCAGGTCTGGTGTCTCCTCCATTCGCTCTTTCCGCTAAGTTTCTTGCCTCGGTACTCTGTAAAGCGCCTTTGTGACAGTTCTCTGTAAAAAGCGCTATACAAATAAAACTGAATTGAACTGAAGTACTCTTCCATGCATCCTTATATATACGTATATATATATATATATATATATATATATATACACATACACACACACATATTTGCTTTTGACATCACTTTCGCTGCTGGTATATACTGCCTGCACTTTCATTATTTATTACTTAAGTTACCAGAGGTTACACCCCTCTGGATTCCTGTGTGGTGGGAAGGGATGGTGAAATAAACCTGGGGTTGCAAAATCCCAGTGCAGCGCAGAAGCCAACACTGGGTGAGCGGGACTCTGTAGAACTTCTGTGAATTCCGCAGATTTACGGCTTCAAGAAATGTACAAGAAGCTGAAGACATCACGTTCATGTTCAGGCAACAGGATGATGCAAAAACCCCAAAGAAAAACATTTTAAGGTGCTTAAACAATAGTTTTGTATGTCATCACCAATCATCATCATCGCCGTCATCATCATCATCAATACAACAGCCGACCCCATACCTCTGAGTATGTCTTCTGAAGCATAACACAAAAAGGCAGATAACCAGGAAAATTTAACAAAAACTATGGTTCCTTTATGCAAATAAATGTAAGCAGAGTGTATTTTTTTGCTGGTAAATTCCTTCCTGTATTACACTTCGTCTTCAGTAACAGTCACCATTTTTGAAAAGTTAAAGATAAATGAATTCCAACACAAACTGAACACTGTTAAATAAAGGTTTGGGGAATCAATTTCTCTCCCAAAATGTTATTATAAATAATTTCATACATATCACATTAGACAGCTGGACAGTGGAGGCCTGCGCAATGAAAATATTATATTAAATATCTGCAGAGATACGTTTTTTTTTCCCCCCACATGATCAAATAAAAATAATTCAGTTTAAAAAAAATTAAAGTACACTTCATTTTCCTCAGCCATATCAATTACAGGGAAACATAGAAAATATGTGACAGGTGCGAGCGATGAAATGATATTAGGAGGGAAAAAGAATTTTCCACCCCCCCCCCCCTTTCCCCCCAAGTTTCATAAATTACTGCATCATGGGAGACAGCCAGAGCATCTCAATGTGTCAGGCATTTATTACAGCCTGAAGACACAAATGAGACACCCTACTAATATAGACCTTAATGACCATAGCTTTCTTTTTTTAAATAGAGGGATGAGAGATATAGGACGGGTAATGGACATGTAATGTTCACCCAGTCATGATAAATTATTAAAATTGCCTTCAGAAATCTATGATCAAAAAAAAGAAGAAGAAAAAAAAAGAAACAAGTTGGTGAAGTTTGTTCTTGACCAGGCAGTTACTGTCAGGTTGAATACACAAGATCCGGCATAAAGATGGTGCAACAAATGTGAAGATACTGCAATCCACCCTTTCTACATACGTCAGTCAGAATATATACAAATGGTTTCCCAGGAAACCATTTTTCTGGCACTAACACAACACTGCAATACTGCTTCAGTCTCTGTCCGTTCAGCTTCAACTTCAGCCTCTGGTCTTTGCACTGTCTGACCCAAGGCAATCCTTCCCTCCGCACAGAGAAAGGTGACAGCGTACCCCAAAATGAACAGAAAGGCAACGGGGCACTTGGTATGTCCTTAAGTTTAAAAAAAAAATCTTTCGGCGTGAGCACAAGGCAGGCCGTCCCGTAGATTTGATTCACGAACCGAACGCCTCACATTGCGCCAAACAACATTCGCAGTTCACCCCTTTTCCGCTTGTTGCATATCGGCAGACACAGCCAGCAAAATAATACGGTGAAATACTTTTAACACGACACACGAGACGCACTGATTATCCTCACATCGCGGGGAGCAGTTCGCTTCTTCCTTCAGATCCTGGAGATGACGGCATTCGGACGCTCAACGTATACTGACTGGAATATAAATTACTTCAAAGATTGCTGGAATAGTCTTCTACGAAGATGGCTAGTTATAGCTATAGTTGTCTTTTAGTGTAAAACAGACGCGTCTGTGACGTTCCTTCTTCCTCTGTAGCTGTTCACATCCATTTCGGTTCTCCCGAAGAAGTCAAGCAGGTCGGCGAGTATCAACAACGTTACAAACGCTTCACGTAATTCCCCGGGAAAGTTCCAAAAAACTTGCTTCTTCTTGATGTTCCTGTAAAAGACACAAAAATAACACTCAAAAAAAAAAGAAACTGAATCATTTGGATATGGGAGGTTCATCTGAATGTTGACTTGACCCGTGGGTGACTCATATGGTGCCTGCATTATACACATTGGGCCTCTTTCACAAAACCATTCCTAAAATTATTCTTACTTTTGTTCTTAAAAATGTTCCTACAAAAAATCAATATGAGATTCATGATGCATGTGCAGACCTTTGTTGTTGTGAATATTCCAGGTGTATGAGATGAATGCCAACTGTAAATTTTATGGACAATCCTGTTCATGTGATTGGCATAAGGAAACAGCCATGAACAACTACGGATAAGAAAACAATTATTAATTCCAAAATGTTTGTTGAAACATTCTTACACACAGTATGTGTGATCGTACCCATGTTTCCTGAATGAGGCCCAATGTGTAGATCAAAGTCGAAAATAGAAAATGAATAAATTCAGATGTGCACTATACTTTGGCATATTTCAGTATTCACAAATGAAGAGTAGTTCATATTATATATAATGTCGTTTTATGCATGTATCCAGGAAATTATTTTCTGTAAGCACACTCGCTCATAACTTGATTACCACACAACCCACTGCCATTGCAGTGAAAGTGTGGTAGAACACACTGTGTAGATCTTGGCACATATTTCAATTCAGATCAATTACTGTAGTCAGTGCAAACCAGCTTTCTTCTTAGGCTATCCTTATGTTCAATTAGCCACTGGACTGAACCATTAAGTTACGCAAAGCATGACTGCCACTTGCTGGTGGCTGTTGGTACAACAACAATGGAGGAACAAACTCTTTATTTTTATGCCGTCGAATGTAAAATCCCTGCATAACTACTAGTGCAATAAACGTATTAATACAGCAGAACTCAAAAGTTTCTGTTTGACTCACCGACAAACCAGCCGTCGTCACATTTTTCCATCACGTCAACGACGTCGCCCTCCTTGAGCTCCAGCTCGTCCTCGTTGCGCGGGGTGTAGTTGTAAATGGCCTGGAACCTGCAGGGTGATAGGAACCCCATTTAAAGGGCAGCAGTTTTGACATGCAAAACTAATAAAATGCCCAAAATCCTGAGGTATATATTATAAATATAATGCCATGAAAAGATACTACACGTAAAGGAACCCATAGGCTTTGGAGAATTATGCCCACGTATTTTATCCCTGAAATGAGAAATCATTATGTACACATTGCATGCTGGGTGAAGTAGTTCCCAAACTGCTGTTGAGTCCTGAGAAGGACTTAACTGGATTACGACACTTGCTATAAAATGGCATAAATGTTTTCCTGTCTAAGAGACTCCTGAAGGAACACTTGACTAGTCAAAAAACAGGAACAGGAAGTGAGGAACAGGAACTCACGGTTCTCCCTGGCAGTGCAGAGCGTCTTGCGCGTACGCCGATCGCTGAGACTGAAAAGAGGGAGAAAAAGAGCGATGACACGATTATAGGGGCGTTATTCTCCCGTGTGTTGCCACGGCACCTGCGAGCCGCACTTCCCGTGGCCACGCCCACTTGCTAGCGCCACGGCCAATCAGCACGGGGCGGCCAGGTTTCAACCGCCAATAATCTCCGGCTCAAGCACAGAGAGCGACGCCCAAGCCAAACAGCCGACAGCGAGGACTGTACTCCCCTTGTTTGGAGGAAATTGGGGGGAAAGGGCTGCTTTTCGGGGTCTGGCGGGTACACCATGCCTAAGCTGTGTGCACAGAAAACATTATTCAACATCCCTCAGAGCAAAGTAAATAAAATAAAAACAAAATGCAGACGTGGTTGCAAACGCGCCGTAGTACAAATGCCCTTTCAACACCCCCCTCTTAATTTTCAGAGCACAGGCAGGCATTCTGAGACACAGGAAAGGAGACAAAACATTTCAGCTGTTACAAAAAAAGAAGAAAAAGCATACACACTCCAAAACAAAAGGCAAACTATTAGACTTTCAGGCAACTGCGATTGCAGATGCAAGCAAGGTGATTGGTCCGAACGAAGCCACTCTCGGTAAGACCTCAGGCTTGTGTGGGACAGCTGAAAGACTCTTCATGCATGCCCCCCCCCCTCCCAAAAAAACCCCAAAAACAAACCAAACAAAAAAACCAACGACAGAACCGAGCTGCCTATGCTGAAGGCTTTCTGGTTGTTTGTTTTTTCCGCATTAATTTTTGAGAGCAGCACAGAGCTCCACAGCACACAGAGAGACAATCCATTAAAGCAGGAGGCATCCCAGAGGTATCCCCTTCTGTATCTCTCACTCCTTTGCCTTTCGCACAAAAAAAACGCTGTGAAGTTTTTATTCATATTCAGGAAAGTTTTGGACCAGATTTCTTCTACTTTCAGCTCACTACTGACAGGCAATAAGATCTGGGACACAAAAGGGATACGTGAACTTTAAAGAGGACACCATTTCCCATCCACCACTGCTGCTGCTGATGATGTCATACACGGTGCACGCGGGCCCGTACCCTGTGAGCCGGTGAGAAACTCTGGCCTTTAACGGGTGAGCCGCAGGACCTCCTAGACAGCACGGGACTACGGGGAGGCTTACCCACCACAATAACCTCGCGCCTCAAAGCCGGCTGAAAGAACCACAGAAGCACAGAGACGCAGGCGTGAACGTTCGTGTTTCAGGATTCAGGATTGTTTCAGGAGACACACAAAGCGACCGTGCATGCTGTCGACGCTCTCTCCAAGCTCTCCTTAGAGTGAATCTCCTTTGAGTGTCTGAATAGCTGCTTAAATTAGAATAGGAGCACATATACAAATGGCCAAAGCAAACGATTGGGTGCATGCTGTCTATGGGCACACCTTTTCTGTTTTCAGTGTAGTAGACTGACATCTTTATGAATGCCACTAACCCTGCCTCCCACCCATTGTCCTACTGCACATCTGTTTAACGGCGAGTGGAGAGCACTATAAAAGGAATGGCTAATAAAGATAGCGAAGGGGGAAAAAAGTGTGGAATCTAAGCTTTAAGGAGAAGACATGCTGTAGACATAAAGGTGTGTATTTCCGTAACTGATGGGAGAAGTAACCACACTCACTTTACATTACATTACATTACAGGCATTTAGCAGACGCTCTTATCCAGAGCGACTTACACAACTTTTTACATAGCATTTTACATTGTATCCATTTATACAGCTGGATATATACTGAAGCAATGCAGGTTAAGTACCTTGCTCAAGGGTACAACGGCAGTGTCCTAACCCACTGTGCCACACTTATGAGTGCAAGTTTCCTCTGCGAACACTACATTACCATACTGCTGCAAACCAAGCTGACGGGCTGTAACTTCTGCTGAGCTGATGCTACTGAAGCAGGGCAATTAGTTATTGCGTTACATTATTACTACAACACAGACTGGAGATGGGGGTGGCTTCAGATGCAAAATTTTAATGATATGTGAATCCCTATGTGTTCTGTTGGGGCTGTTAAAGGAGTTTATGGGTTAGTTTATGGGTTTGAACACAGATGGTTTCCCTCAGTGAGAGATATACAGTGCTAGGGTTCAGAAGGGGAAGGGATTACTGATGCAGTCCACCGGGCGACTGTAATCTGCCGGTGTTAACTGGGCCAGGACAGGGTGCAGGGGACACCACACACGGGGGGGGGTTCTTCCGTTACCTTGATTTTGGGGGACCTAGTCTCCAGGCGGGGGGAGTGTTTGGCAGAGAGGGTGGGGGAGCGTGAGAGCCCCGGCAAGGGAGGGGTGGTGCGGGGGGACGGGGGCGAGAGTTTGCGGAGGGGAGGGGAGGAGGCGGAGGCGGGGGTGGAGGCGAGGGGTTGGTGGGTGGGCGAGGAGGAAGGGTGTGACTGGGCGCCCGTGGCGACCGTGGCCTGGTGAGGGTAATGGAGAAATGAACAGCGTTACAGACCACTCATTCTGTCTCACACAACACACACACACACTCATGTACAAACATGCACACACACACACGTGCACACACACACGCACACATGTACAACCATGCACATGCACACACACACACAAACACATGCACGCATACGCACTCATACACGCACAGACACACACTCTCAATAACCACAGCAACCACCATGACAGAATGTCAGACTGTTAAGGAGATTCCATGAATCCAATGTGCGTACAACACACCATTAGTCTTAACGATCGCACCGAACAATGTACTGTGGAAATACACCACTGTTAGTATAACGCGCTTTCGTAATGTGTTACGTGGTCAGTCAAGAAAGACACGTCTGGCACAGACATCGACACGGCAACCGGACAAAACAGCAGGCTCTACCTCTGCTTTTGTGCCTTCACTCTGGACAGGTGAAATGGTTTTAAACAGAGCGTCCGGCCTACTGTTCTCAATGGGGTCCTCCTCAATGTACAACAAGGGCAGCTCCTCTGTTATGTCTGGCGCTTGTCTGTAAAACCCCTCCTCCCGCGAAAACTCGCCCTGCGACTGGCTGCCCTGGATGATGGACAGGAGCTCTTCGCAGAGCTCCTCCTCCTGGTCTTTGGAGAAGGGCTCGCTGTTGAAGGAGGGCCCTTGGATTGGCTCGCGCACCATTAGATCGATGGGCTCGTGAGAAGCCTGCGCCTCGGCAAGGCCGACTTCCTTCCTGTCTGGGGCCGGCTTGGCGTCGTGCGTGAAAATGTCGCCGCTGCCGCCGAACATGGGGGAGGCGGGGGAGGAGGAGAAGGAGGGCGAGGCCAGGTACTGCAGGGGGGAGGGGCTAGGGTCGGGGGAGTAGGGTGCCTTGGGGGACGTGATGGGAATGAAGTGGCCCTCTTTGAGGGCGACGGGGGTGTGGTTACGCGGCGTCTGGGTCCGCCCCCCCGCCCCGACCGGCGTCGGGGACAGCAGGGGGTCGAGGGCCTCCAGTTCGGACAGGAGGCTGGCGGGGAAAGGGGGAGGGGTGGGGGCGGGGGTGCTGGAGGGGGAGATGCCCAGGGTGAGGGCGATCCACTCGTTGGTGACGGTCTGCAGGGGTGCCCGCTGGGGGGCAGCGGAGGGCAAGGAGCGGTTTCTGGGCGGGGGGGAGGGCGTACTGAACCAAGGATGGGTGGAGGAGGAGTAGGAGGAGGAGGAGGGCTTTGGAGAGAGAGAGACAGCACTTACAGACAGGAAGGAGACAGATCTCACAGACATGAGAGAGACACTAAGGGAGAGGGGTCAGGTGACATACTCCTAGTCCAGGACAAGTAAGCTGAAGAGTCACATGATACATGATGTCATTCATCCGCCTACTACAGCTAACCTTCTTATCACCCAATCGGCTACAGGGAACTGGAAACAAAATGGTGTATATTACCAGGTTTTTTCAAAGCAGGTGTAAAATACAGGGCCTGGTGGCAGAAAAGCACCCCATCGAGACGTGAGAGTGAGCACGCTCGCCATTTTTTAAGGCTTCCCTTCAAAACTCTCCCTTAGCAACAGTTACCGGGGTTACAGTTTCAACCCACAGCACACTGACCAATCCACGGGGAGGGTCCCGGACAGCCACCGAGGACAGAGCACGCAGTACGTTACGTGTGTGGCGTGCGCCTTTTTTAAAGTCAGGTTAGCCCCACACACCCTCAGAATTAGACTTGGCGAACAACTGGCAAGCCAGAGTCATTAATCTAATTTAGCACCGGACCCAGGTTCACTCTATTTAAAACTGATCAAAGTTTTTCTCTCTCTCCCGTCAGACTGGGAATCACAACTCAAGGACAGCTAACTGGAACTAAAGCCGACTCTAAGCTGGAGAGCCCGTACCCCGACAAAGGAGAAATTTACCGGGGATCCGTTCAACGTTTATTTGACAGACCCAGGATTAATCGCGTGCGCCGTGAAATTCTGGACCGGTTTCGGGCAGCGTACCCTGCAGTATCGGGCTATTGCGCCGCAGGGAATCTAAACAGCAACGTTCTGGTTAGCGTGGAGGACTATTACATACATTCCAGGGATGGCATTTCCATTTAGCTCAGTAGATGGCCATGGACGCAGATGTAATTCAACAGATACCCGTGTACTGAGGGGTGTTCTTTATGAAGAAAAGGGGGTGCGCACCTTGGAGGAGCTCAGAGAGTGCATCCGGTCGCTGGAGTGACTGTGGGGCAGGGGGGGCTCTGTGTGGGGGCCGGGGCTTTTGGCGGGGGACCTCTTGACGATGTCCACGTAGGACACGGGGAAGATGCCCTGCTTCTGCGTCTCCAGGATCTTTCCCTCGTACCAGTTCTGATCCACCTGCCGTAGCAGGACCACTCTGTCTCCCTGCAGGACGAAAACACACGGTGTCAAACTGTGAGCCTCTATAAGACTTGTAATACTCCTTCATAAGCACTACATAGCACATTCACCGACACTACATAGCACCTTCACACAGAAATTCATAAATGCTAATGTGGATAATCACAGCCATACTGTGTGGGGCAGTTGGTATGTCATTATGAAGTTTCTTGCTGTATCAGTAGTGCCATAGCACAACTACAGTATTTGAGGTCATTGACACAAGCATTTATGAATGCTCATGCAGTGCTTGTGATGATGCTATGTAAGTGGTAATGATAGCATTTCATAGCTTTTCTGTAGATGGATGTATGTAGGGCAGATGGAAAAGAAAAAAGAAATAGCAAGCAGTGACTGATTTTAGGGTGGGGGGGGTGTTGGAGGAGGCCGTGCCTTTCTGAGAGAAAGCTCCACGTTAGTGTCGGCGGTGAAGTTGTAGCGGGCGACGGCTTCCCCGATCTCTCTGGCCTGCGCGGGCGGAGGAGGCCTGGCTGGCTGGTTCCTCTCAGTGGGCAGGATCTTCTACAGAGCGGGGCGGAGTCACATGACTTAGCATTACTGCCACACACAAAATCACAAAATCACAAATGTGAATGTATCACATTCACGCACCCAATCACACGAATACACCCACGGCTGGTTCTTCTAGGGCAGTGCTAACCAACCCTGCTCCTGGAGCTCTACTGTCCTGTTGGAAAAGATCTCCAGCTACTGAATGAGGGGTGCTTTGTCAGGGTTGGAGTGAAAACCTTCATGATGGTAGATCTCCGGTTGGTTAGCACTGTTCTAGGGGAACAGGGGGAGTCAATGAATCACACACACACACACACACAGACCCACATGCAAACACAGCAGAGAGGAGAAAACGGCGTACACACACACCTCCACATAAGAGATGGGGAAGATCCCCACCCGTCCTCTGAGCTCTCCCTCATACCAGTTCTTGTCGATCTGCCTGATGATGAGCACCGTCTCCCCCTTCTTAAAGTTCAGCTCCCTGGGGGGACAGCCGCTCGTTATTAACACAGACCATGCAAACACAGTGCCCTAACACAGTCCATGCAAACACACTGCCCTAACACAATCCATGCAAACACACTGCCCTAACACAGTCCATGTAAACACACTGCCCTAACACAGTGCATGCAAACACACTGCCCTAACACAGTGCATGCAAACACACTGCCCTAACACAGTGCGTGCAAACACACTGCCCTAACACAGTGCATGCAAACACACTGCCCTAACACAGTGCCCTAACACAGTGCATGCAAACACAGTGCCCTAACACAGTGCATGCAAACAGACTGCCCTAACACAGTGCCCTAACACAGTTCATGCAAACACAGTGCCCTAGCACAGTGCATGCAAACACACCGCCCTAACACAGACCTATGCATCTATTTAAAAGACACTTACTTTGCTGTCTGTGCTTTGAAGTCATATATGGCTCTGGCTGGCTGTTTCTGTTAGAGAGAAAAATAGCCAGTCAGATAAACAAGATAGGTGGCGAGTAAATTAGTTAAAACAACACCAACATTCTTCCCAGTGTAAGAATGACACATTGCTTTAAAATATAATCTGGCATGTTAAACTGATGATACTGTACAGAAAAAAAATCTAATATTCTCACTTCTCTGTCTGGGGTGGGTCTTCTGTTTTGGGGAGTGTGTCGCCCCACCTCTGGATAGGAGTATCCCCGGGAGGCGTCCTTATCTATGGGGATCAGAAGGGAGCACAATGAGTGGGGTGGGGGTGGGAGGTTTGGTGTTTGGGGGTTGGGGGGTGGAAATGGCTCTGGGCTTGGTTGCCATGGCGCTCCCAAGAGCATGCATGGTTGCCATGGCGCTCCCAAGAGCATGCGGGTTTCACTCAGTGGCAAGGTTGGGTGTCGGAATGATGTCATTCAATGAGAGGGCAAAACAAGCCGGACCAGACATAAAAAAAAAACAGTTAAAGTGTCCCTCCTCCCAGGACGCAGATGAACCACAGTTAAACTACTCCCTATCACTAATACCCTAAAATTGTAACCGTTGTCCAAGCTGAGGGGAAGTGTATTTTTACTGGCCTCCTGGCGCAGCCTAAATCACGAGGCCGTCCCTTTGCCAAATGATACCTCCACCAGTTTCCAGCTGTACTGCATAAAGGGCTATTAGATATTTTTACGCCTTCTAACAATGGGAATACTTGTCATTTCATGGCCAAAGTATCCATACATATATAGAAGTATAACATAAGCATCTTAATGGGTGAATACATATTTCTGTGCAGGGAAGACGGAAGATGCATAAATAGACGAGGCCTTCCCATTGCCAACATCCAGGCCTGTTTTTAGACCAGCTGCTTCAGTGACTCAAATCATATTTCATCTGCTATTTCTATAAGCAGAAGAACTTTTAAGAACATATATAGTCGGATATATAGCATAAGTCAAATTTTCAGTGGTGCACTGTACATGCAATAGACAGATATCTGAATGAGAAAAAAGATTTATGCCCTTGTATACTGTATCACGAGTAGTATTAAATAAATACTTAATATTAAATGAATACCCAAAGGTAGCTTTTCATAGATGTATGAGAAAGGAACACGAAGAGCTGTTTTTATAGACACTTCAAGACAACACTGAATAATGTATACACGTACAAATATAAAACACAATGAAGTACAGATGCATCTATATATTTATTTAAATAAAGACACTGACTGTTACCAGATTGCATCATATTTCAACAAGGAATAAAAAGAAGGCCAAAGGAAGGGAATAAAAGAGTAATACCAACAGTTGAGGTAGAAACTCATAAATAACCATGCGCTCTGTGTTTAAAACATACAACCTCTGTAATGAAAAAAACATATAAGGGGTGTGGGCTGTTGGGGTGCTACTTAACGAAATGATTGACCCCTTTCAGAGTCCATGGAGGGTGGGCTAAACAGGAAGGAATCATGCTTTCTGGACATTCCGCTGATGGGCTCTCACCTGGCGGAATTTCTCAAAAAAAAAAAGAAAAAAAAACGGTTTTCACAAGACACGGGTGGAGAATGGCAGAGGAGGTGGAGGCTGAGGATGGGCAGGTGGAGACACCTTATACACATGACAAGGAGGGGGAGGGGAGGGGGTGCTCTGTGCAAGCAATCCACCTTGATAGCACGTTAGCACGTTAGCGTTGCCGTGGTTGCGGCTGCTGCTGTCCGCGTGCTGGCGGTGGGAGGAGGCACCGTAGGCTAGCCGCGAGCTCTCGGGCGGGTAGGGGGCGTGGCCGGGCGTGCCGTCAGGCTGCGGGTGGCGCGGCGGGTCGAGACGCCGCCCGCTCAGCGCCCTGAGCGAGGACCCCCGCTCCGGGACGTCCGGCAGCAGCTCCAGCAGGAGCCTGTGCAGGATGCTGCTGTCCGGCAGGCTGCCCCGCCTCTTCTCGGCCCGGATGTGGTCGTAGATGTCCTTCAGGGCCGAGTCCAGGGCCTCGTACATCGAGCTCTTGGACTTGGGCCTCGGCGCTCGCCTCTGGGGGGGCGGGCCCCTCTTCCGCCGGAAGGGCACCGGGCTGACCAGGAAGGCCAGCTTGGAGAGGCCGGAGTCGGGGTCCTCGGCCTTCAGGCGC
The DNA here is from genome assembly GCF_018555375.3 of Anguilla rostrata. Taxonomy (NCBI): domain Eukaryota; kingdom Metazoa; phylum Chordata; class Actinopteri; order Anguilliformes; family Anguillidae; genus Anguilla; species Anguilla rostrata. Next base: position 52,739,512 of record NC_057939.1, on the reverse strand, counting down.
CGCGCCCCCTCCTGCCGGGCCCGCTCGTGCCTGACCATGGTGGTGAAGCGGGTGTAGGAGGCCGGGCAGTGCCCCTTGCAGGAGCTGACCAGCTGGCGATGGTGGTGATGGTGTTGGTGGTGGTGGTGGGTGTGGTGGTGGGGGTTGTACCCGGAGCCACAGAAGCTCTCAGAGGAGGTGAGAGAGCAGTGGTCCAGGTCGCTCTCGCTGCAGAAGGACGACCCCTCCACCTGGATGAAGTCGCTGAGGTCTGACCCGCCGGCTTCGCGGTCGCTGTCCGAGTAGTCCTGCCGGGCGGCGGCGTGAATCCCGTGCCCGTCCGTCACCTGGATGTGGACGGGCGCGGGACCCCTGCCCCCGGGGCACTGCGGCTCACCCTCGGGCGGGTTCCGGCTCGGGGGGTCCTCGTCCAGCAGGAACTCGATGGAGAAGCGGTGCTTGGGGCAGCTGCTCCTCCTGGAGGAGGCCGGGGTCCCCCCCTCCGACAGCGCCTCCTTCCCGAGGTTGGGCATGGACTTGGACTTCTGGATCAGCCTCTCGTACTCCGAGATCCGGTTGGGCACCATGTCCCGCGGCACCTCCTCGCCGAGCTCCCTCCAGCCCGGACCTCCGCCGGCGCTCCTCTCCCTCTCGTACTCCAGGATGCGGGACTTGACGGAGCACATGACCTCGGAGGCCAGCAGGTCCTCGCGGTTGATGTGGTGCATCTTCCGGTAGAGCCTGAGGAAGCCCGGCGCGTCGTGGGCCGGCCGGTGCCGGGATTTGGGCCTCTGGGGCTCGAAGCCCTCCCCGTTGGCCCGGGGCGACCCGTCGGGCACCTCCTCGTGCGTGAGCGAGCCCACGCTCTCGGACCGAGCCTGCGCCCCGCCCCCGCCCCCGCCTCCGCCCGCGCCCCCCTGTTCGTCCCCCAGCAGGTCGTCGCAGCTCCGGGACTTCAGTTTTGGGGAGGCGGCCTCCTCGGCGCTGCTCCAGATCTCCGCGTCCTGCCGGTGCCTCTGCCAGCCGTTCCGGAAGCAGGAGGAGCGCTCGGACCCCGGCGGGACGGCGGCCAAGCGCTCGTCGCCGCGGCGCGCGGGACCCGGCTCACCTGAGGCATTGTGGGTGGGACCTGAACGACCTAAATGTGGCGAGTGCGCGTTGCTAATAACCCCACCTTTGATATCCACCAAGAGCAGCATGGGAAGAGAAAGACACGGGAAGTAATTAACAGGCTCGTGAGGAAACGGGCCTATCAGCATCAGAGAGGGAGAACGCTCATTAATAAAAACCTGAAGGACGTTAGAACTGAAAAAAAAACAAAAAAAAACTGGTAGGTTTCCAGAACATGCCCCTCTGATGGATTAACATTCTAGGAATACACTAGGAAAGTGCTTCAGTCACCATCTCAGCTCTTCCTGGTAACAAGCTTAGCAACGAGGGTAATCAGTTCCAACCATCTGTGACAAGACGGTGTCATGTGACTGTTTGGAATGGAATTTCAAGGTATCTTAGGACGGGTAATTTTATCCCATGTGCTCAATTCAATTCACTTTTTAAGCTCAGACATACTATCACTGCATAATTAATAATAATGACACTTTTACTAACAGACTATATATACCACCAATACCAACAATTATAGCACTTAGTCTAAAAAACAGTCTACTAGCAATAATGGCAATGTCCTTCTTTCTGAAAATGAAGGAAGCACTTTCATTGGACCATTCCCAGATAGCATGGCTATGCAAAACAGTTTACCATGTGAGCCTGCAACTCTACAGTTAGCTAGACTGTGTTCAGACAGTTTTCAGCAGCATAATATAAATTAAGCCAATAGATTCATTGCATGAACTGAACAGCATGCATATGATATGTCTTAGACAGCTAGGCTACAATTATGATGCGATTAACTAGCCAGCAGGCTATTTTGCTAATGTAAGCATGCTACATTTGCTTCGGTAGGTTAAAAAAAAGTGTTTATGCATGTTGTTAGGAAGTTGCCAGGGTTTTGACATCATACTTTCCTAGTCTTCTGGGTGAAAGTATACAGTTTTTCTCTACAAAACATTCCACCGACATTGCACAAAAAGTACATTTTCAGCAATAAACATGGAACCGCTGTGTTCATTTTAGATTAAAAGAACCTGCCTTCTTGAGATGAATGCCCCAAAGTAGGAAAAGAAAGTAACTAAAACCAATAAGCAAGTAGCACCACACAACAAAAAAATAAGTATAAGACATTAGCCTCAGCCATCATTGTAGAGATAGTAGAGTAAATCCAAGAAGCAAAAGCCAAAATCTAGATGTCTAGAGGGGTGTAAATCTAGGCTGAGATGTAAACGGACTACGTTAACCCTAATATAGCTCAAGGTTTACCCAGATATAGCCTGGCTACATCCTACTCCAGCTAGAAATCGTTCACTTTTCACCCAAAAGTATCCAGGCTATCACCTAAACGCCTGGATGGCATTCCACAGACTTTTCGCAAGAGTGCTCGTTGGGATGTGGGAGTTTCTTCTCCATTCCAGCATGAGGAGGCCCGGTGAGGAAGCCTACCTTTGGAAGGCCCTCTGGAAGGGGACGGGGGTGAGGAGCTGGTGACTGGTTTTCGGGGGTAGCTGCCGGTCCTGTGGGGGTCCGCGGGGCGGGGGGAGGGGCTCTGAATGACGTTCTGGCTGCTCTGGGGTCGCTGGGGCTGTGCCACCACCGGCTCCGACTTCCTCCTCTTCCTGTAGTCGCTGGCCGAGCTGTGAGGGACGCGCACATCGGACAGCGCTCACGTCGACGCCCGCAGTTGCCAGATTTAAAATTTCTCAAAATCGGACAACGTGCACAGCTAGATGTGGGCAACTGGCGGAACAGTTGGCGGGCCGTTGGCGCTTTCAAAACGGACCATGGACCAGGGGATGGCTGAGACACAAATTCATTACAAACTAACGGTACAATTTTTTTCTATCAATTACTCAAACCTTATAGACGTTATATTACTCAGACATTATGCTGTCCGTTTGAGACCACAAACTGGACCTGTACAAATAATCTGAAAACCGGACATTCCGGTTGAAAATTGGGAATTTGGCAACCCTATCGACACCTCGAGAATGGAGGGGCGTGTCCTACGAATGATCCCCACGCCTGCACTGGGCACCACTTACGATGGGACGGAGCGCGAAAAAGAGGCGATAAAAAGGCAGCGGGACAGCACGGCGTGGGGAGCAGCAGTCAGGAGAAACACCGTCCCGTCTGAGTTGGCACACTCCTAAAATACCCTGCCCCAAATCTACACTGAGAACGATCCGCCTGCCACTGCCTTTAAACCCAGAACTACTCCAGCCTGACACGTTATCCTTTGCTAAAAGAGAGAGGGAGACAGAAAAGAGAACTTCTGTGCTTTTTTTCTGTCTGATCGCTGTCTGGTTCAAACGCACACTTTCCAAGCTTGTGTGTGTCCGCGACAGAGCGAGGAGACAGGAGAGAGAGAGAGAGAGAGAGAGAGAGAGAGCGGCCTTACCTCGACGCCCGTTCCGGAATCCTGTCGACGGGCGAGGGGTACACGGACATCTGAAAAGTGAGAGGGGAAGACAAAGAGCCTGGCGTTAGCCCACCGCGAAACAAAGAAGGGAGACTCACCGTGCTCCCCTCAAGCCCCCCCCCGACAGACACTGTGCTTCCTCTCTGCCGTGGGAAAGGCTGGCAGTTTCACCATGCCCCCCCACCACCCACCACCCCCCGCACCCCTGCGCCCCCCCCACCCCGCTCTCCTCCGGCTCACGGACAGACATTCTCACCTGCGAAATATCGCGAGCGCCTGAACATTACACCGCACTTGAAAAAGCAGACCTGGCACCGACTCGCACTCACTGTACGAGCACCTCAACGTGGAATAACACCGGGAACTCCTTGTAAGCTCTGCTGCAGAAGCTGGTCATTGTCCCCCCCCCCCCCACCCCACTCCCCCCGCCGAAACTGCGCTACTTTAAAAGTAGCGGTGATGTGCGTCGCCCGGAACGCAGGGGGGGTCACCGCGACACAGCGTCCCGTCAGCATAAATCTGGCCCCCAATGACAGCCACCTCGCTGGCAGGCACGCGGCCGGCCTGCCAAGAGGTTGCTACGGTTTCGAACACAGTCAAAACTCACTGCTGCTGCTGCACACTGACTGCCATTCCGCGGTGCTTCTCTGTGAATTTACCCCCCCTGGGAATACAGACTGCAGGGGTTGTGTGGACTTTTGGAACTTTTCCAGTATTTACTTTATGCTGCTTGTGTGTGCAAAAAGTGCAAAAAGTGTATATTACTGCCTCTCCAAAGGCTAAGGATCTATTAAGCAGATGTATATCTATGTTATAGATTGTTAATGGTGGCACAGGAGTGTGACCCTGAGATTCCTACTGTTGATTAATCCTATGTGGGGTGTCACGGCAGGGCAGAACTGTCACAGTGAAGATTCTGCCCTACCCTTGAACCCAGCAGGGTTTTGAAGGACAGTGCTATATTAACAAACTCCTGCAGGAGACAGGACAGAAGCCCATTTCACAAATTAGCAGGCCTAGTTGGAAAGCCCGTGGCAAGACAGCTGTGAACCGTTTAATTACTCAATTGTGCCGATGGTGTAATTACAATAAATACAACCTACTGCACAGCCGACTGGATGTTTAACACAGAGCTCTTGATAGCACTCTCTTAACATGGCTGAATGTGAAGTGAAATAGCTTTTATTGGCAAAGCAAATGTGCTTTTTAAGGAGAAGCCAATACAAACAAAAGGGTCGATGGCAGTTATGTGGGCAGACATGAAGTTGGAGGACAGAAGGGAACAGTTTCAGTATACCCACAATGCATCATTCATACGTCCGTCAGACCCACAGAAACGCGGGTCGCCCTGAGGGCCCTGATGGAGAGAGAGTCACAGGCCGGTCTTTACCTCTGTGAAGCCCCAGGACGAGCTGTCTGGATTATAATCCAGAATTTTTTTAGGAGGCTTTGTGTCAGAAGAGATGGAGACAGGAGATGAAGATGAGGCGAGGAAGAGTCAGTGGCATCATGGGAGAGAACATGTGGAGAGAGTAACATGGTAAGTTAGGGTAAGAAGGTCTGCACACACACACACACACACAAACACACACAGTGGTGATCACACAAACACACAGACACTCAAACATGTACTTTGTGCACACACACAAACACACACACAAGTGCGCACACACACACAGCACTGTCATGCAGAGTGAAAATAGAGAATCAGAAATGAACCCAATCAGGTTTAATCTGGATCTGCAATCGGCTGGATCTGTCTTTTGCCACCGTGAGGCTATTGTGAGCACTTGTGATCACTTGGTGAACTCTAAAGGCAGCCAGTGTCAAAACACGTGACCAACATGCATGTGCAACAGCGGCACGGTTCTGTAACCAGGATCTTTCTGTTTGGTCACAGCAGCGCGTCTTTAACTACACGGACGCGCACAACTGCACACGCTGCACGTTTCACTTCAATTGACTTCCAGTCAGACTGGGCGCTACTGCTCTACCTCTGAGACTTCTACAGCTGGAAGACAGACATGTGTTCCAGATCTGCTTGTGCTTTACAGTTTACTCTAATGTTTACCCCGTGACTTTGCATAATTAATCAAAAAGACACAACATAACAAAAAATAAAGAAAAATAGAGCAAGACTACACTAAACCCGAAATGCTGGAAAAAGTTGGCAGAATTTATTTTTTGGGGATGGGGTAGGATGAGAGTTTGGATTTATTTGTACAGCATTTATTGCAGTAGGGCGATCACTCTCGTTGGCCAATGGTGCATCCAATCACATAGCTTCTGCACATGGCGCTTTGACCAGTCATTTCACGTGTCCTAGAGCACAGCGCACACTCTATGGCCCTACGGCCCTACGTACGCTAAAAACACAACACCACGCCATTCCATTAGAGCGCGAGCACAACCACGCACGTGATCGCACAGTCCCACAACATGCTAAAGCCGCTAGCCGTACCGCGGCGGACGGTTGTTCGGTCGTTTGCTCGCTCTACGGCGGAGGCGGAGCAAATCTACGCTAGCGTGAGCAACACTTCCGGGACCAGACTTACCGGGCGTCCAAACTCCAGCTCAGAAAAGAACTTATACCAGGGTTCGTTTTCTAAATCTATTTCATCTGGGCTTAAGTCATTAATCTGGAGTGGAAAGTGGAGAAGAAGGAGGAGACAGAGAAAGAGAGAGAGAACACTGAAAACTCTGACGGAAGTTTGGTGCAAAATGGCTAACAACGGATAACAAACACAGGCGATCACACGCATGTACAGGTAGGAAGTGCGCATCTCACTGTGTGAAGGGGATGCTTTTAAAACGCCGCAGTTCTAAACATAAGCTAGTCTACAACTAATAACTGCAGCAACGTAGAAGTAGGGGAAGGCAACGTAGTCAATGACTGTAACTCATCAGTTGGCTGATGATTATGTACTAAACATTCTTCAGTAGGACATTTTAGGGCAGTGTCATTATCCCATTACTCATTTCAGTGTCTCAGATTGTCATATGAACGAAGAAATGTTGTCATTACTGTTATTATCCAGCAGAGGGCAGTAAGCTCCTTGTACATACAGCCCAAATATGCTCCCTCTCATCAGGGTCTGTACTCCCGCCATTACCACACATTCCCTGTGCGTCCCTTGAAGAGTAGGTCTTTTGGAATGTTATTTTATTTAAAAAGTCAGTGTTCTAGAACTCGGTTGCTTTCAATTACCACAAGTGATTGTTACATTAGCATTAGAATGTTCAGTTAAGATCTCACACCTTAAAAAAATAAAGAATACCATGAGCAGTATATGCTGATCAGCCTTATAAACCGTACATAAATAAATGAAAAGAGAGAAGAGAAAATATGTAGGTGTGTGTACAAATATTTATTTCACTCTCTTTTCTTTACTTCCTCTGTGGCTGTCAGTGGCTATTACAGAACTGAAGGACATGGTTTCACTATGTAATATGTTTTAAATGTTCTAAAATGTCATCACAAAATCGTAAGGAGCATATTTCACATGTATCAGATACCAGTGATAAATAATTGATGTTATTATTTGAAAAGGTCCAGAGTCAAAGCTGGAAATGTTAGCTGTCTTAATACATTTGAGAGGTTGTGCACAAAGCTATTCTCTCTGGAGGGGATGGAAACCTGCTGACTGCAATGGCAAATCATGAGCTTAACGAGAGTCCTGACAGTTTGTCTGTGCTGACGGCTTCAGGCTTTGCAGCCAGTTAATAACTTTTCCTGCATGAATAAACATTGTCACAAGGTAAGCATTTGCTTACAGAAAAGCTTGGGGGATTACAAAAAAAAATAAAAAATTTAACAGCAGGACACAGTAATGTCTTTCATAACATGTATATCACTGTGGCACACTCAACTGTGGCTTTTCTTACTTCTCCAGTGGTATGTACGTTTTTGGTCTGTGAAAATGTGCACAACATAGTTTGCGGCTCTCTGCTTTTGGGGCGAAGCCGAAGCGCTCGCAGATGCAGCAGTAAATGCTTAATTCACAACCGCACTTCATTCAAGAAGCAGCGTTCAACACAGACTCTCAGACTCTAAGACACATTTCATGGTAAGGCCATTCAACTGTGCATTAATGAACTTTTTGGGAGAGAAAATGTACAGCCTGCTGAATAGCTGGCTTATTTCTCTGAAAAGCAGCCATTTATCTGTGTTTATGCCTCTGCATGCTGGCACCAACCCCCTGTTGAAGTGTGATCATTATTTTAAATGTAGTGGGTCAGAAAAATGTTAAATATTTCCACCCTCTTAAAACCTTAAGGAATGACTAATCGCTGCTGTTTGCAAGCAGATTCCACAACTGACCAGTCAAGCATGAGCGGCAATTCAAGGCCTCTGGAAAACGCAAGTCAACGCTGTCCTTTTAAGAATGAGGAAAAGGGTATTACGTATGCAGATCAATAAAACACACGTATACATGTGAGGAACTGATGCATCATTTAGATGGGATCGCTCATATTAAAGCATATCATGGTCGGCTACGTAAGCTGTTAATGCATTGCACCAACAGGCCATTTCACGGTTAAATGCCCTTATCACTGTGTCTCAATTCCTGACCATATCCTCTGTGTCTAGCCAGCTTCTTTTTTTGCATGGAATTGTGGCTCAGAGACAAAATTCCGGCAAAATATTTCAATAAGAGCAATTTGGCCACATTATGTAAATCTGAATAAATAAGAAAGGGCGGGGTGAGAAATTGAAGAGTGAAAATTCTGTTTTTCAAACGATTCGGCTCGATCGCACCCCTTCCTCGAAACCCAATTACACAAGAGCTTTGGGGCGAATGGAAGTCTGGTAATACTGTACTGTACCTATAATAAAGCAGAAAGGATCGGGATAATAAATTGCCACCCCACAGCAGTTTTATTCACGAGTTCAGCCCCTTGCTGTTAATACCCCATGTTTTATAAGAGGCTTCGGGGGGTAATGTTATCTTTTTTCTCGAGCGGCACAGACGGTCTGCTTTAATTACACCGCTCTTAAAAAAAGTGACCCTAATACATAAATGCATGTTCCCCCCGCTCCACCCGGCCGCCTCCTTTCAAAAATCCGCCAAGCTGAGAGGCTATTTACGAACCCGCGGGAGACTGGCGTACCCAAAATTACCACCGCAAGAGGCATAATCCCGCGAAACGGCCCACTTACCGGCCTGTCCTGCTCCAGAACAGAGGACTTCCCCGGCTCGTATTCGAAGATACTCCTGGGCTCGGCGCGATATTTCCGAGTGTCCACTTTTCGGTCTGGAGGCCCCCATTCATTCCTGTTGAAATAAGACACCAGACCCCCCCTAAATTCTCTGAGGACTGTAATCCTCTAATGGATTACAGCTGGTTAACTATGATGAATTGCTAAAAAAAATATGAAATGTGCTGATTTCTACAGGCAGTAAGATAAATCCTGACTTAAATGTTATCTAACGAAGGTTAGGCATTAGGATGGAGAAGGCTCATCCACAGTGTCATAAATGCACATTTTTAAAATTCATTCTCATAGTACAGTAACTACTTAATGAATATTTATTGATGTGAGAATAAAAGCATGGCTCAAGTCCATTTCGATTCAGTAAATTCTGGAAATATATTGAAATTCAGTTCATTAACGGCAAAAAAAAGAAATCTCCGAAGAACAATATGGTTGTTTCTTAAACGGCTGCATTGAATCTCAGTTCACTTCCTGTACTGACTGAAGTGGAGCGGGACTCGTCCCCAGTCCTGGTATGCGCTGGGCGCTGGGGTCGGCGGCTCACATTTCGGGCGTGGCTCTGTCCGCGTCGCGCGGTCTCGGCTGGGTCTGCGGCGGGACGGTCCGGGGCGAGGGTGCGGGGTGTACGGGCGAGGGAGAGGCGTGTACGAGGGGGGGCGTGGGGTGTAAGAGGGGGGGCTCTCTGAAGGCCAGGTTGCTGTTGTCGGACGTGCTCTTGCAGATGGGCCGGTAGGTGTGTGTCCTGGGCGGGGGATGGGCCTGGACCGGGTTCGACGGGCTGTAGCTGTCTGAGACAGGACACCACCAGACGCAAGTCAAACACACTCGTATCCCAACCGATCAATATTCATAAACAGGCCATTAAAAAATATATGAGTTACACAAATGTTTAATGCACTTTGATAAATATCCTAGCATGGCCCTCGCAACCATTTTTAGTTTTCCAGACTTTCCATGAATTAAAAATGAATACCGCAGGACTCAAAGACAGAGACCGACTCACATCATTTTAAGACACGCAGCTAGAGTGGATTATTTGCAGTTCAATTCATACCAGCCATTGACCAATAAACATATCAGATGACAAGAGGGTGATGTTAACCTTTCTGTTATGGTGATGCTGTAACACATTTTGCTTGATGAAATAGAGATCCTCTTACCTGTGTTTACGACTGAATATATGGCGTTATATGCGTCAGCGTGTTGATCATCTAAGAAAGAAACAGAATAAAATAAAAATGACTTTTTTTGTAGATTTAACTCATTGCACATAGCAGAGGGCAACTGTGAAAATAATCACATTCATCGTGGAACCAGATGCATACAGCACACAGAACTGCTACCGGATTCTGTATGAAATTTTTAATGGAAATAAAGAGTACTTATTTAAGGCTTCAGCTCAATTCAAATGGATCATTTAAAATGGCAATCTCATTCTCCTAATTGGTAATGCGTGAGAAGATTTAGGTAAAACAACTCATTAATTCAGCATAAGGGTCAGGTTAAATGTCACTCTAGTCAATGGCCCTGACCCCATTATAATCTAATCTAATCCCTGGGGTCAATACTGACTGCTATTAGGCTGTATCGGCACAGGCACTAGTCAGTGATAATGACTGCTCTGATTTACAGAGAGTGCTGACAGAAGCTCCACCACTGACCAATCTGCACTCCTCCCAGCTGAAATATCTGGCCAAATTAAGACCATTAGTGTACTGATCCACTGTTGTGACATTGCATAGAATACCTCCTGCACGGTCAGGTGCAGCCCTGTTTGGGGACTCAAAGACAGTAGAGAACCAGCAAAACGGGTCAAATAGAGGCCAGCTTTTACTGAGATTTAGTCCCTAAGTCCTGCCCACTCACACTGCAAAGCCACGCCCCCATCAGGAAGCAGACGCGTACAGGAGAAGAGAGAGGCCTCGTCAAGCGTTTCATCCGCTTGCGTTTCGATTCAGACCCAACGAGCAGAGTTACGAGCAGGGAGGGAAATCAACACCGGCCGCCTGCAAAACGCTGTTAAATTTTATCTGTGGCTCGTTAGTTTGTCCGATTCTACCAGGCACTTTGGCGGGGAGCCACCCGTCACTCGGAGGTCCTGTTCTACTCCAGATATCTGGTTGTCTGGAAAAACCGTGAAATTAGCTGGCAAATTTAGGGAGGCACTAAGCCACAGTGGCCAGAGGACGATGAAGTCAGTTTCCTGCCCTGGTTACAGGCGTAGAGAAAGACGGTTATGTCACGTTGCTGTGCACGCACTGTACTCGCATTCAAATCCTGCTCGTACCTGTAGTAATGGCAGAGTGTGGGTGTGTGTGTGTGTGTGTGTGTGTACAGGGGGCAGTGGGGTGGCGCTAATGGCTTCTAGAGGGGGTTTATGACACACACGCTTGCCCGTGGGTGATCCACAGACAGCTCATCACAAGTTGCATATGAAGAGGCGTTTCAAAAACATTTCCTTGGTTACGCTGATGTCCAGCGGCGAACATTCTAACTAGCCCCCTGAGTCACTGAATTCATTACTGAAACTCCCACACCTTAAACAAACATACATCGCTTTGCTTTTTTAAAGAGGTTCGGCTTGAGAAATAAAGAAAAACACAAATACTGGAATATACATCACTATATTTATTTTACCATTTGATACTTCCTCTGCACTAGTAACAACAGCTGCAGGAGGCACAATGTCATATGTGTAGAAGCACACTATGCTAGACTGAAAACTGCCCATCGGAAATTTAGCATTTCAACAAAACCAGAAGCAGACGACCGGCACATGCATGGTGACAAACACAAATGAATAGTAAATACTGTATAGTAAAAGTAAAGTTTGTGCTAAACCATATATAGATAATAGATAATAGATAGTAGATAATAGAACTGCAGAATTGATCCTGCAGAATTTATAACTGATGAATGTCTTACCTGGTTTGTGAACCACGTGAATCTGCTTGAACATGGTTTTATACCAGTCCTTTGGCCTGTCCACTGTCTTCAAAATGTAAATCAGAAAAAGACGCAGACATCACATTTAAAACAGGGGAGAAGATAACCTGCTGGAGAAATTGTAAACAGCCACCGACTGAGGAAACTGAACAAATAAACAACACTTCCCACAATGCATCTGTAAACACCACATCCAGCAGACAAAGGAGGAAAGCGAGGTTTGAGTCGAACTCCTGGTATAAGCGATAAAATACATCTGTCCGCTGGCCAGTCTTTGAAGCTGACATCAGCAGCCAGATTTTCCCAGGCTAAATAAATCGCATCCTGGGAAAAAACCATATTTACTTCCTCAACACCCCAGGGGCAGCCGGACCCTGGGGTGATTTTTGATTGCTGCCATAGTTACCAGTTATGGGAATGCAGTATTTTCTGCATGCATTCCGCAGAGCATTGCCACTCAACATTCTGTTAGCTGTTCAATCAGCATGAGGAGATCTATCCTGCACTCACAACTGGTCATGCTCCTGATCTAATTTGACATATTCCTATTCCCAAATAAAATTTTAAAACCAAGAGAGATGTGTTTATTAACTGGCTATGCTTCTTCGTCTACATAACATATTAATATAAGTTTAGAATTCTTTATTTAAGAATGGTCTACATTATAAAATCAGGCAAATGTCCAAACACTGCATTTTTTTTCCAGGGATTAACGTACTGTACCATATGTTGCCAGTAGGCAGTTTTGATTTGCAGAATTCAGCACAGAAGTTATAGTGTAACAGCTGGGCAGTAAAGCTCCAGTCACACACGCACACACACACACACGCACACACACGCACGAACATCGAAATGAATACAATTTCGAAGCTCATAAAGAGACAGTGCTCTCGCATTTTAAAAACAGAAGGTGAACCACGCTGACGGGGGCGTGGGGGACGGGACGGGGACGGCTGACTCGTCACATTTTAAAATGGGAGGCGACCTCACCGTTCTGACGGCGTTGGGGACCCCCGACTCGTCCACGGGGCTGGAGCCTGCATAGAGGGGCGTCTTGATCGCCGACGCCTTCTTCTCGTCCGGGGAGCGGGAGGTGGGCGTGGCGCTCGATTGGATGTGGGTGTGGCCAGGGGAGAGGACGTCTGAGTAATCGGAGGGCTCTGTGAGGGGTGGGGGTGGGGGGGTAGGGGGGGCAAAGAAACAGGCAGGGACAACGTCAGGACCATGTCCAGTCCACGCTGCAGGAGGGGAGACTGAGTGGGGCCTTGGTAAACCCCCTATCTGGGCCAAAACATACTGTTAAAAACACCCTCCTCTCCCGTCATACTCAAAGTGACAGCAGATTAATGGGAATCCCTCCTTTTCTGGGACAACGGGAGGTCATAAATACTCCCAGACACATTAATCCCCCTCCCCCACAAACCCCAACCCCCCCCCCCAAACCCAACCCCCCCAGGAACGCTCCCTAACTCAGATTTGTGCCTAATCCCCTCCGCTGCTTGCAGAGTGGGATTAGAGAGATCACGGAATGAGCGTGGGTGTGGGGGTGGGGGGTAGGTGGTTGAGCGGGTGGGTTTGCGACGCACGCCGCGGCACGCCCAGGCAATCTGAGCGCGCTCCCACAATGCCATCCCGTGTAACAGCTGGGGTCGCCATTTCTCAGCAATTAGCGCTATATTAGCGCTTGGCTCCCACGCCATCTCAGCTGACAGCCCTGCTAACTTATGCCAGCATGGGACAGAGGTGGGGGGGGCTTGGGGTGTGGCCTGACCACTACAGCACTGGGCTGGTTACGCTTGGCAGCCCAGCAGATTTTAGCGAGCGTCTCCCGCTCTGGCAAGAGCACATGCGCTCAGTCGGTGGTGTGAAGAATGGCGCACAGATAAACCAAAGCGCTGCTCTGCTGGGGTAGTGCGAGACCAAGCAATTTCAGACACAAAGCGCACGACTGTTGCAGCTGCTCTCATAACATCTAGATCCACAGCGGGATTCATATGTGTCACGGGGCAAAAAATAACCAATAAATCTCTGCAGCGTATCTACAATAAAAAAGTCAATATTCCTCTACCTAACCAGAAAGGGTCCATGGGCTTTTTAAATTATCTCTCAAAGATAAGGGGATTGATATAACAATAAAGAACAGAAGCTCTTAGATAGAAATACTCTATAAAATATATACAGTGACAGTACAAAATACGCTGACAGTACACACAAGCATTTTCTCATATACGGTATCACAAATAAGTACGCATGTGGGTATCACTTGTTTTTTTTAATAAGACTTCTCTCGGGTCTTTAGCAAACCTCAGAGACAGGCAGGGGCCTCACCTGTGCTCCTGCCCTGCTGCAGGAGAGCCATACTGGGGCTGAGAGACGGGGGTGGCGGGGGGTAGCCCGGAGGGGAGAAGGGCCTCTGCAGGTGGCTGAGGGGGCTGCTGCCGCCGCCCAGGGTCCCGTTCACCGCCATCTGGCCCTGGAGCACGGGGCAGAGAGACGGGCGAAGCCCGTTAGCGAGCTGTTAGCGCCGTTAGCTCTGTTAGCGTCGTTAGCGCAGTTAGCGCCGTTAGCGCGCAAGGTAAAGGAGACTGAGGCTCAGTGCGCTACGAGCGCTGTTCCCCTGTAAGAACGGTCAACACCATTTAGTAGGGAGGAAGAGTCAGGTGGGGGGAAAAAAGGGCTGCAATGGTTACTGGTGACACAAGACAGAAAAATAAACATGACATGTTAGCAGTGAGCAAACACAGTGACAATTTCCATTAGAGCACTCCATTAATCGGTGGACCGGACGTTTTTTTTTTTTTTTGGGAGCAAACTGATTACTAAACCTTGACAGAGTAGGCTGTAAGTGCAGGTGGCTACTGTACATGGTCGTCTGATCTCTGTTTCCTGTTTCTACTGTGATGACCGCGACACATTTGGCCATGAGACGTTTCATGGCCAACGCAAGGCAAATACGTGGTGTTTGTTCAGCAAATTCCACGAGTCTTTAATTTAATGATTAATTACAACCTGGACATTCCATTCAGTGGCTCGTAAATATTTACACACTGTAGCAGCGAAAAGCCAACCAGTGTTGGTAAAAGTTTGCAGTATGCAAGCATCCATTTAACCTGGCATCGATGACTCAGGTCTGACTGAAGACACAGCATTCAGTATTCCATGTGCGTATGACTTCTTATTATGCATGCTTAAAGCAGCTTTAAAATTAAAATTAAAATTGTGTGATATGCTCCAATTCAAATATTGATTTTAATTCTAAATTAACCAGAGCTTTTAATTTAATTGGAAAAGCTGTGGAACTTGGCACTGGATCAGATGACCCACACTGCTCTGCGACGGTGTGCTACATGATTTCTTTTCCTTTAGAGTAGCTGCTTGGCATGCATGCGTGACAGTGTAGAGAATGTTTACGGGACTAATCTTGTGAACCAGGCCGCCGGATTGATTCCCCGTTGGGTCACTGCCATTGTACCCCGAGCGAGGCACTTAACCTGAGTCTCTTCAGCAATTATCCAGCACTATAAACGGATAAGAGCATCTGTTAAATGGATAAAATGTAAATGTAATGAATTGGACAGTGTGTGCTGATGAGAAACTGAGAAATCAGAAACAAACCCAGAGGGAGATCTCCGGCTCAGAAACAAATGACATTTGATATGTACAGTAGGAATGCCGTACACATAAAATGCATTAAATTAAGCTGAAATTAAACAGGATCTCTTTTCCAATATGGAATATCCAAAAGCAATGCAACATTAATGTAAACACGTCACATTTAAAATATATACCATAACAATGTACCGTAGACAAAATTATACATATCGCATGTTCAGACGACACAAAGAAAGGCTTGAGGGTCAAGAAAGATTAGTCAAAAACCTGAGCACACTGAACAAAAAAACAGTCAATCGGGGAGGAACGTTAGTGCTGTTTATAAGAGGACAGGAAGAGGAAGTGGAGTTAGAGAAGAGGTTCCCGCGTTAAGGGAGGCGTTTAGTATCCGTGGTCTGAACTCGGGCGTGGGAGAGGACGACAGGAAAAGGGGGAGGAAGGAGGGAGGAAAAAGGAGGGAGGAGCGTGAGAGGCTGTGGATAGTTACGTTAGCGACCGTGGCTGCGGCGGCGGCGGCGGTGTTGGCGGTGGTGGCGGAGGTTAGCGTGGCCTCGTCGGTGGCGGCGGACATCTGGCTGAGGGTGGGGGAGGGGGTCTCGGAGCTCTCTGTGGCGTCCAGGCCGCAGTTGCGCAGCTCCTCCAGCAGGGCGGTGGAGCCGTCGCTCTGCGTGCGCGAGGAGCAGCGGCTCAGCTCCTCCCCCGCCTCACCGCCCGCCAGCAGCCGGGAGTCGGGGGAGGAGGGGTACGGGGCGGGGAACGGGGCGTGGGGGACGGGCGCGGAGCGGGGGTCGGGCGACTCCACGCCCGCCGGGCCCTCGGGCGAGAGGCGGGCTCTGTTAGCGGGTGGCGGCGACGCCGTCGCGGGTCCCGGGGACGGCTGGCTGTGGGCCGACGGGGCCTCAAGCTGGGGAGGAGTGGGTTGTGGGGGGGGAGAGAGAGAGTGGAGGGTGAAACGGAGCAGCCCAAAAGCAGAGACGCGGGCAGGAGGGGAGGGGGAGTCGGTGATGATCGGTGAGCGTTAGCGTGGTCACGCGTGCGCTGAACGCCCGCCTGCACTGAGAGAGCGAGGAACATCGTTAGAGCTTCACGTCAAACGGCAGCGCTTCCTGTTCTGTGAATCATGCAGTCGGCTGGTTAGCTGCTTTCTTTCCATTTCTCAGGGCCAGAGTATGAACTCTGGGTACGTCTGTAACTCTGGGTATGTCTGTAACTCTGGGTACGTGTGTAACTCTGTGTGCGTCTGTAACTCTGGGTACGTGTGTAACTCTGTGTGCGTCTGTAACTCTGGGTCTGTGTGTAACTCCGTGTACGTCTGGCCGCTGCCTGTCTCTGTTTCAGGGCTTTGCCTTGGAGCTGTAAAAACAGTTTGTTTGTTCCTAAACATGGAACTTCATGTCATATTGTAAGCAAAATACTGGTACTATAAAGTACAACACAGTAAAAGTATAACATGAGATATCAGTGTTTGGTCTCTGTCTTTAGACACAGGGTTTAAGTGGCAAATACTGTGAATTAAAATAAAAACTTGGAACTAGAATGAGGACAATACTGTATCAAAAAATCCATTATGTTTTCCATAATTCAAATGTGGTTTTGCAACAGAGTAATACACATAATAATGCCTAAATCCAGACACCAAACAAATGGCCTGTGATGGATTAAGATGGGAATTAGGGTTAGGGGTGACAGATGCAAGCAAAAAACCACAGTGAATTAATCTAAACTTAATTCAGACTGGACCCTTTCGCACACTGCCAGTCTTCTGGAAGTTCAGTGATTGCAGTGTCCAACGGAAGCTTCTCAGCGTTGTCCCAAAAAATTTCACACAATCCAGCTGTTCATCGAAGGCCAAACACACACGTCATCAGAGCAAATGTGGAAGGGACTGCACGTAATGCCATGGAAGAGCACTCTGGGACAGCTAAAAATGGCGTAACCGTGCCTCTCCTGTCTCTCCTGATTGGTACATCTTACTTCCGAAGTGTTCCATCGTGAATGTTTTTTTTTTTCTTTTTGGCAAACGTCTGCGGTTTGTTTCTTGAGTTTCCCCAATGGCCCCTCATGTATAATAGAGCGGGTATTGACGCACTTACATCCCAGCTCTCCATAACAACCCCCGTGGACACACCGTAGCACATTTGCTAATGAACAAATCACGTTGAGGTGAGTCTTGCGTATTGAGCGTTTCGAATTGCGCTCTCTCTTTCTCCCAACACGTACTCTACGTCAGCGCTTCCGGGCATCGCGCGTGCCTTCCCCACATGTGCCGTGATCCGTGCCTTGGCCTGGAAGGTCTACGTGACATCATCCAGCTGAGGGTTAGTGGAAAGGGGACGAGGGCGAAGCGTGTTTTACTGTGGAAGCGAAACGTTATTGAAGGGGAAAGAAATGGAGTCGTGATAAAAAGGGATTTTATACATGGAAAACTGTACCACGTGCGCCCTCGCGGGGGGCGGGGGGGGGGGGGGGACCTTCCCCGTGTCCCGACCGTGTTCCGTCTCTTTGCGGGCCGGGGGGGCGACCTTAGACACATCGCCGGGGCGGGGGCCCCCAGCGGCTAGCGTTAGCGACGGCGCTATCTGAGCGGAGAGAGAGGCCGAGCGCTTCTCCGACTGGCCCTGGGAACCTGGGGTCTGGGTGGGGCAGGGGTGGGCGGGGGTGAGGGGGCCAGTGCTGGGGGGGGTGGGGGTGGGGGTCGGGCCTGGTCTGCGGGAGCAGGTCAGTTTGAGGGAGGACACCCGACGCTCCTGGGACTGGCTGAAACCGGACTGGGTGGAAAGGCTGGTGCCGGGTAAAGATAAGACTGAGGAGTTGGTGGATTTTGGCGGGAATGTACTTCCCTCTGAGCGTAAATAAGAGGACGTGGTCTCCCTGGAGACCGAGCCCTGTTGAGTGATAACTGACCCTGGGTGACTCGGTAGGGACTGGGCGGAGCTATAGGAGGGGGGGTCACTGCTCGGGAGGGTCACGTGACAACTTTCTCTCCTTGGGGGTGGGAGTGGAACCTTATTAAGTCATAAAGGATCCACACGAACAACAGTCAAGGGGGAAGACAAAAGCACACAGAAACGTTAGAAGGAACACTGTCTCTCTTTGAGGACAAAAATAAATGTCAACAATCCTGTCTAGAAGAAATATGTTTGATTTGGAGAGCGAGCTTTGTTGATACACAGTGGTTTGTAGAAACATGCTAGTTAAACAGAAAACATTTGAAAATTATCTTTGTTCTGGCTAGAAAATCAAATTCCTCAGATGGGGAGATTGCAAACGTTCCCTTGTAAGTCATAAATTAATAGAAGCACAGTCTGGTAACAAACACAGTGTCATTGCCACAGTCCGTCTGGACCTTGACCTCCAAAAAACATTCTTTCCTTATTCCCAATCAAGCATGAATAAAATACACAGTTCTCAGAGGGACACTTGGAGGTTTATGATTATTATTCCGATAATCCAAGCTTGTCAGTGGAGAACGCAGGGCCAGTACGGGTACTTGGGAAAAACAGTGAATGGAAAAGTTGGTGTGATTCAGGGTTTTCACCAATGACATTCCACTAACATGCCACTCTGTGATGTTGGAAGTGTCTGCTAAATACTGGAGATATTGCAGTCAAAATAAAACATGAAATGATAAAAATATGAGTCCTGTTGGGTGCATTTAGAGTAAACTCACAGCAAACCGGAGGATGGTAATGAAATAATTTAATAATATATTTCCCTGCTCTCATCAGGTGTTTCGAGGTGTTCTGAGAGGTTTAGCACCCAATATCTACATACTTCCCTCAGTTGCGCTTTGGATACACAATGAAAGGTGCAGTGTGTTAATTCAACTCTTAACAGATCTTAATGAATTTGGCTCCACTGTGGAATGTGGGACAAAATGTCACCTGTTAAGAGCTGAATTAATTACCACTGCACATTTTTATTGTATATCCGAAGCACAACTGAGGAAAGTATGTAGATAATGGGTGCTAAACCTCTTTAAATAACACTACACATATTTTACAGTGCGTTTTTTAGTATTCACTGCCAGTGAGCTGCCACATGCAGCCCATAATTGCATCGGGACTCTTGGCTCTACAGCCCATTGTGGGCGGGGTTTGTTTACCGGGGTCGGGGACCTCTTGTCCTGCAGGTTGGGTCGGACGCTCCGAAAACCCTTCGCCGCCAGGGAGGAAGTGCTGGCGTCCCCGTTCCGCAGGCCATCGGGGGCGGCGCAGGTCCTCCAGACGTCTGCGGGATCACAGGGCACACGGCCGTCACTTCGCTTCCCCCGCCCCCGCTGCCGTCCCCCCCCACCCCCCCACCCCCACACAGCCCTCACTTCCTGTTTATGCACCATAGC
Source organism: Anguilla rostrata (assembly GCF_018555375.3). Classification (NCBI taxonomy): domain Eukaryota; kingdom Metazoa; phylum Chordata; class Actinopteri; order Anguilliformes; family Anguillidae; genus Anguilla; species Anguilla rostrata. The sequence continues at coordinate 52,719,883 of NC_057939.1, read as the reverse complement.
GCCGCTAGCGCCATTAGCAGCGTTAGCGGCCAGCTTCCAGCCAGCAGCAGGCCCAAATGTCGTCTGAGGGCAGTGACTCTGTCACAGACGCGAGGGTTAAGTTGACATGCATGAAAAATGACAAATCATTGTTGACATAACCGTAACATTTCTTTTCTTGCATACTTTGTGCAGCTATTTCCCACTGTAAACTGCAATATTAGGTACAATCAGAAACAGAAAAAGAACTGAGAAGTGGACAGAAAGCGAGTGAGAGAGGAAGGTGAGATCGGAGGGGAAGACGGAGGGCGGGGGGGGAGTGATGGAGTGACAGATGGAGACACAGATGGGAGGACAGGGGGGACACACGCTGCGAGGAACAGACGGAGCAGAGAGAGCGATAAACGAAGCACAAATGGAGCGTTAAAAAGAAGGGATGAAGGGATGGAGGAGGGCGGGAGAGGTGGAGAGGGACGGAGATGGTGCCGGGCAGGATGAGGGACGCACGCATGCCCCTCAGCACAGACAGGACACGGCGAGAGAATTCCCACGCCTCTGTTTGTCCCCATGGCAACCAGCTCTCCAGAATGCAAACAGGAAGAAGTCTAGTCTGGGGTGCAGCCAGGACAGTCAGTGGACCAAGCCAATGGGAAAACGAACGGGAATTATCGCTGAATATTCATCAATAACGAACCGCAATTGTAGGCCTCCTATCACAGAATATGAGCACGGTCGGTGAATTTTTTATTCTTCTCTGACATTTGAAGAAGAACATTTCAGAAGCTTCTCTGCAAATTATAGGAATGTTGGCACAATACATATTTTTAAATCACGCTGATTTGATGCTGGCAAAATAGTGGACATTCCCAGAAATTCAAAATGGGAATCTATACAAAATAAACTGAAGAAGGAAGTAGAAAACACAAGGACAGGAAATAACTGAGGGATTCACAGGTGCGATGAGCAAATCCCTGCACCAAATGTCTCACACAACCCCCTGAATAACAGAATTCCTCAGACAGCTTAAACAATGTCTTACAGCCAATTAAACTGACACGTAACAAATAGCCAACAAGACAGGAACGATGGCTCCTTTAAACAATGAATTCACTCAAAAACAACTCCGTCACTCAAAGGTACTTCAGCAGAATAGCAATGAGGACTTTTTCCTGAACAAAGACATTCTGTCATGAAGACGTCATTGAAGGCAGGGACTACAGCTCTGAAAAAAAACTAAGAGACAACCCCGTATTTTTTAAAGAAGAATCAGGGTTTCTACTAATTCATTGTTTTTTCTATATTTGAGAAAGTTTCAACTTGAAAAAAATGAAATTCTATAAAACAGAAAGCCCCAAGTGAAACTCTTGTAAACAGTGAATGAGGAATGATTCATAAATCACATTCATAAACTTTCAGGCCAACTGATCCCTGTCATAAGCGGGAAATATTAATCACTACAGAGGTCACATCTGCATAAAGCCGAAACAAAAAGGGTCGTGGAGAAGGGAAGCAAGCTTGAGAAAGCGAAGGGAGGGGGCACGTAGTACCAAATGGTTGCCATGGTTGCAGAGAACAACAGTTAAGTGTCCAGCGGCTGCACTTGGAGCCCAGTGACCTGTGTTTCCCCTTTTAATCTCCGGGGATGAGGAGCACTGCACTGTCAGTAACACCGCATCTTAGCGCTGGAGACTAGGAGCTGCCGTTTGAGGAGACCGGGGATACTGCCAGGGACTGCGCGGAACACAGAGAAGGGAAAAACAGGAAGCGGACGGGCAGGCGAAGATGAAAGGGAAAGAGAAAGAAGCCAGGTGAACGACATCGGGTCACGGGAGCCTGAAGAACCTTTTCGCTCGCAAAGGAAAATGACGACGCGTGGAGGGAGTACACATTCTTTGAAACGACAAATCTTAAAATTCCTGTTGCAAATACAGGAGCTGGAGGCAAAGCACACGCAGTACAGTACAGTACCAGCGTGACACAGCGGCGTGCAGACTTTCACAAGGCCACTGGCATGCAAAGCATTCGATCAGGTGAGACGCATTATCAAGAATCAGGGACCTTAAATTCCTAGAGCAAGCCCCACGGCGCCACATCGCAATCACCCGGCTTCCTTTTTTTTCGGTGGGTGACAGGATGGGAAAGTGAATTTTTTATTTTATTTCAACCCTTTAAGTCATGAGATCACAAACATGTGATTAGAAATGTTCTTAACTGAACATTCCAATGTTGATGTCACAATCAGTACTGCTGACTGAAAGCAATGGAGTTCTAGAACACAGACTTGAAATGCTGAGAAAAAAGAAAATATTCCAAAAAAGACTGTTCTTCAAAGGGTTAAAGAAGGCGGTGCCTTCGCCATGCTCAGCCTCCCGGAGATGCAGACCTGCGCAGGATATCGACTGGCTGCAGCGGTGAGCGAGCGGGGAGTTAACTCATGACTCACGCTGCAGACCCCTGTCGGCCGCTTGCTGGGCGCCCCCCCCCCGTTTGGACCCGCACCCCTTCGTCAGACGCGCGGCTTTAGTTTTGGCGCAGCGACAAGCACGCGAGTGGCGGGATTTACGCCGCGGCCTCTCTGCCCGCCACCGTTTCCCCGGACGACACGAGATGGAACGGCGTGCCTCTCTGCGCCTCTGCTCGGGCTGCAGCATCGCCACGGAAACCCCCCGCGTATGGAGCAGCTCTACTGCTTTCACTGCCGTCGTGGCGAAGGGCCCTGAAATTAGCCAATCAGCCTGCAAGCTGCCACATACATACCTGTGTTCATACCCAAGCGCATACAGTACATACCTGTGTTCATGCTGAAGATCTCTCCTTGTCCTAATGCTCTAAATGGTCGCTCGGTCCTGCAAATACAAAAGAAAGAAACCTGTTTAGCAAGCAAGTCCAGCCTTACCATTTTCATGCAATCAGTCAATCAATCAATAAATCAATCAAATATTTACAAAGAAAATGTCTTCTGTGCAAAGTGCTTGGCTTGACAACAGAGCTGGAGAAGTAACTAAACTCTACAGCAATTCCCCCTGACCTGACCGCGTCCAAGAAAAGAGAAAAAGAGAAAATGCGGGATAAAGAGGGAATTTAAAGAGGGAATTCTGACGCAGAATCCACAGAGTGCTGGGGGGGGGAGGCTTGCTTTTCACAGAGGCGTGATGTGAAGCTGCTTGTGAAACACGACCCCCCCCCCCAGCTTCACCGCTGAAACGCAGATCAGCGTACTGAAATACACCCAGGATTCTGCAGCAGACACGATCCGTTACCCCCTTCAGAGTGCTGAAGCTTAATGAGCCAAGAAGGGGACCCCAGTAAGGACCGACCTGAACTAATGTAGGGAGTACACTTACACACATACATGCATACAAGAGTCCGTACATGCGCACACACACACACACACACACACACACAAATACACATGCATGCACACACACACACACACACACGCACGTAAGCAGGAGCACAAGCGCACACACACACGAGCACACACACACATGCTCACGCCCACGAGCACACTCATACACACACATAAAGAAAACAGAAAAAAAAACACCAAACACTGTACTGGTTTTAGCCTACCTTCGGTTAAATCACACTACACCCAGTTTTTCCTTGGTTTCTTAATTTCAGTTCAGTTTCCACATTGAGAAAAGCCCATATATTCCTGAATGGCCACTGCGGTACTTAACCATTAAGCACGGGTATGAATGTAGAGGTGCAGATTCCGCGCATGACTTTATGTGACAGCAGTCTGATTTGAATTGTGGGCTGATGTACGACTGGCATGCGGAGGAAGCATGTGCCTCGTTCACACATGCATTCTGTGGGCCAGAAAGCTCAACAGAGCACCGGTGCAGAGCGCATCCGTGCTTAGCGTGTTTAAAATAGCCGACATTCACCTTTCCCCCACGCTAATGCTGCTCCACGTTTACACTGCGAACGGCTCGGCCTACACGTAAATTCCACCTATGGGGTCTCGCAGGAAACGCGCATTGTTTTAAACACCTGTTGGCAGCAGAACAGCAAGAGTTATTTGAGTTTCACGATCCTGAAAGTTTTTAAAACAGGTTGCATTAACACGGTATATCTATATCACACCGTGCATGCTAGTTTATATTTTTACAGCCGAAGACTGACCGTTAACATACGAGTCAGTGCTGTGTGTGTGTGCATGTGTGTGTGTGTGTGTGTGTGAGAGAGAGAGAGATTGGGATAGCGAGTGAATGAGTGAGTGAGAGAGTGCATTACTATCAGAAAAAAGGTACAAAAAAGGTACTCTAGAATCATTTTGTTGTCTCTGATGTGGCAACACTGCCCGTTTGATACGTATATGTATTTATACCCATTCGACAATAGCCAAGTTAATATTTGCCATGTTTCTTGGGCAGATGAAAGTAGCGCTATTGACAGTGTACACAGGGGCCTTCACACACACTTGGGATTTATCAAGTACATTCAATCAGTCACGAGTCGCGAGCGGGTTGCTTACTGCCGGGTGTCAATAAAATTGGGAGTCTGGGACCGGCCCGAAAATAAATCTTGACACGCCTCCACTCGTAAATCACGTAAACACACAGCCCCGTATCTGTTACCTCACACAAATGGGCCGGGGGTAAATCAGCGGGGGCAAAGGCCCTGCCAGAATTAAATGGAGGACAGATTAAAATATTATATTTCAAGAGGCAGACGAACGACGACACGGTGGAATGAGGCGGGACGTCCAAGGCTGGAGCGGCTCCCAAAAACCGCCCGGGCCGCTCGCTCTGCCCCGAGACCATAACAGCCCATTTTCTGGAGAGGAGTTCAGATGACGGTGAGCTCCATTCCTAAACAAACCATTAAGATCCCGTCAGCCGTTCGGCTGTTCATTAAGGCTAGCCGTGGATAGCCACAGACTGACTCAGTGCTAAACCTCCTCCCGGATTCACGCTCAAATGTGACGCTACGTTTGTGAAGTGTTGCTACTGTACCAGCAGCTGAGGAACAGGACGAGCTAGTGCTAGCAGGGGTGGATCCAGGCATGGGTGAAACAGGCGGTTGCCTAGGCAACCATCCATGGGGGGGGGGGGGGGGCATCAACTGTCCTCAGGGGAGCAACAAACATAGGAAAAAATAGGAAATTGGAACATGTCGCTTTCAGCAAATATCTGCCCCCCAGTCCACAATCACGACCTCACCCCTCGTCCCCACCCCCCCGGTATGTGATCGGCTGCCTCGCCACCCACCCCCCCGCGCCCCTCGGTCCGCGATCTCGCCCAGTCCCCGCCGGGCAGAGGCTGGGGCCGGCCCCGCCCCACTGCGAGCGTTTCTCAGCCGCTTCCTGAAATAAACACGGCCGGCCCGCGCGACTCTGTGTCTTTACTTGGGAGTCTCCTCTGTACGTAAACACATGAGACCATCCTGGCGAGGTCCAGTGTAGGGTGTCACGAGTGGGCCATAGCCGAAATTTGTGGGATACCTCTGAGCGAACAGCATCTCCTTTTAATATTTAATATGATCTCCGCGCCGGGGAATGGATGTCAGTATCAGGCATTGCATTTCCCACAGCAAACAAACACTGCTATTTCAGCATTGATGCACTGCTACACAGACAGCAAGCAACTACATTAAGCATAAGAAATTTTGAGTGCAATTTCTGAGCACTTACGCATCCATATTTACTTATGTAACTGAAAATGTGAACTGACTTCACCTGATGCTTTCAACATTCACCCTTTACATTTTACACCTCTACCACCAAATTATCATTTTAAGCCAAATAAATTAATCTCGGAACAAATTAATATGACCAACTTTTAACTTTTACCAGCTTCCTTGTTTGTTTTGGGGTGGCTATACTCTATAGAGATTGGGAAACTGGGCTCGCAATGCCAAAGCTACAGGTTTGATTCCCAAGTGGGGCACAGCCATTGTACCCATGAGCAAGGTACATAACCTGAAACACTTCAGTAAATATCCAGTTAATAAATGGGCTGTATGTAAAAAGGAATGTAAACTGCTCTGGATAAAAGCATCTGCCAAACACCTCAAATGAAATGTTTCTTACTGAACAGACGGTTCAGTTTAAGGGCAGTGAATCAGCCAGACTGGAGCTGACCTCTGACCTCTTCTCACCCTTCCCAGTGTACACTCCTCTCGGCAGCAGAAGTACGGCCCGAGCTAACCTGGACCGCCATAAACAAGAACCCTGGGACACCGGGGCCAGAACTCAGTGTCCCCAGACCACATCCATCAAATAAAACTATAAAAGGGGACCCACTGAGGGTCAGTTACTTTGGCCCACTGACACTGGCGTGGGAGATGGGAACTGAAATATCTTTAAACTTACTGTCAGCTATTAAAATTCTACAAAAACAGAAACTGCCTCAGTCATAGCAAGAATGCAGTATGAAACATGTCTGAAATAAGAAACTCCCCCCCCAGGTTCAGCTACTGCATTGGCATGGGAAAATATGCAGGTATCTACAGCTACAAATATTATGGCCTTCTTTTAAACAAACCCAAACACATACCGTAATGTCATTAAATCATCGTTCTCGCTCAAAAAATTCCTTACTGAATTTATCAGAAACAGTGTTTTTTTTTATCTTCACTGATATTACAAGGACTGGTGCTTAATTGGAGAACTATCCGTTCACTTGACGGTCTTCTTTAGCATAAGGGACTGGCCTGGAAATTCTTAGTTTTGGGAACTATTGTTACCCACTGGCTCTGGCATTATATTTGTGACACATTACTCTGCCACTTTAACCAATCCTCATATCCTCAAGTATTCTGGGCATGCAACAAATAGGAGTCTAACAGATTAATATGTTCGTAGTTGGCATCTGAACTTGGACAGGCTGAGTCAGCTCACTGCAAACACACAATAATAATAATAACAAGGCAACACCAATAGGGCAACAGTTCTACAAGAAAACACTCAATCAAACTGCCTTCCTGTTTTTATTCCCCCTCTCATTTTCCTCCCGTGTTGGGATAATTGCGTGCAGGTGTCATCCATGTTGGGACAATAGAGACGCTGTGTTTCTCCCCACAGCGCATAATTTCGCTCCTGAAGAGCTTCATTCCACCCACTTTCCCGCAAATAAAAGGCTGGATTGTGATATGCAAATTACCCCGGCTATTGGCTCGGAGCTAATTCCCCTGGAGAAATAGGTTTCAATTACCCAGGAACCTCGACAAAACCGTTAAGATATCACTCAAACGCCTTAGCGGGATGGGTGCACAAACAGAGGATAATAATTTCCTTTCTCGGCGCTGAACGACGTAGCTTTTGACTGCACACATTTAGACATTAAAAAGACTGACTCGTTATTCTACCCACCGAGGCCGCATTGCAATAACTTACGTGCTTCATGTCTGCTTGTATTTTGTTGAAAGATTAAATTGCAGTGGGTTTCTTTATTGTATTTCAATAGCATGCGTTCACAACTTAGATTGCGTGTAGGTCCATATCAGCCACTGTTTATAAAAACCTGTATCAAATAAAGTTAACTTGCAGATTAATTTGCTCAACTTAATAATAAATAACAGCCGTCTGGATATAACTATAAATGAAGAACAAAACAAAAACAAACGTGCCATGCAGGAAGTGGATGCCAGCTCCTTTGAGGCTGGTTTCCCTTTTCCTAAAGCTATGTAGAAGGTACCCTATTGCAGCGTAGAAACCCTTTCATTTTGGGTCCAGTGGTTTATCTTATGACTGTAATTTAGTTATCGGCCAGATCACTGGAGAAGCCACAATTATATCTTAGCAGGGATTCCAGAGGGAAAAAAAAGAGCTCTTCTCTTTCAAAACACCAGAATTGCAATGGTGGTCTCTGCCACACAATCTACTTCAATAGGCACACAGATGCGCTTGATGGACAGCTTCTTCCTGTTACCATAGACAACATTTCCTGTTAAATGATCGGTTACTCTGTTGGGCAGAGGAGGCTCACAACACAAACAGTGGAAATGCATGTAACCAGAGAGGCATGCCGTGGACTAAGTGGCACTGCATTATGCATAAGCCCTTATGCAAAGCGTAAATCTCAGACAGTAACCTCAACAGTTTTCCTCTTTACAAACACAGTTTGGCGAGTTCAGTGATCATCGCCAACATGAATGAATAAAATACATTTCCCTGAAGCAAAAGCAGCACTTAACAGTATTTCAACTTCGAGTCATAAGCACAACCAGGCCTGCACACAGGTACAGTATCAGTGGTCAAATTGGACAGGATGTGGAAGGAACACTGAAGTCTTAATCATCATCATCAACAACATGTTTCATTTCTTAAGTAATGCGACTGGAGTCCCTTCTGGCAAAAATACGCAAACAGAGGCTGAGAGGCTCTGCTATCCATCATCTCTTCCCGTACAGCCCTGGCACAGTCACTGTTAAGAGTGCAGAACCTGAAAAGCGGGTGGATCCACACCACAGGGGACTTAACATTAGCAGTCCCAGGATTCCCCTTTAGGCTGACAGATCTCTGCAAATTGTTGACACAGCTAGGGGAAGACCGACTACGTAAAACCACATCATAACTCATCCTAAAGCATCTGCACGATGCTGAAATACACCAACTGAAGGTACAATCTCTGCTGTGACACTGCAGCCTATTCTCTAGTCCATAATAAGAGTAGTCCGTTGGTGAACAGAAGTGAGTAAATACTGAAGAATGAAAATATGATTAAGTAAAACAACATTGCTGTTCTGTTTAGGAAGCGCTATTAACCGAAGAACACCCTGATCACTCTTGTACAAATGTGTTTTAGCATGAGTTCAGTACATGCTATCACAATTTGATACATACAATATGACTGAATTTTCCTAAAAACCTCCTTGACTGATTAACCTGATTAACGTGAAAGATTAACCCCGATGTTTCCTTAAAAAAATGGTACATACCTGCTATTTTAGAGTTCAGATCGCCTTGATTTTCTGGATGATGTCTTGGTTGCCGTTAACAGTCTGAATGTCACAAGCATGTACACTACGCGGATACACAATATGGAATGAACAGACTCTTGCAGGTGGTCTCAAACAGGTTGCTCAGGTATCTCGGAATACAGTGGTGAGGTCTGACTGGAAAACCACAGCATTCTATGATCACGCAATCAACCAGCTTATCTCAGAGAACGCAATCTCAGAGCCAAACATGTTTCTCTTAGCCGTGCATCTGCAGACATTCCAAAAAAGGCAGAATCCCGAATAACTGAACAGGAGCCAGGCTATTTATAATGCACATTTTTGTGGGAAGAATTCGGGCACCGAAAAGTCCTGTGCGAGCTAAACACCATGCTTTGGGATCACAATCAGACCGCGTGCAAAAAAAACCACAGAAAAAAAACTGTTAAGCTTTGTTGTTTTGCTTTCGTTCACTTCTGCTAATGGATAAGGAGCACTTTCCTGGTTATTTGTTAGGAAACCAAGATCATTTGTTAGACGTGTCTTGGCATCCTGCTCTGTGTTCAGCCCAGAAATGCAGCGTTTGGGGAATGTTGATGGAAATGGTTGTCAATACAGACGGCACAATCCCTGATTTATCGGTTTAGTGTCCCTCATTAGTTAGGTTAGCATGGCTTCGATAGCTCCAATGACACATAATTTGGTCCACTGTAACAAAATGCTGCTGTGAAATCCATTTTTCACTGCGAGAAGTGTTTTCATTTGAGGTCATTTATTGTGATGCCACGCAGGCAGTGAGACAGTTGTAAAATATTAACATCGATTTTCTTTTTAATCAGGCCATTCAAATAGCCAGCTTCGCCATTCACTTTTGACCCTTTGAAGAGTAGCATACTATTTTCCCTGAAGTTCTGATTCTAAATTCTAAGTGTTCTAGAACTCCATTGCCTCAATTGCCAGTATCGATTGTTGCATCAGCATTAGAATGTTCATTTAGGAATATTCTAATCACAAGATTCTGATCTTATTCCTCAAATTAAAAGCTGTGACTGCTGAGCAGGCATGATTCCTCTTAAGCTATCCCAGAAGCAGACTTTTAAAAAAATTAACAACATTTGTCAAGTACTGAAAAGTAAGTTCATCACGTTGATGTATGAAATTAATGTCTGACATCTTCCTGGTGCCTGAGTAAATTAACAACATTAACAGATTACTGATTCAGAGATGTGACTGAATGCATCTCTAACAAGGAAAAAAACTGAAATTATATTTACCCCAAACTCAGTGGGGGTCTGCACATCAAAGTAAGGCTTAACTAGAGAGCTCTGGGGCGAATAGCTGATGAAATGTTGACATTATCTCGTGTAACAGTTCTCAAAAAGCTTGAGCCTTTTCACTTATTCATCTCACACACTCTGATTGGTCAATATCCTACCGTGCCCCTTTATAGAACTAGCTGCAAATTACGAATATATGAGAAAACCTTCAGATGAAGTCAAAATGGAAGCTGCTGCTTTATGTAAGCAGGGATTCGATGACAGAGTACATTAGCCAAAAACAGTTCCTCCAGAGCTGTTTTGGTCTCCGGCTCCACAACCAGAGCCTGATTAAAGCCTTGTACTGAGAATTACAGTATGACGTTCAACCACAGAAACCCAAAACAGGGAAGGCAAAGTGACACTGCGGTCCAGCAAACCATTTTTCAAAGTACTGCCAGCAATCTCAAAGAGCCACCATAAAACTCATGGCGCTACAACAAAGCTAAGCAAGCAAGGTCTGAATAAATCAGTGAATAATTCCTACTCTAATGGTGAATTTCCAAAAAATACAACAACAGACAGGCTCATTATAAGTACCAGAACTTGCTACAGTGAGTGAATGGGTGTGAGATGGAATCATTTAACCCCTGTAATAAGAAAACCGTAGTCACAGACTACACATACTCAGAGATATGTTTAAGATCTATGCATGGGATCACGTTACAAACGTCACCTGGAGAGAACTGCGAGTGAGTAAATAGTAAACAGTAACTCAAGTCATTACGCAAATAGCTTAGCGATCTCAGCGTTACATAAAATGTTCAACAATCACAACAAACCTTCTCCTAACATGAATGGGCTAATTCACCCGCAGATTTACCAGAAGCACAGAGACATTTTCTGCAAGTCGCTCAGTCTAATAAAACAGCAACAACATATGCCCATGATTTGCGCTCCTTCACCCTGAGTTTACACTGGCTGGTATTAATCCATATATAAATACAAGTACAAACCCAGCAAATGAGGTCCAATAGACCTGTAGACTCAACCTTGTGGCTGTCGTAGTGGTCCTCCCACACACCCACGTGGAAAAGTATTATATCAAAATATATGGCGGGAAATTCAAAATCTATTCAACGATATTGTGTAAAATGTGTATGAAATGCATAAATTAACAACATTTATTAAAATTAAAAAATATATTTTCCATATGGGCAGACACCCTGGCATAAAGAGCATGCAAGGCTTTCATGAAGACTCACATTCTCTAATCCAACTGAATCAATACTGATAACCCCATTATCAGATGAAGACCAGGCCCATATTGTACTTCCAGATAATATTTTCCCCTCATATATGTATGGCGTAGTAAGACAATAACTTGGGTGCATGTTCAACCAAATAAATAGTGAAATCAGCAAAGTATACATTCCTCCATTTTAGTTTCAGAAGAAAAAGAGCGTCTAGAAAAACAACCGAAAAAAAAAGAAAAGACCTCAAATAAGTATTGAGGAAATTTGGATTCATCTCACCATCCGTAATTTCCAGACAAAATATTATTCCTGGTGTTCGTTTCCAACAGCATGGGGCCTGAGTTATGTGCGAGCAGCAGGAACGCATTCCCTAAAAAGCCGAGGTTGGGTCCAGATGCTCCTCTAGAGGATCCCCTAGTATTGAGGCACCCATTTGGGCTCAGTCCAGCAAGAATTCCTATGGAGGTATTCTACTGCCAGGGTTTGCTATGCTCAGTGCTTTAATGCTACATACATACTGTAATTTGCAGCAAGGAAAAACCTCTAGATTAGAGTGAGTGGGTTGAAGGATAACTTTGGACCCATTTTTCCAAACTAATTCCACCATGCCGATCGGGATTGATAATAATTTTGTCGCACCCTTGCTTGTGGAACTTTGGTCTCCCCAAGAACTGCTCCACCATTGCAGTCTAATTGGGCCATATTAGTGTGACAAATCATGGTAGAAATAGTTCACAAAAAAATGGGTCCAAGTGGAACTAACAGACCAGGCACTGAAACTTTTCCACCAGTCAGAACAGCTGTGTTTTTCAATGCAAAGGAAAGAAACCTGTAAGGTAAAGCTTAAGCTTGCCCCGAAAGGCTTCCTTTGCATCTCCAAATAAGTCAGTGTTCTCAAAGGTGCAAACGTCTCAGTGATTTATGGAAGTCATAAGCACACCGTAGCCAAGCCTCTTCGTCTTGATAACGTGCGCGCATCGTAGACACGACTGTCGTTCTAACGGGATCGAAGCCATCCTCATTCCACAGAAAGTAAATAAGCAATTTAAAATGGAGCCCGAGAACACATCAAGTCTGCCATTTCACCCAAGGCGCGGACTCGCCGGATTTGAGACGTGTGCGAGCGTCATCTTAAAAATCACTCCCACCAGTGAAATTACGCCATGCTCAAGTTCTGAGACTCGTGAACAGATAAGCAAATTCCGTAAAGCTTTAAAACATTGTATAAAGCTTATATTGTGCCATAACAACCCTTGAGAGGGTGCACTGAATATGTAAGTGTTATAATTTACTATTATTATTTGACTATGTTTGCTATTTTTAATATTATTTATTTCTTTTTTTATAGGCCGACACAATGAATGAGCATTTTCACACGGCGACTCAGACGTTAGTCAAAATCAACACAAGGGGTCACAGGGGGACTGGGGCCTATCCCAGCATGCACTGGGTGAGAGGCAGGAGTACACCCTGGACAGGTCGCCAATCTATCACGGGGCACATGCACCATTGCCTCACCATTCATTCACAAATACATACCTACAGGCAATTTAGAGTCTGCAATTAGCCTGACCTGCTAAGCCTAGCCTCACTGCTGGTTAGCCTAAACTGCATGTCTTTGGACTGTGGGAAGATACCGGAGTTCCTGGAGGAAACTCTCGTAGACACAGGTAGAACATGCAAACTCCACACAGAAGGGCCCTGCCTGGGATTCGAACCTGGGACCTTCTTGCTGTGAGGCCACAATGCCATCCACTGCATCCCTGTGCTGTCCTCGACTGCATATATATATATATATATATATATATATATAGGCTAAACATACAGTGAGTGATCGCTGCATGGCTCTGTAATGTGGCTTGTGTAGATGGGATGGCCTGGGGCCTCTGGAGGAGGAGGAGGAGGGGGGGGCAGTTTGGGGGGGGTCCCAGCTGTGGGACGGCACATGAGAGGCGCATTCTGTGGACGTTAGGAGGGTATTGAATTCAATACGCCTGGGCCTCCCTGCATGGGGAACAGGTTCCCACTTAGCAGCCACCGGGGCTGCATTTTCTCTCGAAATAATCAGACAAATATTTAAATGGACTGACATTTGTGCCATCGGAGGAGCCCGGCACACAGTGGGGTCCGGCCCGCTGGTTAAGGGGAGCTATCGGTTAATTGGCTGCTTGACCTCTGGAAAAACCCCTGGCGACCAATGAACTAATAAGCTGAGAATTATGTCTCTTTTATGTCAGCACGTAATACGATCCCACCCCCGGATCCTATGGCACAGGATGCCCTCAACTTCTCATCATAAAGATTCATACTGAATACTACTGATTGGAGGCCTCCAATGTTTCCATAGTCACAGAAAAGAAACGGGACTAAAATTATTATAAACAGCATGCAGAAATTTCTTTTTCAAATAAGAACTACAAGAAAGGAAACTATCTACTGTGGTGCAAAATTTCTATTGTTACACATTCTCAGTTACTGGTAACATGATATGGCCAGATGATTACAGGGGTTAAGCTGAAGTGTTTGAAAGTGGTGACGAGATACTCCTTCAACAGACTAAAAATACCGATGGAGTCAAAAAGGCTTTCTCTGAGCCGTCAGCCAACTCAGACGACCTCCTGTAAGAGCTCACAAATGAAGACTTCCTCACTTCTTTCTCTTTTTTTGACATGAATAGGAACTCTCGCTTTTCAGTAACGCTTTCCGTAATTCCGTCGACCGATTCGCTGAAGTTCTGTGCGAGGCTGTGCATAAACAGTGAGTACAAAAGCGGCCAGATTAAAAATGGAGGCTGTTGTCTCTAATAAGCAGTATTTATTTTGTCTTTACTGAAGACAAGATCATGAGCTTAAAATCTTTTTTAATAGGCCATGTGATTTTCTGTCTCAAACAGAACTTGGTTAATTTGTATCAAATTACAGGATATCAGTGTTGAATTCTCGATGTCAAAAAAAATATTACTCTTTAGAGGCTAAAGTGAAAGTGCTGATACACTCTTTTCTCTAATAACATTAATCACAAACAGATGCTGGATGTTAATTTCAGTAATTAACTGTATAAGGATAATTAGCTGTGTCAGTGTTTAGTTCTGCTTCCATAATTGCATTACAACATATGAGCAAAGCATTAAACTTTTATTTGACATCAGAGGTCCAAATTCTGCAAACTACTTTTATAAAAACATTTCAACATTTAAAGGAACGGTTCACTTCTTTCTGGAGATGGTTTAATAAAAACATTTTTACAGTTTTACAGCATGTTTTTTTTGATAGGCTCGGAATGGAACGGAATTTCTGAGAGCCCGCCTGCTTTATTTTGTGCAGTGAAATTTCTGACATCATTGCCTGCTTCACAGAGGCTGGTGTAGGAGCACAAATGGGTTTGCGGTCACTGGATATAAGGAGATAAGAAGACTGCAAGCTGCCTGGTTGCAGTGCGTTTTTGGGAACAGACCTAGACCCCAGCAGAGCCTTGGGGTCCTGCAGAGGAAGGATAATAATAAACTGAGGAGAGATGACCTCTCCACCTGATCCTCATGATCTCACTCAATCACAATCTGTAGTCCTGGAGGTCTGCAGTGTGCACGGGTTCTTTTTATTCCAATCAGCCAATTTAGGCTCCAGAAACAAAGTTGAGTGGTCTCTTCAGACCAGAGGTAACCAACCCTGTTCCTAGACATCTACCATCCTGTACGTTTTCATTTCAACCCTAATCTGGCACACCTGACTCCACTAATTAGCAGCTCAACAAGATCTGTTGAATGAGTGTGTGCCTTGTTAGAGTAGGTAGATCTCCAGGAGCAGGGCTGTTCGCTCCGTGTTTAATTTGTTCTTCTCTCCCCCCCTCATTTGCAGTATGTTTGAACTACGATAAGACACGCGATAAATATGGCCTGCATACTGTTTCACGTGCATGTCAGTGCTCTGGTCATGATATCTGGTGATGACTAAACACTGAACAAAGGGAGTAAAAGAAATCTGAGGAAGTATTGACCAAAATCAAACAGTTCGACAAAACGCTCGACAGTCACACAGCCTGCGGTTTTACTCGACACCACCAAGGCGAAACCGCACAGCATTCTAGGAACGAGGGCATCTGATTGGCTGAACAGAAACCGCTTTGACCTTGTTTTTGTTCCCACTGAAAGGGACGAGATCCTGACCCCGTGGAACGTGACCCCCCCCCCCCCCCTGCTCCACCAGTGCCTGCCTATTGTCTCCTGCGCTAGACAAGTTCAGGTCCCTGTCCGTCAGGGAGAGGCGGGCTCGGAGACTCTTTAATGGCCAGGCAAACGGGCTCTATTTAGACACGAGTCACCTATGCCCCCCCCCCCCCCAACACCCACCCCCCCTCACTGTTTTACAGCCCAGTTTTTCATAGGAATCACACTGTTTAGTGAGGCTCATCGAAGTCAAACATTTGCAAGTCACGTGTCTTGTGAATGTGTGTGTGTGAGAGAGAGAGAAAGAGAGAGAGAGAGAGTGTGTATATGTGTGTGAGAGAGAGAAAGAGAGAGAGAGTGTGTGTGTGTGTGTGTGTGAGAGAGATTGAGAGAAAGAGAGGTGTGCATGTGTGTGACAGAGACAGACACACACACAGAAAGAGAGAGAGAGAGAGAGAAAGACAAAGAGTGACCATATGCACAGGGATTATTCTGTATTTGAATTGCAAATGCTGACATGATGTGTGGGTATGCGCCAGTGAGTCTCAGTGTTTGTCTTTCAGTTAATAAGTTTTTGCAGTCGGTTGCAGCTCAGCTTGGCGCATTCACACTGAGACCACTGACTTTCTAACACTGCAGTGAAATCATTATATAGGGCTGATAGGGTTCCTCTATGCTAATGTTCCAGGCATTTGAACTGCCATTCATTCAATACTTTTAACCAATAACCTGCAATTAAGCGATTAATAATTTCCTGTGAATATTAAAATCCAGGTAGAGGAATCCCAAATGTTGTGGCTGGTCCAAAACATTGTATCAGAGAAGGCTGCGTATACACTTCAGATTAAGTTGCAGCTATGCATGTGTAGCAAAACTACATAATTTTGGTAACAAGCGATTATTGGTGAGTAACTCCAACATGGGTAATATGGAACAACAGTTAGTGGTATTCTTAATTGCACACGTGAATTATGAAACAATATGTAGTCTATCCTAAATAATTACATAAAAAAGATAAAAGGCCAGCTACTCACACTGCCAAACTATGAGCTCCATAAAATGATAGAGGAAAGACTGTCATTCCGCAAAACGTAAAATCCTGAACCGACGATACAAAACGGAGAAGAGGGGAAGAGAAACTTACCAAGCAGAGAGTGTGAATGGAGCGACAGAACGCGTGCGAAAGAGTGAAGCATCTGTGATCTGTGCATCGATCTCTTTTTCCTTGTGCCGGAGGGGAACACGAGCGCCTCTCAGACGTTTTCCCTCCGAGTCTGATCCTGTCTGATTTTCTGGAGCCCAAAGGCCGACGAAGAGAGAGAGAGAGAAGAGAGTGGTCTACCGCTCGAGTGCTGTGCTGTGGTTTTGGGCTATTCTCAGACGCGGACTCGTACTTCTAGGGGCTCGGGAAAAGTTACTCAGCGCCTCTCGGGGGGCGAAAGAGTGACAACGCGTGAATGTACGCAGGAGGACCACCTTTCTGCACAAACATCCCGGCTATGTGGCGCACAAGGCACGCGTCACGCAAGATTAATGGCATTAAGAAAGGCACCCGGACAGGGAGAGAACCAGTTCTGATGATGACGATGACGATGATGATGAGAACTTTCAACATCAAAGCGGGCGTGGCACGAGACCTTCACCTCGGGCTGCAGGACCTGAATCCGCATCTTTAAAATGGGCGCTGTTCGAACCTCGCTCGTTCCAGCCTGCCGCCACGCAGGAAGAAGAGACGAGGTCCGGGCCGTACGTGATTTTCTTTTCACCGCGAGCCGCGTTATGCGGGCGCTATTTTTACTGCCGGAGCTTTAATGCTGTTGACAGCGCTCATCCCTCAATGGGGCCTGCCCTACGGTCAGGCTTTGGGAAGGGGGGAAACGCCACCCTGACCTCATGTGGCCAGTGAACGATGACAAATGGAACTGACCGCTCAACTTTGGGCAATCGGCATTCGGTAATGTGTGGCCCGGAGCGAAAGGGTAAACCTGAAAAGCAAACACGGGGAACGAGAGCTTCTGTTCACCTGCGAGAGCGAGAGAGAGAGAGAGGCAGTGAGAGAGTGAGAGAGAGAGAGGGACAGAGAGAGAGAGAGCAGCACTAATCTTCAAGTCTCGCTTTCAGCAGTCAGTTGGTCATGTGCAGTAATGTATTTATTTATTTTTTTTCTTCATGGTCTGGCCAACAGCAGCAAGCGCAACTGTACACATCTTTGTGTGCCACGGACATACTGTATCAATTGAACTTACACGGCAAATGTATTTTCTTCATTCACGGTCACAGCCGGATAATTCAGTTTCCCTGAATCCTAACCCTGAGCAGGATCAGCAGAGAACTTAGCAGAGGTCTTAATCATTCTGATGTCGCCGTGGTGACCGCAGAGTTCACTTTCTCTGCCCGGACGGGAGCGCTCCCTCACGGCGGACTGATGAGTTATCGAATTCTGAGCGTCGCTTGCACGCTGTGCGGCCTGAGGTACATCCTGAGGTGCACAGGGACAATGCGTCCTTCTGCACGTCAGCACGGTTGACAGAAGGAGGAAGCAAATCACAGGTTTCACGGCCTAACAGCCATTCCTCAAATAGTCCAGACCGATACCTAGTTAAACCATGGCCATGCTGTGGATGTCATGCCAACTGTTGACATGGACAAACGATGATCATGGGAAATTCCCACTAAATACACACTAGGCAAGACCAGGAGATCAGTAATGACTCCTGCATGCTATGTTGATCCGACTCAACCATTTCAACAGTGGGTGTGTGGGTTGCATCCCTTGGCTGATTCCACTCTCTATACCAGTGGTAGCCAACCCTCTTCCTGGAGAACTACCAACCTGTAGATTTTCATTCCAACACTAATTTGGCACAGCTGACTCTAACAATTAGCAGCTCAACAGGATCTCTGGCTGTTGAATGAGCTGTGTTCTTTGTTAGGGTTAGAGTGAAAACTTACAGGACGGTCGATCTCCAGGTACAGGGTCGGGCAGCCCTGCTCTAGCTGCTGAATGAGGTGTGTGCTTTGTTAGGGTTGGAGCTAAAACCTACAGGACGGTAGATCTCCAGGAACAGGGCTGGTTACCACCGATCTAAATGACTCCGATAAATGACACCCTCAACCTAATAAGGTGCACAGCCTTTGCTCGCATACTTGCACCTTTTAAAGGTACTACGTGGCCTTATTTTTAGAACGGGGGCACGTCCTCCTATTGAGTGACCACATTACTTCCTGGTTTGGCCTCTCGGAGAGAGGAATAATCCTCGATGACATCACCTTACTGGCACTGTGTGTATACCTCAGCAGTAATTTAGCTGGAATAGAATCCAACACCGACTCTTCTTGACTATGAAAAAACAAACAAACAAACAAACAAAAAAAATAAAATGCAACTGATCAAAGGTCTCAACCTTGCATCTAGTATCAGAGTCACGTACAACTTAACCCAAAGACAGACCAGACAATCAAACCAGTTTTTTCCTTGAAATGCGATGATTTCTGTATTACTTGCAAACGGCCTAACAAGGAACTGGAAGCCAAGCGAGGTGCTATTTTTGGGGAGATCAAAGCCTTTTAGGCAAAGTGGTTCTGAGTGGGGTTTGATGGGAAAACGCTGCCCTGCATCTCTGTCCGCATTCCTGAACATATACACCAACATGTGGGTGACACACAGCCACATCTTTCATTTGCATTAAAGATCTAGCCTGCCTGTGGAAGAATGACTAGAGTGTAACGTGGCATGAAGCACATTTCAGGCAAGACAAACTATGATTTCCTTCATATAACGGCAATAAATTGATGCCATTATTTTTGGTTTGAGAGGAATATCATTTTATACTGCCAGGAATAACGAATGGCCTTCGCTCTGCCAGATTTCAGTCCAGATTTCGAAACATTTCAACTGAAATGAAGCATTTCCACAGAACGCGCAGACCTAGGCCAAAGAAATCCAGGAATTATCTAAATTAAATGGCTGTTTATAATCTGGAACCCAGGGACTATTTCAGCCAGAGCGAGCCCACCCCTCAGCTAAAAACAAGCCTAATTTGCCTGCGCTCAGTGCTGAAAAACCAAATGCTTTCTAAGCGTTCACTTAAAAAGATGTAAACAGGGATTTGCACCTACCTCACTGGTGTGGCTCAGTGCAAAAGACTGCTTTCTTTAGCGCAAGGCGACACTTCTTTCATCAAACAAGGAGACCCTGTCTTCGTAACGTCCCAAATTAAAATGTAGGCTGCCGCTTGTTGTTGAGACAGTTTTTTGCATGCAGGGACCTTGCAGCCTGCTGACTGAGCCACAGCTCGGAGCGCTGCTGCGATGACATTCCCGTGGTGATGATGGCCAGAGAACTGATCACAGAGCGCTGTCATTAAAGCTTTCCTATCTCTGTGGAGCCCCTCAGAAAGCCTGAACCCTTTGAAGTGCAGGCTATTTGGAATGTTTTTCAAAATTCTAAATGAGTGTTCTATAACTCAGTGGCTTTCAGCTGCCAGTAGTGACTGTTACATCAGCATTAGAATGTTCAGTTAAGAACATTCTAATCACATGTTTGTGACCTCACACATTAAAGGGTTAAGCATTGTCTGAAGGCTGCATTACTGCTATCCCCAGGTTACACTTAAAGCACACTCAAAAGTTAGCAATTAGATTTCAATTAATTTCAGATTAGAAATTGCCATAACTTTTCTTTTCACATTGGTTTCACTTCTGCCACAGACTTTGCAAAAAAACAACAAAAAAAAAAACAATGTTTCAATCTGATACTGCGCCTATCACACCTAAAATCACTGCTACTTTTGAAAAGGGAATAGGTTTGTGTGACCTCTTTTTCAAAAGGCCAAGTGACCTCAAGGCATTTAGATTTCTGAGATCATTTCCCCTCTCCATTGTTAGTTGGTGCCCTGCTGAGGGTAGGTTCTCAGGAAACAGTCCTAATTATTGTTCCCCTACTTACTTTTTGTATGAAAAACATTTCTTGCAGATTTGTACTAAATTTATATGTTTTTAAAAAAAAATTTTTTTTGCAGAATCTCTGGACGTTTCTGAAATGTTTTAGTAAATTCAATGAGTGGCGATTTTAGAACTTTCTTTGACTTTCTGATTTGACTGTGCTTCTAATTTATTTCAAATTGTGGAACTATATTTATACTTTCTTAAACCGTCATAGTCTCAGCCCTACGCAGTGCTAAAAGTAATTTTTAGGTAATTAAAAAAATGAACGATCTTTTATTAAAATCACTTGCATTGAAAATGCACAGCTCAGGTTACGTCAACATCTTACATCAACAACTTGTTCTGTTCTTACTTTTCCACTGAAAGAACATAAAAATGCTTTTTCCCACTGCCACTTAAAATATGAAATCTAAATTTCAGTAAGTTGCGACACAGGTGTCATACTCCATGATTGTTTTATGTGAACAGATGATGATTAATACGATAGGCCAGAGCCATGATCCAACAATCTAATTGATCTACTACTCAATATCGTACGAGCACATAGCTGTAAGCAATGCAGTAAGTGCCGTGGTATCCACGTTAAATGCATCAGTAATTTTGCATGCAGTATGTTTACCATATTAGCTCCTAACAACTGAGTAGTGCTTTCCCTTAAAAAAAATAAAAATTATAATAGAAATAAACTTGAAAATAGAGTTAAACAATGCTCCCAGCCCAAGTAATTTTTTTATTTGTTGCAATCAATAATACATTAATTATGTATTTGTTTTATGCATTATATATACCCGTATATATGCATATATATGCATTTTTTATTCTCGTTTATGTATTTTTCATTAGGCCAGGTTTGGTCCTGCATGGGACCTTTCAATAAGAAGGATCAAACCGCCCCCCGGGTATTCGGTTCCGCCAGCGATCGTGTTACGCGGTGTCGATTTCAGACCGCTAACCCTGAATGGGAGACGTGCTGTGGAATGCCTGTGAATGAGCTCGCGCGCGCATGACGACGCTAACAGGAAGTAAAAGTATGACACGTAAAATCCACAGGGATGTCACACGTCTACTTAATTTCACACGGTCTTTAAAAAAAAAAAAAAGGTTAGGTAACACGGTATAAAATACAAAAACACAGCTGATGAGCCCAGGATGATTTAACAGATAGGCCTACATCCCGCCTAGTCTGTGACATTCCAGACATCAATCCTTTGTAGAATTAGCTTTGAAGAAGGTATAAAATAACTGTTACACGTAATTTTAGAGGAACAATACTTCAGGCAATGGTATCATTTCAAAATCAACTCTTGTCTGATAGCCAAGTGTCGTGGCAAAAAGTCATAACCAGAATCATGATTTTTTCCCCCTGCATTTCTATTTATAAAATAATGCTTACTTTGTACATGCTTTCTTATGTTAATATTTTCTTATCCCCCCAAGCTAGACTTCACTGTTGAACTTTTTGGTCTAGACCCTTTTTATGAGGCATTCCTGAATGACTGCATTGCCGTTTAATACCGCAAATCAAATGGGTTTTTAAACTGCAAATAAAAAAATAAAAATTTTTTTTTGGCATGATGGTTGAATATGACACAATCCTGAGCATACGCCATCAACCCTAAAACAATCATGAAAAAAAGATGATTCAATCCAAGAAAAAACATTCAACAGAGGATATACTATCATCGTTACTGGCCTGTACTACCATCCTAAAAGCACTGAAAGGAGAGATCTGCCATAAACTCATAACCATATCAGTTCAAGTGGCTCTGGCTTTAAGTCTGCTGTACCTCAACGGTTTCCATAAAAGCTATCAGGGAATGTTGGGTGAAAAACACAAGGGCACATGTCAGTATGGATCATTGTGTTTTCCCTACATGTACCCTTGAACAGAAATGCACCAAAGAGCCACGACCTTAATTAAATTATCTAACGAGCCGACTTGAATTAGTTATGATGACCCATCAAGTACTGTGGTGAATGACTGAAACTACGGGCTGACCCTTCTGCAGTGATGAACAGATAGCCAGAGCAGAGAACAAGAAGAAGGTTTTAATCTACGACACCTACAACTACAACCAGCCATATAAACACTGATGTACTGCACAGTTTGATAAGACCACAGACACACGTTTTATTCTGTTATGTAATATTCCTCAGTTTATTTATTCCACATATTTCCTTTTTTATGATCAGAAGCAACAAGATAATCTCTACAAGAAGAAAATCTATGTATAATGCAAGGGAAGTTTGGATACATTTAAAATGGCAATAGGCACAATATGAACATTAATTACTGTGCATTGGCGTCGCCACAAAAGCATAGCCATTCCACTGTGTACTAGCTACCTACATAGTATACAACTTGAGTAAAGTCGGGAATAGCAGCATAACTGGGTATAAGATAAAAGGAAAGATTTATTAATTAAATAATGCACAATAATTAACCTTGTGTAAAATTATGTTCCATGTAATTTGACAACAGTGGGAAGAACTCTAATATATTCATTGTTAATTAAAAGGGAAAAAAGACAGACACAGACACAGCGTATAAAAACTAAAGTAACTGCAAGATATACTGTAGGCCTATTTGTAAAATTCACCTGATCTCGTAATATGTGTCCTTCTCCCTTTTTCTAAAACAAAAAATCGATATGTTCTATAATTCTGACGACTAATGAATGCATGAATACAAGCAGTAATTACAACAGCACCTTGACCTGACATCATAGGCTACTTAATTATCAACGACTTGGTTCTGACACACAGGGATCAATAACTTCACTTCAATGTGAACTAAACTGGCGGAATTTTAGTACCTTTCAAGAGCATTCACTTCATATGTTGTTTTGAAAGGTCATCTGGGAACAAATTACTGCATGTAATCTATTTTGCATAACTCGATAGTTAAGAGTAAATCACAAGAACTATAATGAAATTCATTGTGGATATGATTTTACAGTGTTTCGTAAATGACCATTTGGCACGGTATTACATATTTGAAAAGCCTTTAGACCACCGAGCAGCGCATTTCAGTTACTCTCAGTGAACAGCAAAGTCAACATATTTCGTGAGCCGGACGTGCAACTCTATTCCACTACAATGTAACTAATATGGCATACCGTGTTCCAAAAAGAAAGTCGTTACAGTTCGTGAGAAATGCATCGACAAGATTTAAATGTAACGGCAGGCAAAAGCAGTGGATGTACTGGCAGAACTCTCCGCTGCCTTCAACATTCTACAAGCTCGTAGGATAGACGGCCACTTTCATTTCAAACACTATATGCCGATTCCACGTTTTTAAACAAAAAACGTTATACGTTCAGGCTACCGTAAATAATCAGGGATGCATGCTATTAGAAAAGACATCAACAAGATGAATAGTTATTGGTGGACTTATGTGTTGATAATTATCTACATATTTCACGTCGTCTAGGTAATATCATTAACCCCGTTGCATACACTATTAACAGTATCATTCGTCCAGCGACAGGAACACGCGCGGGTGCTTGTTGTTAGGTTTCAGTAACAAGATTGCTTACCTAGCTCCGTGGTCGGAAAAAGTCATCCAAAGAAATCGGATTGCTTCGTAGCGAACGTTATCTGTCCACGGGAGACGGCGAGAGCTTGAGCGCTCAAATTTAAGTCCACCACACAGATCTGAGACAGAGACGCAGCGCACACTACGGCGGCTGCCCGAGTGAAACCACACACCTGCTTGTTTTGTGGAGTCAGTCCAAATAAAGCTGCAGTACACATAACTAATGTCTGGACGCGGCGACACCCTTCTTTTTGGTTCATTTACGCTCGCAATGAGTTCGAAAGCGACTGGAATGGCATTGCAGTAAACCAGTCCCCGTGCGAGATAAAGCGCAATGTAATGGCCCTTGGCAGAGGTGAAACACAATCACAATTTTCTGCATTTTATATGCGGCGCGTGGTCCGTGCAGTGGTGGCAGACGGGACAATACATTAGCGAGCGAGGAATATTTATTTATTGTCAGATATCATTGTAACATCATAATGTGTCTCATGTTCCTATTGAATTGCTGTTTATTCCAATATAAATCCGTTATGCGCTTCCATTGGCAAAATGGCTGGTGGTTTCAGCACTGTTGTGGACTGGCTATTGGTTTAGCGCTGTTTCTGTAGTCATGGAAACCACCAACACTTCAATTTGTGCATGAAGCATGGCGATCATATGTGCCTGTGCAGATCGCAGTGAACACAACATATATACATATAATATATGTGAAGTATTTGGTTAAAATGTTTTTTCCCCCCTTGGATACAGATCAGGCAAGTGCCAGTCTGTACTCCACAATTTTTTTTTAACGAATAGCAATGTATAATATTCAAAAGGTTTCGCAGTTGTTTATTTACAGATATTAGTCTCGAGTATACAATACTAAGGTTATATGAGCTGTGGCTTACAAATAAAAATGCTTTTATCTGAGACAGCCTGCTGAAATATGTTTGTGTAGCTTGCACCAGCCTTATACCGTAACATTTAAAGAGGTTCGATGTCCTATAAAATGCATGGGACCTTTCCATTATAGCTTTTAATGACAGGTAACCTATGTCTCCGATATTACACCAGGCTTAAGACATACGCATAATACACAACAGCACTGATATGCCACTGAAATATTAGACTGCAGATTTGTTTGAACTCACATCTGCCCTGCTAAAGTGAAATTTTTATCTTTTAG
The DNA here is from genome assembly GCF_018555375.3 of Anguilla rostrata. NCBI lineage: Eukaryota > Metazoa > Chordata > Actinopteri > Anguilliformes > Anguillidae > Anguilla > Anguilla rostrata. Next base: position 52,694,685 of record NC_057939.1, on the reverse strand, counting down.
GGAAAATGCCGGTTTAAAGACGGGTCTGCCAATTGCTGACACTGTACTTTTATTAGGTCTTTATTTCAGTTCAATATCACATTTTATTAAAGAAAAAAACAACAACAACACTGATGACCATTTAACTTCTATTTTCAATATATGCTTACAAGGGTGACCTTGCATAATAAATTTGTTAAAGCATCTGTATTTTTTTTATTTATTGACTTATTTTTTTGCCAAACACAGCTGTTAAATTGTCCAGGTGAAGGGGGAATACGTATTGTGAATTACTCTTGATTGATTGCCCTCGGCCAAAAAGAGTCACCCTGAGATCTTAATAAATAACGGAGGCAGCCATGACGTAATCGCCAATTTCCAGTCCAGCACTGGCTGCTGGGAAAATCACAGTGGTGTATTGTGTCAAGGGGATTGGCCTTTTGGACTGACCTGTTATGTTTTTAAATTTAGACGGCCATTTGAGGAGAGGGAAAACTAAGAATTTCAGTCTTTATTTTATGAAAAATAGAGATCTTTTTATGATTACAGCATCCATTATCATGCAGTAATTTTTATATATTTGTGTAATTTTTCAAGAATGTACATATTAGTGCATCTTTTTATGCTAATTCTTATTTCTCTCAGTATATTTCAGACCTGCTATCTCAGCATTGTCACAGATCTCTATTGTAATTACTTAGATCTGTAAAGGCAGCAGTAACTGCACTGCCTACTTGTATTCTTGAATTTAGTTTCCAAACTTGATTTTGCCATAGTCTTTGAGGTCTTGCTTTTTATTTATGAGAAAACTGTTTCCTTGACCTTTCAGATTTCAACGAGAGGTACAGCGCTGTATAGTCTGGTTCTGTAGGGAACAGATGCTTCCAGACGCTCTTGTACTTGTCTGGGAGTATTTACTGCGAATGCCATATGTCTGTGTTGTGTCAGCTAAGAAGCTAATGATCCCAGACAATATATTTGTCAAACTTTGACATTTCCAAGCTCTGCTTGTATAACGTTTTGCATCAATAGACAATTTTCTGACCAGCAGATGGAAAGGTCAGTCCAGCTCTCATTGAGTTGTCTTTAGAAAGCATATTTTTTTTACATTTTAATTGTTTGCTGACCATTCGGTAACAGCACAGAAGAGCACCTTGAGTGTCAGTCACATGATATCCACCAGTTGAAGGCAAAGGTTCTTAAAGTGCCAAGCTCACCCCTAAAAGTGAAAGCACTGTCAAAATTCAGAGTTGGACATGGGCTTAATTTACTAGGACCATTTGCACGTGCAGAGCCTTTTGGCACAGACAAAACCAATAACGTGACTGATGATTGGTCATAGTATTTGTTTTGCACCAATCATGGGCTGCGTTATTAGTTTTGCGCATGCTAAAGGTTCCTTGTAAACCAGGACCCAAGTCTGTTATATGTCTTTATACTCTGACTGCCACCACAGTATCAATAGGCCCTTTTTAGCCTCAGTATCCGTCCCGCTGATTACAGAACCGCCCACATTAGACTAAACAGGATGGGACCCCCCAGAACTGGCGAGGATACAGGGCCGCTGACTTCCTGGTTTACAGCAGCCAATGACTGACAGGCACACAGCAGATATACTTAGTCTGTGGCACGGCAGCGTGTCGGTGTTGATGGAAAATGTGGAAGGCTTGCCGGACGTCCCCCCCACCACCATCCCCTAAAAAACAAGCCTCTCACCGGCGGTGGTTATTTTGGTAAGCTGGCACGGTGTCTGGGACGTCCGGCGTGGTGAACCGTCCCGTTGAAGGCGTGAGGTGGAACCGTGAGACAGGCGAAAGATGAGGTCACCGCGCCTGCGTGTTTAATTATCTGGTGTCCCGTGGAATCTGCATCCCGATCATCAGCCTCCATGCCTGCCCCCCTTCCCAACCCCCCCACCCCACCTCCCCACCCCCAATTTATCCGCCTATTATCACTACTGGCAGAGGCGGAGATAAATTCTGCGGAAAAATAACTTTCTTATCTTTGACTTTCACATGCACTTAACTTCCAAAGGGCCCAACATTCCAAACATCTGATATCGACGCCTTATCGCTGCCCATTTAAAATAGACTCGCTCGTTTTAAACACAATCAAGCCTGTGCCTTTCACTCTGTCACAATGGTATGTTTTCTCTTTCAGGACTGAACATACCATTCAGCCAACCATTGTTCAACGTGGGGGGAAAAAAAACAAACAAAAAAACATAACTGGCATTCTGTATGCCTACTATTTTGCTAACATTTGCATTGCATTGTACATTGAGAACGACATGATGTGATTTAAGAAATAAATTAAAATCACATCATGCCGGTCAAAAAAATGCATAATACAGAATTCAATAACTCCTACAAATCTATAATCAAAGGACAATGTCCCACGCAATCTTCTTCATCTCTGTACCATTCACGCAGGCACAATTACACTAATGCATCACTTAGTGCCACTTACAAGAAGACAGCCTCAGCATTGCTAATTAAAAATCAATGCTGTAAAAAAATGTAATAACAAACATAAAGCGAATTTAGTGAATTATGAAAACATCATTCACAGAGGCTGGACAGCAATCAATAGACATTGTTGCCATAGAACATTTATTTGCTGAATCAAATAAAATGAGCACACTGAAAAAACGGCTTTGTTGAAATTTCTCTACTGTAATGTTAGCCTGAGCCATCCCTCCCACTAACCAGATCAGGCACTATGCCTAGAGCCCCGCCTTCTCACCTAGGGCCCCACCTTCTCACCTAGAGCCCCGCCTTCTCACCTAGAGCCCCGCCTTCTCACCCAGAGCCCCGCCTTCTCACCCAGGGCCCTGCCTTCTCACCTAGGGCCCCGCCTTCTCACCCAGAGCCCCGCCTTCTCACCCAGGGCCCTGCCTTCTCACCTAGGGCCTCGCCTTGTTTTGGAGGGGCCCCCAAATAGTGATAAAATCCAACATTTCCCTGTTCTGGAGATTAAAACAGTAAACATATCTGCACCTACTACAGCCGAGTTTCGACGCTGCATATTTCCATATCTGAAAGCTGATGAGAGATTGCTGCAGCAACAGAAGAAACAGTGTGTGAATGCGTCCACAGGACTTAACAGGCACCGGGACACCCACGCCAACCTGGCCGTAAAACGCAAAGGTGCCTGGAACTCACATCCATTTTATCTTCTCATTAGCAAGTCAAATCCCGACCACATGTTGAGCATGCAAACTAAATACACATAACCATAAGAATATATGACCCCTCAGTGAAAATGTAGAGCGTTACAAGCCTCCATCCATTATGATATCCCTCCCTGTGAGCCATTAATATTCCCTTCTGTTAATTATACCCTCTTTAGTTCATTTTATTCCTGCAGCAACCATCACTTGCATTGGGCCTCAGTATCAGGCAGTATTGAGTGGGGCGGTGTGCTGAAGTAAAGTGGGCAGCTCGGCAGATTCTCTCCTCCTCCCCTCAGCAGTTACTCGACTGACGGACGCCCGACAGCGATTAGTCCCGCCCACACGCCGGTCAGCGAAACGAACGCCCGCCGCCGCTGGGTCGGTATCGACGGCGATCGTCCCCGGCGACGGTCCGCGCGGCCCAGCTTTCCCGCCAAAACGGCAGCTCAGCGGACAAAGGGCTTTCAGACGCGCCGACGGGTTAATAATTAAGCCCCAGTATTGTAAAAATTGTATAGCCATCACTCCCCGATGACGGAAAACTGAGTTATGATCCAGCTTGCATTAAATTCCATCTTACCCAGCATGCCCTCATTAAGAAGATAACTTTTTTCTGGAAAACAGTTTGCAGTTTATACAGCTACACTGGCAGGCATGCTTTACTGCTTTAACGGCTGTTTTTGGGTGAGTTAGCCCTCAAGCCCTCTTGTAACTTGTAAAGTTATAGCGAAGTAGTTTACAAGAGAAGAGTGTGTGTGTGTGTGTGTGTGCATGCATGTGTGTTTGAGGCCAGACTGTTGTCTCTTGGTTTATTTTTTCCTGCTTATTCTCTACACTTGAGCACCTCACGCTGAGTCCTGCGGGAGCTCTCAGACTGAGCACTTGAGGGTGGAAAGTGCAAAATTTCCTCTGTGCAGAAGCCAGTATGCGCTGTGTGCAATGCCAGTGCCATTCAGGGTTCAGCCAGAACGACAACAATGCCTTCGCACAGGCTAAAGACCCGCGAAAAAAGGCTTTTCACTAAAAAATAAGACATTAGCGATGAAGAAGGGAGTGCAATAAACACACAAAATTAATCTGGCGCCACATGGGATTATCTGCAGTATGTTTTTGTGTTTTTTTTGTTGTCTGTTGTTTTTCAACAGAAATAAAGCCCTAAGCATCCATTTAAAAACAAAAACCGAGCCACAGCCCTGCATAAAAAGGTCCCTATCTCTCTTTCGAAAGGGGGACACCATTTCTCATACCCATCGCCAGTGGCAACCGCACAAAGCCGGCTTCTCTACACTCTGGCGGGGGGCTCTGGTGCCCTGGCGGGTTTGGCGAGTTGACAGTCTCAGCGCTGGCCGCGGTTAATTCTGCTCTCCGTTTCACACGTAGCGCGGAAACGCCGGGGCCTCACCTCACCGCTCAATCACACACGCGCTTCCGCTCCCGACATCTTTCACCAAAACTACGGCAGCACAGTGCTGCTGGCTATTAAAACACTGCCCCCACAGAGCTGCCTGACTGAAATACAATTAAAGAATGCACAATAAATCAAATGCACACATAAAAAATTTAAACATTTTAGACACAATTTTTCACATTCATTACAGACCTGGGACAAATAACTATTTGACATATTTTAACTCTTTAGAAACCAGTATCCTCAGAAAAAAAGGTACTGTTGTCACAGGTGCAGCACCCTGTAGGTACATAAAACTGTACCCCTAGCCAGCAACACATAATTCATTTTGAGCTTTTTTTTGCATGTAAAAGGTACTTATTAATTATTATTATAATTATTAGTACCCAAATAGTGCATTATTGTACTTTCAGGGTACGTTTGAGAAATTAGTCAAAAAAGTAAGAGTTTTTAAGGTATTTCAATTAAGTATTCAAAGATGTAATATATTATTCGCTGATTTATACGCTCCTAAATCAAGAAAAACTACATTGTACTGTACTAACTCATCAGCACTCAAGCCTATTTAGCCGGCTGTGGTAGAACCCAGACGCTACACCGAATCAGTGGTGTCTGCTCTTCCGGGGCACAGCCTCAGGTGACCCGCTCGGGGTCGGCTGAGTGCGTCCCGCCCGGCTGCGCCCCGCCCGGCTGCGTCCCGCCCGGCTGCGTCCCGCCCGGCTGCGTCCCGGTTTAGCGCTCTCTTATCGCCCGGCCGCCCCGCGTTATCTCACCGGAACAACGCAGGAGCGATCCCGCCAGAGAACGCCGAGCCTTATCGGCCGGGTCAGCCGGCAGTTTGGGCCGGTCCCATTGGCCGCCGAGGCAACCTGGCTCTCGTTTATCGACTTGTGATTGGTTGCCAAGCCCGAGCCGCGGTGGTCGCTGCGATCCGTCGCTACGCCTCCGCGCGATAAAGGCGTTGATTTGGCGGCAAACACGAGCCGTTCCTCCATTATGATGTCATCATCTTTTGACAAGCTCTGTTGATAAATCACTGATGCGTGGTTGATAAATTGCTGGAGAATATTGTTTTCCAGGTTATTGCTAAAGCATTTATCTTACACGTGTCATAGTACACACTTTGGTAGTAATACACATTGATACTAAACATTAAGATGTTTAAGGTGTTAGGTAAGCCTTCCTTATCTTGTAATCGGACACTCATAATAAATGTGTTCGAAATAATTATGTTACACAAGTAAAATTGGCAGGCTAAAAGAGTAGAAATTGAAGGAATAAATTTCACATATCCCCTAAATCCCCAGCCTCAGACCTCATGTGCCCTATCGCTAAAACCTCTCTGGCACAGCGTGCTTGTGAGAAACAGTAAGTGCTATCGCAAGCACATGCCATACGAGCTTTTAGCAGACTAGCATTTTTTTTATCCTTCAGAATATTTTGTGCTAAGTCCCATGAGCTCAGGGACTGCCAGCGGCAGCTACTGATAAAAAAAAAAAAAAATGTGCCGTTCAAAAAACGTAATGCGCTAACACAGCTACGGCTACGTCTTCCTGCAAAAACACGGTGGGGCGGCGGTAGCTGTTGAAACGAGAGCGATGGCGTGGAAAATGTCGCGAGCCAAAAATACGGGCTGAAGACAGGAGAGACTTAGCGAAGTGAGTTAGGGAAGAGTGTTTATTTGATCCGTACGCAGACGCCATGACAACAGAAGCATGTTAAGTGGGGAATAAAGTGACCGGGGTGGCCTGATGGAAAACAGCCGGCGTGCCCTTGAGCTTCAGCAGTGTGCTTTCCTCTGTGTTGTAGAGCATTGCAGGGCGTCAGCACTGGTGAACAGCAGCAGTCGCAATCTGCTAACACCATTCCTCAATTTCCCCTGTAAAAAGTCTGTGCGGTGTCTGAAGTCTGGCCCCAAACCACACCAATCTGCATTTTACAAGCTGTGCAAGTGCAGTATATCAGATTCAGTTTTATGAGTCTAAAAACTCTTATAAAAAAATCATGCTGTGTGTAGCAGGGTTTGCTTTTGCTGCAACACACCCCTCCCAAAAGTGCTACGTTGTGAGTTCGGGGGGACCTGTGCGCTGGTCAGCTGTCCTGCGTAGAGATCTTTAAGGCTGCGGGTGCTTGCCCGAGCGCTCGATCCGTGTTGCTAAGCAGAGAGTCAAGACTGACAGCTGACTCGCTGGAGGCCTGCTACCCAGACGAAACTGTTCTCGGAGTTGCCGCCCTCTGATCTACAAATCTAATTAGAGCGGTGAGTTCTGAGAGAACACACTCTGCTCGCTACGTGACAGGAGAAAACCGGGGACCTTTATTGGTAAAACGATGTAATGCGATGTGACACATGCCTGCAAACACTGCTCGGGCCTCGTACAGATAAACAAGGTGCTTACATACTGTATGGCTCACATTAAATCAGTCGACTAGTAATCATCCCTTAGGCCTGCGATATTTATAGCTGTATTGAATTTTGTAATTAAGTTTGAAGAGAGGCCCAGAGAGTAAAACATACTCTACTGAATAATGGCAAATAATTGCACATAAAACCAAAGAGCATCTAGTGTACAGACTATTTAGCATGGCTATTAAGCCCTGAATTAATATAATAGAATAAAGAATGAAGGCCTGACTATTTGAAAGCGTATTCTCTTTATATTGACTATTTTTCTGGTTCTTGAATTTAAACAAAAACAACAACAAAAAAATACTATATATATGTGAAACGAGCTACAATAATACATGTTCTCCCTAAGTTTTTTTATTGTAATGTATTTTGATATTGCCCTCTGGTGGTAAAGGGAGGGGGGATTACATTTCTGCTGTTCAAACAACTCAGTAAAACTACAACAACAGCAACAACAACAAATACATATTGTGAATGGTGAATGTCCAGTTTGTCGAGCTATTTACCAACACTTCCAAACTTTATCCAGCTAAGCCCCTAATACTGCTTTAAAAAAACACACCCCCCATGCCGAAAAGAGACACGCCTACCTCACCATTACCGTGTACTCATCAGAGAAACACGCATTTCTCTAAGAGGAGGGAAAAGGAAGTCTGGAGCAGGAACAGCATTAAAAAAAAAAAACAAATAAAAAAAACTCATCAAGTGCTGCAAATGAACAGAAATGTCGAGCGTGCCAAATCCCACATTTCCCAACATATCCGCCTTTAAAAAGAGATTTAGAAGCCCCCACAGCGCCCGGCGGGACCCTCGGCGGGGGGGTGGGGGGGCTGGGGGGTGATGAACGTGTGAATGGAATCTGTATTGGCAGGCGCACCAGCTGGCATCAGCGGCCCGGCCAGCTCGTTGGCACGCTTCGTTTCGCCTCCGTTGATTGGTGGCAGGGAGAAGCAGGAAGCCAGAGAGAATGCAGGGGATTTGCCAGTTCCAATCCCCACTCATCAGCAGACCTCTGCACACCCACTGATCACTTGTAGCCTCGTGAAATTGAATTATCACCCAACAAATAAACCAGTAAATAACATGAATCATCCGCTCAGGCTGCCAGGAACTGGGGTCTAGGCCTTCAGCAAGATTTCAGCTTCAGGTCTAAATGTCTGACCAAGAATAATAATGGTAAATAAAATATAAAAATAATATATTGAAAAATCTGTGGCTGGTGTGTTGGTTGAAGTCTTACGTGGGTGGTGTTTTCCTTCGTGAAGAAAAGCTACAGACGGACAGCAGGGTGATGTGTGTGTGTGTGCGTGTATGTGTGTGTGTGCGTGTGTCTGTGCTCTCCGGTGTGTGTGTGTGTGTGTGCCCATGCGTGCCTGCACACACTACATGCTTTATTCTGTAGAGGCATTATGGGTTAAGCAATAAATCCTTTTCATTGATTTTCTTCTTTCCTTGGGCCCATAATTAAGAGAGGGCACTAGTGCTTTTAACAGAGAGCATCCATAATGTATTACCATGTGGAGGCACTTGACTCTCTTGCACATTTACACGCACCCTCAGACACACGCACACACGCACACACGCACACACACACACACAGACAAACACAATATGAACTTTCAAGCTCACACAGTGTAAAAAAACTTTAAAAAAGGAACAATACAAATATTCTGCCCGTCTTTTATAGTGTCATAAAAAGGCATGTTGTGATTGATAGCTTAATATACCAGCAGGTTTAACAGCCAATGTCGAAGACAAACAACGTGGTGAGGTAGAAGTGTTGTTATGCAATTTGCTGGATAGGGGATTTTTTATATCATACTTAAACCAAAAGTGCTAAAACTGATTCATGCCTTATAATGGACTGCAATATTCTTACAGTGAACCATAATCATAAACCTGCCTTGCCTAATTTGCTATCCCCTTTTTCTTGGCACTGGTTCCTATACGTCTTCTGTACGTGCACACCTCACACGGTTCATTTCTTCCGTTTATCGAATAATTGTAGCCTGTTTCCAGGGCTGTATGTCTGGCTGAAGCAGTAGTCATTGGTGTCTGAGGGATCAGAACCTGACCCTGCCTGTGCCAGCGGCAACTATGCCCAGCCATTTTTCTTTCATCCCTCCTGGGGTGATTCAGTCCCTAAATTCAGGGAAGGAGGGTTGCAGTCACCAGGGCTTCCCCTGTCAAGAGCCCTCAACTGGGTGCTTCCAGCTTTCCTGCACTACAGAGTAAAATGTCCGGTGTTAAATCAACTCTTACAGAGTACCTACAACACGGTCCCGCTCTGGCCCAGAGTAGGACCATATCTACTCTGCTAGGGTTGAGTGAACACTGAGAAACTTCACCCCTGCAGCTCTGAATGAAGTGTAGTAGCGTGACCTACAAATCAGGCGAAAGCCACGCGTGTGACTAAATGGGACGCGGTCCAAATTAGAGCACCCGTTACTATAATTAATAACACGAGTACTCAGCGGCAGCCTCCTCTGATGGCCACGGTGAGCTCACGGACGCGCTTTTACACAGTTAGGCAGTGCACAGATACGTGCGCTATATTACATCACGCTGTAGTTCTGCTGTCGACACGTCGTCCGCTCGTGCGCTCTTACGCGATCGCCACGGGAACGGATCTCTCACTCATCGTAAATCATCGTCTCTGCGCAAAAAAAAAAGGTGACAGAAAAATAAAGATCACGTGCGGAGATTGTAAACGAGCAGGTACGCCTTCCAGACTCTCGGAGTAAGGAGAGGGCTCGTTTTCTCCCGCAGCATTGTTCTGCAGCCGAAAGAGAGGGGTGGGGGAGGAGAGTTCCCACCCTCCCTCAATCCCCGGGGACCCTCGCGGGTTTAGCGATCGCGGGGGCACTCCTGCAAGGGTAGGCTTACATCCACACAGGGAACGTTCTGTCCGACTCCCCCCCACCCCCGCCCCCCCCATCCACCACCTGCACCCCCCCGCCCCCCCTCACCTGCACCCCCCTCCCCCGTTCACACTGCCTCTGCCATTGTTGCTGCTTAACACACCTAGTCTGGCTGTAATGGGAGTCTGGCTGCACGCACACAATGGCCCTGGAAAGGAAGGAGCGATGGCCTTTCAGCCGGCCGGGCCGTCCAGCTGCACCTGGCTGTACAAAATACAATGCTTGTAAACTGTTAAACGGAATTGCTAATGCTTAAAATGATCCAAAAATATAACTGGGAATACGGCATTAAGTACCGAACCTAATTTACTGAGATTGCTGTTTGTTGCCAAGCTCTTATGTAAGAAGGAGAGGAAGGAGCAGATCAGCAGACTGATATAAATCACCGATGCTGTTCAAACGGTTCCTCCACATTTACACAGAAATAGAAAGGATGTAAATAAAAATGATTGCTAGTGGATGCTAGTGGATAGTGGGAGAGCAGAAACGAAAATCAACAGTACGGCAACAGCACAAAGGCGCATTCAGCTGAGGGTGCAACTGTTTGAAGTTGTTCACAACAAAAGCCATTTGAACTGCCGGCTGGCAGGAATAATTTTTGCTCTTAAATAAAAAATAAAGAGCGAACATCACTGCAATGAAAAATCTGGAAGCATATATTCCCTACCAGGACTAACAGAGATTTGTGCTGGTGTTTTAGCACAAGTTTGCTAAATGTTATTGAGGCTGGATCGGTAAATCTATTTTTTTTCCTATTTAATTCAGCACAGCTTTGGGAAAGAATAGGTTTGTCACAGGATTGTGGGTTTCAAAACTGCCCCTGCTTGCTTACCAGTCACCGCTCAAATCCAGCAGGTTACTGGCCTGCACCTGAGACTGATTGGTGCTGTCACAATGAGAATGCCTCTGTTCCAGAAAAATTCCCTCAACAATACAGACATTTACAAGCTGGCTAGCGGATGTGTGAGTCACTGGCTCATTACCCACTGTGGTGTAAGGCAAAGCATGCTGGGACAGTACCTGTTAGCCATGGTGGGTGGAGGAATATTCAAAAGCATTAATCTCTCTCACATTCGCCCACACGTGTCACATATTCAGCATTTCTTCATCGATTTTCTTCTTATTTTTTTTTTTTGTAGCTGCTGAAAAACCTAAGCCAGCTCTAATATGAAATTTTATGCGCGCCAACAACTGTGAACGAGCACAAATATAAAATCTCTTTCTATTGCACTGGAAAGTTAAAAAAGAAAGGGCATTTAAAACTAGACAGGGTGGTTTGAAATCACAATAACTTCATACTCGCTCGTTGGGCAGTAATTATGACCGTGGTGGGGCGGGGGCGGGGGCGGGGGAGGGGGGGGGTTCAGGGCTGTGGGTGTCGCTTTGAGGGACGGCTGAATCGGTGTGCTGCTCTGAAGGTCAGAGAGGTTCAGTGACATGGATGCCATGTACCTGCCTGTGAACAGTGTGGCCATTGAAAGTCTCCCCACTCAGCCTCAACACTTTTATATTCCGTCTCGGGTTTCTCTCCCGAATGGCGGCCTTTTGGAAACTATTCAGACGTATTAAAAACTGGAGGGGGGGGTTTGACGTGTAGGTTATGGTGTGAGGTCCCCCTTTGCTGCTGTCAAAGATCTTCTTGCTAATAATCGTCACACTGAACACCAACCTAACTACATTTTCCCATCACATATTTTCAAAATGTGCAACAAACTGCCATGTAAAAAGCAGGGAAATTAATTAAATCGGTGATGGTACTGCACGAGAAAGAAGTGAGGAAGAGAGAGAGAGAGAGAAAGTGAGAGAGAGAGATAAATCCAACTGGAGTATGAAATTAGCAGAGTCAGCTTACTGGCATTAGATGGTCTGGTTTTATACTCTGAAAGCCAGTTCAGATGAGCGTGTGTTTGTAATGCCACTCTCTCAGCAACAGCAGTATCTCCATGCCAATTAGCAAGATTGCCAGTGAAAACCCATTTATTGAAGGTAAAAAACTCTATAATTCTGTATAAAAGCTGTTATTTAACTGTTATTTTAATGGGATGGCCATTAAGTAATGAGTAATTGCCATTTCTCGACAAGACTTTAACAGCGTTTTGGAAAAACAGTGAAATCCAGTAAAACATTTTAATGTAAAAATGGTTGGCTTTTTTTGTAGGCACATTTATGTGAGAGCTGGGAGCGTCTCTCTTTCTCAGTTCATTTTTCCGTATCTGCACACCTCCCTGGTCACACATCTTGTGTCAGGCAGTTAATTGCCTCTTTGAGTGTCAGAAACGAGTCCTCAGTGGGGGGGATGATGCACTCAAACACCCCCCCCCCCCCCGGGTGTTAGAGTGCATCACCCGAATCAGAACCGCCAACCTTTCTGCGACAAACGAGTATAACACTGTCATGGAGTGAAAATCTGTTCCTCTTCGTCTTCATTTTTACTTTGTATTTCTTTTAAACTAAGAGTTTTCTGATGTGTTGATGATCACTCATTTCTCATACAGGTCAAAAGAAATAATGGGACAATTATATCAGCAGTTCTGGTTGATAGCTTAATCTGGACATGGTAATGGCTTACAGACATCCTACTTCACCTTAAAATATGGCAAATGTCTTCTCTTTTTTGTACTGGAGTTCTAATTTCATTGTGAAACAGTTGTGAATAAATGTAGGTGAATAGCTGTGAATTACAGAGCATCACTGCACTGACACACTTTTTCTCTGTGGGTGCAAATATTACATGTTTAGGAGGTAATTAACCATGATAGAGGACTGTTACTAACTGAAAACAATAGGGTCAACTTTGAAATACAACACTCTGCCTTAGGCATTTACAAAACTGAAAATAATATTTACTACTATAATTATTGGTTTGTGGTGATGTCTTGTTTTTAATCTAATTTAGAAAATAAACAAGGTAAATCAATGCCATTGTGCGGGGTTTCTCCGGTGGGCTCCGCAATATCGCCTTCAGCCGATTCGCTTTTGTCCACAGTCGATAACCGTGATCACGTGTATGTACAGTAGCCAACATGTTCTAGCCAAACGCGACGCCCCCCCCCCCCGTGCGTGACTGACCTCTAATCGCCACGCATCAGCAAGTGGGCACAAGCACCTGCAGCCGCGCAAATTCTAGCAGCGCTCCGTTGACGAAATGAGCCGGTTCGCATAAAAACAAGTGTACGTAAATAAGATAAATGACTTACACGCTTAAAGCTAGAATATACATACATAAGATAAATGACTTGTATGCTTAAACATATTGAAACATTAAGCATGCACAACAGAATATTGACAAACAAGATGTACACCAACAAGGACAATACTCTTCAAAACAGTAAGTCTAGCACCGCCATAGTTTAAAAAAAACGTATATGAATGACAATAACAATCTAATGTATAAAGCATTCTTACCTTTACAAGAAGGCATACTGGTACCACAAGGCAGCATCAGACTTAACGGATTTTGTTCTGGTATGATGAAGAACATGACACAAACAAGCTCATTGATGAAGCTATCGCTCCTCAGTCATATCACCGGCATCACGTCACATGTCAGCCTCCCCGTGGTTTCCCAGATACGCGTGTGAGTGAGTCCTGTGCCGGGCAGTCTCTCTTTCTCTCTCTGCCTTCCGCTCCTTCTTTCCTATAGGAATCCAACCTACAGGCGAATGTGATTGGCTCTCGCTCTCCCCGGCTACTGGCGAGTGAATACCCTTCGTATTTAACCTTCAGCGGCGCGTATATCTCCCACAGGATGCGCGAAGCTAATTGCCAGTTAACTAGGTGACGGCAGTGGGTTTAGCCAGGGCCCCGCAGATTTTGTGGCAGATCAGGAGGCAATGTCGCGAGGCCCCACCTGGCTGGAGGCACGCGCAGCAACACGCGCGACGTAGCAGAGCAACAAAAGCACCCTTTTGTGTCGCGCGTTTTACAAATACTATAAGCCGCCTTTAGCTTAGCGCGGAGGGCCAATCAGGCGACTGTGTTTTCCGAGAAGGCCGGGTAATCAGTATTAAATTAAAGCAGATGGGAATGACAGAATACATTAGGGAGGTTATTAAGAGCGGCGAGCGGCTCAGCAGAACGCGCGGAGGAGTAATCCTTTACGCAAGGCTCTCCAGACACTTCTGCATAAATCAAGCCCCTCACAGCTATGTCAAGTGCTCTGTGACTGAGACTGAGCCAGTCACATCCATGAAAACAGAAGTCACTCTCTGAATCTTAAACAACAAGCACATGTTCTGTTTATTTTTTAAGCTGAAATGAAGTTCACTTGGAAAGTTAACCAATATTTAAAGGCCAAAGCAATATTTTATTTGTGATAGAATATATGGTTTTAAAGCTCCATCTCCAATAGTCTGTACTATTGTGGACAGACTATTTCCCCCCCAGGAAAGAACAAAGAACACATGTGTAGCTTTGTAACCATGGCAATATCACATGTCACTGTTGTTTGAAAGTTGCCTGTCTCCTTTCATCAGTGGCAAGCGATGAATGGATACTGCTTCACATTGTCCGCCCAATCTGTTACAGTATCATTCAAAGATGGGGGACGGCTTTTGCATCTTGTATTTGGAGATGCGTAGTGGTTTGCTCTCTTAATTACTCTTTTCTCAATATGATCCATGATTATTGTAGTAGGTAGTATGTCTGAGGAGAAATGGAGAGAATCTTGAATCTTATGAGTCATACTGGCTCAAATAAAATAGTTGACAGCAGAAGTGGTCTTTTGAATGTGCGCAGAGAAATGACTGGAAAGGTCAAACTTAAGAAAACTGAGGCATAATGACAATTCTTGACAGGCAGTCCAAAACAAGCATGAGGTCAGTGCCGGGTCAGTAGCAATGGTATTCAGCCACTCTAAGCAAAGTGGCACATGGAAATGATGCAGCTCTGGAGGAAAACAGAATGATGACAGACAAGGGATGGCAGAATATTTTTGGAAAACTGAGCACATTTTTATGTTTTACAGTCTGTGGATCAGGCGCAATTAAGTGCGTCCTTTTCATTTCCACCGCTACCCCAAGCGACGCACCCCGGATGCGTTCAGCAGACGTAATTCTGGCCGCTGGCCCTGAGTCTGAATCACGGCGATAAACGAATGACTTGTTTGCTCGCTTGCGGCAATTAGGAGGATGATGGACAGATGCAAGCCCCCCAGGGGGGCCCAAACTGTTTATTTTTGGCTTGTGTTAATGGAGGCACACCTCATAAACCCACCACGGCATCCTTTACTGCTGTGGCAGGTGCATCATGCAGTCGCAAGCGTGCGTCACCAACATGTCTGTAAAGCAGTCTTTAATGGAAGAACGGACTGTAGGATTGAGTCCATTGTTAAGGTGCACCACTCCTCTACTGAAATATTTAAAATATATTTTCTCTAAATAGATGTGCTAGTTAATATGTTTCTGCAGCTGCTCCGCTGGATTCTTCTCCGCAGCTCATAAGCACTCAGTTTGGATCTGACCTGCTTCTGTGGTCAGTGGGCCAACCGTTTTTGACTTTTACCACAATGTAAAAGAGGTAACACGGGCACTAAATCACCTAGACCACATCTGTTGAGTCGCAGGCAATGCTCGTTCTGGTCTTTAAAACGTTAACGACCCAATGGCCGCGCGGCAACCTCGCGCGGTTCCCAAAACAACGAACAGTGACACGCTGCACCCTCATTTGGGAACGACGCTGGCACCACGTATCTCAGCTTGAGTTAAAAATTCGGGAAGGATGAAGTTATTATGGCGCGTTATCGTATAGTACCTGTGGTACCGTGGACCCCCCTCTGAAAGAAAATGGATGAACCCAGCTGGGTTTAGACGATGCCACCCGGCTCCTCAGCAGTCCTAACAAAGATGTAACGGGGGGGGGGGGGGGGGGGGGTCCGCGGGGGATCTTTCCCGCGGGCCTGAATTACGGCCGTATCGCTTTTCGCGGTGACCTTTCAGTGCCTCTCGTCGCCGGGCCTCCCAGGGAGAGACGGCGGCTATCCCATCTCTCCTCCTCCGCCGCCGCCCCCCGCGAGGATTCATAGCGCCCGCTCCCGTGACCCGCGACCACGCCGTATCCCCTTGCGCTATTTATATTCGCTTTTTTTCATAAATAAGCCGCTGCCTGCTGAACACTTCGCCTCGACGCGGGTTCTCAACGCCGCGCCCGGAGAGTCGCTGGCCGAGGGGAAACTCATCGCTCCCTTGTGAATAAAGGCAGCCTGCATTTGAACAGGCTGACATAGTGAATGGGCTATATGATACTGGCTAATTTCTTGTGAATACTCACAAATGAATCCATCCAGCCTTTGAGATTGACTACAGCCTACCCACCCCCATTATCACTGCATTGTAATTTTTTTTTTTACCAGGAAGTTGTTTCACGGTTCACGGATATGTAAAATATATTTTTCACAAAAATATTTGATTTTGCCTCAACCATACAGTACAGCTTCACCCGCCCACACACACATACACCCACTTGTCAGATAAGACATCTGGTCATGGGTCATATCAATTTCATCATGCCTACCATGCCAATTCACGCCAAGCAGCTAAGCCCGTATGTCCACTGGAGGCTACTTACGTAAGTCACCCCTCATCGAACGCGCCGACACAGTTCAAACACGGCCATTTTCTGCCTGCGCTTTCCCTCCAGCAGGGGAATCGCAGGAGCTCACGGGCACTAATCCTGTGTGTGAAAGAGCTGGATTAGAATGACTCGTGTGTTGCTCTGTGTCCCCCTGCTCAAAAGCAGTGACTAATGCCAGGATCGATAGACACAGAGCCCAGCTCACACAGCCAAGCTCGCAGTGAAACGTCCGGGGATAATTAAACTCGGACAGAGTTTAAATTAGTCCACTCTGGCCAGAGGGTCTGAGAGCGGGTCTGGACAGAGTGGACTAATTCAAACTCTGTTAGACATCTGGACAAATATAATGAGTCCACTCTGGTCATAGTGGACTCATGTGAACTCTGTAACACTGGGCATTTTACTGTGTAAACAAATGTCCTTCGGTAGAAACATGATGAGAGGAGACACATTCTTCTCTAGAGAGGTTACTTTTTGATGTTGACAAAAATGCCATGCAACGGACTGCGATGGACTAGCAAACTGTCCAGGTTGTTTTCCTGCCTCTCACCCAATGCATGCTGGGATAGGCTCTAACACCTCCTGTGACCCTGACCAGGAGTAAGTGGGTATAGATAATGGATGGGTGGATGGATGGAAAAATTAAGACAAATGCTTTTTTAAAACACATTTATGATATGGAACTTCAGGTCTAAATATAAGACTAAAATATTTGAGATTGACTTATTTTTTTGTTTTTTGCAGGGTGCTTTCACTTTAACCACATGAAACCTGCTTAGGACACAGACACAGATAATCAGCACACTCCCTGTTGCTCTTCATTGCCATTTATTTACTTCACCTATCGATTGTTGCCATAACGCACTGGCGTTTAATTGGATGCCAATGACAATAAGTGGGGGGGGGGGATCAAGGTTATTTGCACTTCACTGTATGCAAAATGATTTATGCATTAAAGTATAAACTATGTGTGACATTGTATACAGATATGTTGTTGCTTTTTATCGCAGTTGTTTCATATAGTGTTATTGAGCCATTTGTTGTCATCTGTCCTATATAGTATATGCTCTTCCACGGGCCTGGAAATTTGGCAACAATTTGTGCAATACTGCCACCCAGTGGTAAGATATTGGATGCTACTCGAGAACACCTCGGGTGAGATCTGATGGTGGGGAATGTTTGGATTATAGCGCTCGAGTTCTGAACATGTATGCATCTTATGATGTAAGTCACCTCATATACCTTTCACCATTATGATATCCTTATAAAAAGATATGTCATTCTGTATAATCTCTTGGAGAGCTTAGACACATACTGTAATGAGGCGATGACATTAATCAACAGTTTTATGAGTGTTTTATTGTCTGTTCTGAGAATAACACCCAAAGGATCAGTGCACTTATGATGACTCACACGTTGTCAGTTGGCGTGTCTCAGTCATAGGGCTGGACTTTATCTCCCAGTAGAGTCTACCATCAATTGAGGGAAAAACAAGTTTAAATAATTTCAACAAATTTCCTTTTGATATAATTTTTTTCCTAGCCAGTAAAGCTTGGAATTTTTTTATTTATGGGCAAGTTTGAAAACGTGAATCTAGGACTACAGTCTTTGTCATTCATATTAATTTCAACTCAATGTGAACAGTGTAGAAATGAGCTAAATAGCTAATAGGCATAACAAGTTTAATTCATTAAGTTATTTGTATTGTGCCCCATGGTATTCTGGGAGATCTGAATATTTGCCTCAGGAAATAATGAATAATTTGTGAATGGCATATTTTCTTATATAGGAACTGTGCAGGGAACAGTGTCCTGCAATAAACGGTTCGCAAGATATTCTTCCTGAACGGTTCTTGGGCAACAAGATAATTCGCTTTTTGGATGTCCAGTATAAAATGATGATTTACTCAAGTTGCACACTACCTACAGGGGGCAACGAAGCCTGCAATGCATGCTCATTTAATCAGTGAGATCAAATCTCTCACGTGCACACCTGAGTAGAGGTAAGAATCGCCGTTGACATTTCAACTTCTCTCGATTTGAGGAATGGGGGATACGAGGTAAACGGATCAGAAGTCCCACCTTTGTTTGGCATAGCAACCGATCAGCTGGCAAGCCTGCGCGCGACGCCAGCTCGGAATGATGGCCAGCTTCTCTGTGCTCCAACTGAAGGGGAAGACATCGCTAAGGATGACAGGCTGCTACGGTTACTTTTAAATAGTGTCACGATCGCAGTAGTAGTAATGACATATCTTTAATGAACTGACCTTGCCACTAATGGGTAGGTCAAAGGTAACAGTTTTATCGTGAAATATGAAGATTTCTGTGCTTGATCTGAGTACAATATATGGAAAGATATTCAAAACGCCGGTGCTGTCAACTCCAACCAGATCCGAAAAACCTCGCAGTGCTTCGCTTGGAAGACAGACCGTTGAGACGTTTCCCATAACTTCATCGGCGACCTGTTTTTCTATGTTGCCTGATGCGCTGTCCAGTGCCAGTAGCGTGGTCGCCACGAATCCAGTTGGGGTCAAAAGAAGCGTTTGCTCGCCGATGTCTGCCGCGGGTGCTGTCCGAGAATTGAACTCTAGCATGTGGCAGGTAACAGTGCAAGGCCAGTTAACTCAAAGCTCGAGTTCTTTTGCTTCAAAACATCAGGGAGCCTCCATCAGAGGAAACACCACTAATTTAGGCAGACCGACGCCTAACGCAGTTCAAACTTTTCAGTGGAATTCGCCGAGCAAACTACACCCGTTGATACGGGACACCTGTAGCCTAAATCAAGAGGAGCTCCATCAGAAGTAAGTACTTTCTTTCTTATTTAGAATTCTTGCGTGCACCGCGGAGACTTCAAATTGCATCGAGCGTTTGTATTGCAGCCACCCTCTCTCAATCGGACACGTCCGAAGTTACACCACGGCCGACTATAATTATGTTTATAATAGAGCCTTCCCATTTACTCTGTAGCTCGCGGTAATAAACAAGAGGACAAGTGCTCTGTTGGGAAAAAAAATTCAGCTTATTTGTACGTGCCTTAAAAAAACAAAACAAACAATAAATATATATTTTTTTAAAACATTACTCACTCATGTATTGACATTTTCCCAGACTTGAGCACATTGTAAATGTCATTTCCGTGAAAAAAAGCCGTATCAGACAGATGTACTGTTGATTTATTAACACGCGGCCTATTTAAGCTCGGGTCCTAGACGTGGCTTTCAATATTTAATTAAATCTCTGACAAAAGCCGGAGTCAAGATGACTAATTAATAAAAAGGCTTATGTCAGGGAATCAGGGTGTAGTCTTTCCATTGCTACTCACGATATCTAATTGCTCCATCGTGCGCATACATTATATGACCAGAAGTATCCGGACACCCTTTGGTCTGGGGCTGTTATTCACGGCTTGGGCTAGGCCCCTTATTCCCATATTTCAATGCTACAGCATACAATAATGATTCTGTACCTCTCCAACAGTTTGGGGGACAGCCCTTCCCTGTTTCAGCATGGCAATGCCCCCGGGCACACAAGGAGGTCCACATAGAAATGATTTTGTTTAAAATGTTGTGGAAAAACTCGACAGGCCGGCACAGAGCCCTGACCCTAACCCCATTGAACACCCTTGGAACCAGTTGGAAAGCCAACTGCGACCCAGGCCTGATCGCCCAATCAGTGCCCGACCTCACTAATGCTCTTCCGGCTGATTGGAAGCAAATCACCACAACAATGCTCCGGTTTCTGGTATAAAGCCTTCCCAAAAGAGTGGAGGTTGTTATAGCAGAACAGGGTGGACCAACTCCATATTAATGCCCATAAGTTTGGATGAGGTGTTGGAAGTCAGGTGTCCACATACTTTTGGCCATATAGTGTAGTTACGCCCTGAGGTAGTGCTACTGAAAATACTTTTTCTCTGTTAGCGAGAGACTGAAGATGGACTCATCATTTTGAGTGC
This sequence comes from Anguilla rostrata, assembly GCF_018555375.3. Taxonomy (NCBI): domain Eukaryota; kingdom Metazoa; phylum Chordata; class Actinopteri; order Anguilliformes; family Anguillidae; genus Anguilla; species Anguilla rostrata. The sequence continues at coordinate 52,674,271 of NC_057939.1, read as the reverse complement.
AGTCCTTCTGACAGTTGGTTTAATTTTGTCGAAAGCTCTTTCCCTCAGTATTTGAAATGGCCCTGTGGATGAATATATGAAAGTTCTACCCAGTAGTAGAACATCATACAGGGATTTATTTGAGGTAGATACATACGAATTTCAGTTTAAACTGACATGTGACTGTGTCAATTTGCAGGACTTCCATCCGTGTTGGATGAGTACACTACCATACTTCAGCTCAATATTTTGAAAAAATAAAATAAAATAAAATCCTGAAGTACTGTGCATATGTTATCTTCTACACAATGGTAGTGATAGGATATGTTACTGTAAATCAACCTCTTGAGCATAAGTGTTCTCTACAAGAGATGTCCTCAGTCTCATGGAAGTGACGAGCATGTGAAGTTAACAGTTTTATTTCTTATGTGTGAGTGACATCTGGTGGTTGAATGGCATTAGTGCATGATCCCACCACTGTTAAACTACTGTGTAGAAGAATTAGGCCATAATGTAATTGTGTTGTAAGTGGATATAATCTAACAGTGTGTGAAATGGACCCTTGATGTGCTCTCCATAAAAAAGAATATCTGGTCAAGAAAGCAAAGCCATTCATACATGATTTTATGTAAATGATCCTTAAAAACTAAAAGTTGAAAAAGGCAGCATTAAAGATTTATGACACTATGTATTGCCTTGCTACATTGTAAAGTGTCTTTGTGACAGTTCTCTGAAGAAAGCACTATGCAATTAAAATTGAATTGTATAGACAAATACCAAAATAGCATTGTTCTCACTATAACTTTTACACTTAAAACACTTCAAAATGTTGCTGTTTCACTTCTGTGAAAGGAAAAACTGTTTCATTAAAGTATCGTGGACAGAAAGCAAAAGTTTCACAAGGTAGTATTTCCTTGGAGAAAAGTGCCTGCCTGGCAGCCATGTCAGATTAAATCTAATAAGCAAATTCTACACTCTGAAAAGAATGACACTGCTTCTCTAAAATATGTCTACATGTAAGTTTGGAGTGGTATAGCACATGCTTATTTTATTATATGTGCAGTCATTTTAACATATCAGTTCTTTCTTCATTGAGGTTGTAAGATAATGGACAGGTCTATTTAATAATTAACAGGACATTTAAACCCTCGACTCTCTCAAGAGGGCTATAGTAAAGTCTCTTATTCGGGTTTTTTACGGGGAGTTTCAGCTGTCGGCCGGACCTGTTTCCGCTTCGCTTGCCGTGAAAGGAGTGACCTTTTATCTTTAAAGCGCGGCGGATACGGAGCGAAGCTGAGTCTCGCGAGGTGGCGGTGCGGCGAAATCACTGTCCCGTTGTCCGCGTTCTAAAAAGGTCCGTGGGAAAGCGGATCCATTTCAATTAGTGGGACCTTTGTGCCCGCGCGGCTGCCCCTGAAAGTTTAATGAGACCCTGGCACTGCCGCCCTTTGGCGTTTGCTCTGTGAGAGAAACGCGATCCAGCCCGACGAGCCGGGCTTCCTTTTTGACCTCTGCCGACCAGTAGCCTGAATCCGTCACTCTTCTGATAATCAGTTTTACTTTCTTTCCCCCTCCACATCCAAGCAGTTTGGGAAACTATCTGCAGACCGTTACACCTGAAACCAGGTATAATGACACAGCTTGAAACGCTTTCACATTCTGGTTTGGGTTTATGTCCTGCTTGGATATGTATGTTTAAGGGTCTCTCCTGAGAAACCTGTTACAGAGAAAAAAATTATAATAAAATAAATGACACAAACACAGAAAGAATAAGCAAAACATAATTTCTGTTTCCAAGACAAAATATGTGGTTAATTTTGATAAACTGTTCAGTGATGCACAGTAACCTGCAGTTTAACACATTTTGGAACAGGTGAGCTATGCTAGCTATGTTGATTTTATTTTCTTTGGTATTGTACATTGGTATTCTAAGATGAGTCTGAAAAAGCATGTCTTCTATCTATGATAGAATGGATTTCAAATGAAGTCTGAAGCTGTGAAGTATGAAATGTGCGTGCTGACCCAAACAATTTTATTTTAACATGAAACGTGCAGAGAGATAGTATCCAATGAAGTCCAGCAGTATCCAATGAACGTTTAAATAACAGAACCTTTTAAATAGTCTGAATAAAGTAGATAGCAACAATGCATCATCTGTGTTAAGAATGCCAGTCCTGTCTTGCTTGTATAGTACTTCAATGTTTCTTAACAATCAGACGTGCATTGATTGGATTGCTTTTACAGTGCATCAGTGTATCATAAAAGTTGTGCAATCCACATGAATAAGAATGACAGTCGATGCATCAGAAATTCAGAAGACGTTATGACTCATAAAAACTAATTACAGATTATGAAGGAGAAAACTAATCAGGGAAACAGTCTACAGAATAAACCAGAAAAACGGCGTCCATAATCACGATATAAAGTCCTTATTTGGAGTCGTGAATGGCCAGACACTGGGAGTAACGACGGACAGCAACTTGGCGCCAAATCTTCATTTTGGCCTTTGCGGTTGGAGAGCGGGAAGGCAGGATCTCACTGAGTATACTGCGTCTAGCTTGACGTCATCGAAGATCTAAGTTACCGGCAGATCCGTGAGATCACGTGACCCGTATCACACGGTACATCAACGCTGACGCAGAGTGATCGGACTCTTCCAAGTGTCTCGAAACAGGAGACCCGTCCTCCTCTCTCGTAATTGTGTTCCTGTTGGCAGACTGTTCTAAATTAGTACAGTAATGCAGTTCATTGGGATCCTTAAGAAAACGGGATAATTAAACTAAAAAAATTCCCCTCCGGCATTATTTGACTAAATAAATGTGAGATTCATTAAGGCCAGCCGTATCTCATAACTATGAAAAGGATGTGGAGTAGATTGTGTTTTGAGCTGTGGGGTTGGGCTCAGCCACACCGGGTTTAACGGCTGCTTATTTCAGTGCTCACTTCAGGTTACTAGGTCAGGTAATTCCCTGTGGAGAGACACACACAGGTGTAAACAGCCCCCTCACAACTCCACCCCCCCTACCCCAGCCACCCACTCACCCACTGAGAATGATGACGTCATCCTCTAATCTTGAGGGGGGAAGGGGGTGGGGGGGGGGGAGCAGTGAAACCCAATCGACCAGCTGCAAACGGGGACAGAGGTGAAGAGGAAGAAAGAGGAAGACAGCCGGCGCGTCGAAGAGGGAAGGGCTTCCTGTGCGTCTCCGTGTCTCCGCTTTGACGGCTGGCGCCCCCCTCCCCACCTCCGCCCCCCCTCCCCCCACGGGCTCAGCCGATTCCCTGCTGAGGGGGAAGCGCTGAGGGGGAGGGGCGTTTCTGAGGAGGTGCCAGCCAAGCGACAGCAGGTGCTGCAGAGGGCGGCGTCTGCGCGGAACGTGGACACGCGCTCACTTCCTCTGGGAGCCGGAGGAGGGGCTGGGTCAGTGAGAGGGGGGCGAGGAGGGGCGCGGGGGGGGGGGGGGAGGTTAATGACGACTCTCGTCCCCTGGGGTGTGTGCTTGAGAGAGGGCTGGAGCCTGCTCCCACCTCTACTGTACGCGGAAGAGAGGGAGAAACGGTGGGGCTGGCGACTGCGCTCATTGTGCTGAGAGGGGTGGGAGCGCGCGGAGAGGCACTCGGACCGCCATGAGGGGGAGAGAAACAGGGTGATTGCGGAGAGGGGAGGGTTTGGGGGGATCCAGGTAGAGATCCCCAGGGCTGTTCCACTGAGCGTCGGCTCCACAGATGCCCATGGTCTTCATGCCCAGTGCCCATGCCAGCCTGGCGTATGCACCCACCCTCCCTCAGCTCCACCAGGCCTACACCCACCACTGCCGGGCAGGGAGCACCAGCAAGGGCCAGGGGCTCATTGTAATTGGGTGAGTAGCTCCTACAGAGGCAACCTGGACCCCTTGATCATTTTTTCCTCCTTCAATATGACTGGACACTTTATCGATAATGTTGATTATCCATTATTTCTGGAGCTGGTGTTCGTTGTGCATTCTTGTGCATTCTTGTGAAAACAGAGACTCAATAATTTCATTTTTTGTGTGGCAACTCGATTTTGGAATTTGTTTTTGTCTCTTTCAAACAAGCGGAAGTTTGAAAATGAATCAACTGTCTGTGATACACCTGTGTCTCGATTGAATCGTAAAAAATACTGATATTTTTAATGCAAAGGGAAGTGTGCACCATAATGGTTTGATCTTGACATTTCAGTTTGTTGTCACTTGGTGTGCGAGGCGCAAGATTAAAAATGTAATAAAAGTTTACATTATTCATCATGTGCACATTTATTTATGCCTCTTGTTCTTTTTGAATTATTAATGTTAAAACTGGCAGGTGGACTTGTGGCCAGTCTGTTAATGAGGGAGACCTGCGGAGCTGCTTGAACAGTCTCGCACATTCATGCAGTTAATGGCATACGTGTTCTTTTGACTGTGACTAGCCATGCGCATCATCGTTAAGACAAAAGGCGACAACAACATTCAAAATGATGAATTGCTCAGTGTGTCACTGTGTTACATTGTGCGTTTCATCGTCCTGAAATGACATTTTAATCAGGGAGGGAACACCAATGTACAGTCCTTGGTAAAAGTCAATTTAAATGTACTGTACAAGCAAAACGATACTTTTTTCCCCGACAATATTCAGATAACGTTTATGTACTGTAATGTAACCTGGCAGGAAACACTTAAACTGTGTCTTAAAATGTCTCCTTTCATTTC